>NC_138769.1:208584152-208908177 GCF_965119305.1 Pelophylax lessonae | reverse complement strand
GAGAGAGAGGGGTAAAGAGGGATGGAGAGAGAGAGAGGGGTAAAGAAAGGTGGAGAGAGAGAGAGAGGGAGGGGTGGAGAGAGAGAGAGAGAGAGGAGGGATGGAGAGAGAGAGAGAGAGAGAGGGGGAGGGAGGGATGGAGAGAGAGAGAGAGGGAGGGATGGAGAGAGAGAGAGAGGGAGGGATGGAGAGAGAGAGAGAGGGAGGGATGGAGAGAGAGGGAGAGGGAGAGAGAGAGAGAGAGAGAGAGAGAGAGAGAGAGAGAGAGGGAAGGAAAGAGGGATAAAGAGAGAGAGAAGGAAAGAGGGATAGAGAGAGAGAGAGGGAAAGAAAGAGGGATGGAGAGAGAGAGAGAGAGAGAGAGGGAAAGAAAGAGGGATGGAGAGAGAGGGAAAGAAAGAGGGATGGAGAGAGAGGGATGGAGAGAGAGGGAAAGAAAGAGGGATAGAGAGAGAGAGGGATGGAGAGAGAGAGGGTGGAAGAAAGAGGGATGGAGAGAGAGAGGGTGGAAGAAAGAGGGATGGAGAGAGACAGAGAGAGAGAGAGAGAGAGAGAGAGAGGGAAAGAGAGAGGGGGGAAGAGGAAGGGAGGGAGAGAGAGAGAGGGATTGAGAGAGAGGGGGAGGAAAGAGGGATGGAGAGGGGGAGGGAGAGAGAAAGGGAAAGAAAGAGGGATGGAAGGAGAGAGAAAGAAAGAAGCAGTGAGGGAGGAAAGAAGGCACTTTTAGCAATTTTTAAACATATTGGAGCATAACACGCTTCTAATTCCTCACCTCTGTTTGCAGATGCAGAGCAGCTCCATGCCACTTCACAGAAAGCCTGCTGAAAGTAATGGGCAATGCACCTATTGGCTGAGAGGCAAGGGAAGGCGGTGCAGCCCGCCTCCTGCTCAGCCAATACTTAGGTACCTGAGTCTCAGCCCAGCCAGCTTCCTATTGGGGGGAAAACGTCAGTACTACTAACCAGGAAGCAAAGTCTGGCTGCACTGTCTCCGGCTCATAGAGGAAAGGGCAAGCTGAGTGCTGCAGCATTTTTATAAGAGAATCGAACCGGCCCGATCTCTGCTTGCACCGGTTCGGCTAACTTGTAAAATGTTAGTAACAGTGCGAACCAGCTGAATCCCACCACTGCCCCCCCCCCCCCCCCTCTTGCTAAATCCTGTTTTCTCCCCATTTCAGCTTTACGCTTTCTTCGAAGGTACTTCCTGGACATTTTAATTTAACAGAAAAGTTACCTTTAGAGGAAGGGGAAGGATGGCTTTACTGGTGTTAAGCATAGCTTAATCTATAATAATATCTTATAATGTATCATTCTACATGTCTATAATATGCTATGCAACGAAAACTTACAATACTTACCATAATTTTTCTTTGCTGGCCTATCCTCCCTTCAGCCCACAATGTGTTAATGCCTCCTCTGGAACCCACAGGACCACCTCCTCCAAGCTAAATAAAAGACAGCCCCCCCCAACTGAAGTGTTATATAACCTAGCCTACGACAGGTCACTAGGGAGGGAGTCCTGTACTGACGAGAGGATAGGCCAGGAAAGGAAAACTACAGTAGGTATCTGATAACAATTTTTAGTTTTCCTTGTCCTACCTCATGTCAGCACACAAAGGGATATAACTACCGTATTTTCCGGCGTATAAGATGACTGGGCGTATAAGACGACCCCCCTAATTTTCAAGTTAAAACATAGGTTTTGGGCTTTACTCGCCGTATAAGACTACCCCCCTTCCGAAGCAAGGCAACACCATTGAAAAACATTACATTTCTCAGATCTCTCATATATCTCCAAGGTACTGTGAGAAAGTAAGATAACCATTCAAACAGCACACTAGGTGCTGCATGGCTCTGTCACAGTGTGCCACATGGCTTTTGGGTACTGACTTTGTTATTGCTAAACTATGTTATAGTCTATCACTCAGTACAGCCATAAGTTAACAAAGTTAGCCCCCAAAAGCCATGTGGCACACTGTGACAGAGTCATGCAGCAGCTAGTGTGCTGTGTGAATGAAAATCATAATGCTAAACATCATGAGGCACTTTGAGGATTCTACAGTACTTAAGACATTACAATATGCAATTCTAGTCCCTTCTCACTGTGCTGCCAGTGCCATGCTACCCGCCGCCATCGAGATTTGTTTTAATTTCCCGCTCCCTGCCAGTCACCTCACATAGTCCCGTCACCTGAGCAATAGAGTGCATGACAGTCAGATCACTCCGCCGCCAGAGAGCAGCTGCCCAGAACTTCCTGAACATGCGACACGGTGCTGATAATGTACATGCGCCCGAAACAGAGGAAAAAGTCGCTGCATTGCTCCCACCTCCTGGGCCCCTCTCTTGAGCTGAGCCAATCACGGTGAGCGATGTACTCTATTATTGAATGCAAAGCCTGCTTAGATTGGCAGAGTGAGAGAGGCGGGCTGATGTTACTCCGCCAATCCGAGCAGGCATTGCATTCAATAATAGAATACATCGCTCATCGTGATTGGCTCAGCACGGTAAACTGTATGTAGCCGAAGCTACGGTACATACAGTATACCAGTACAGGATTCCCGCACAGCCAGCGCCTTCAGATTACATCTACCGGTAATTCTGATACTTAAGGTACCTTGGAGATATTATGCTCGGCGTATAAGACAAGCCCCCCATTTTTGGGGGATTTTTTTGAGGTTCTAAAAGTCATCATATACGCTTATACTTACCTGCTCTGTGCAGTGGTTTTACACAGGGCAGCCCAGATCCTCCTCTTCTTGGGTTCCTGGCTGCAGCTTCTGGCCCCTCCCTCCTGTTGAGTGCCCCAACATCAAGCAGCTTGCTATGGGGGCACCCGAGCCGAGCTGCAGCTCCGTGTATCTATTCAGACACAGAGCTGCCATTTGGCGCCGCCCCTTCTCTCTCCTGATTGGCTAACCAAGTTTGATTGACAGCAATGGAAGCCAATGGCACCGCTGCTGTGTCTCAGCCTATCAGGAGAGAGAGTCCCGGACGGCTGAGGCACTCGTTGACATCACTGGATAGAGATGGGGCTTAGGTAAGTATTAAAGAGGTTGAGGGGGGCTGCTGCACACCGAAGGCTCTGTATCTTAATGCATCTCAAAAAATTAGAATATTAGAATATCATCAAAAAGTTACTTTATTTCAGCAATTCAATTCAAAAATTAAAACTCATATATTATATAGATTCATCACACATAGAGTTATATATATTTCACACATTTCTTTCTTTTAATTTTGATGAATATGGCTTACAGCTAGTGAAAACCCAAAATTCAGTATCTCAGTAAATTTGATTACATAAGACTAACAAAAAAAAAAGGATTTTTAATACAGAAATGTTGGCTTACTGAAAAGTATGTCCATGTATAGTATAGTATGCACTCAATACTAGGACTACTTCCTGCATGCCAATCTAATCGCCGTGGTAATCCAACAGTGGATGACTCTTAAGGACCTGACGGAAAAATGAAAAGATTGTCCATTTTCCACAAGTCTTTAGACCTGTCAAGTACACTGTTAGCAACGTGACCATGTGTTAGGAACAGAAGTCTTCCTGCTGTGTACTCGGTGACTCTCGTGTTAAAGCTCGGAGGGACTGCCCCCCAGTTTTCCTGGAAACTGAATACCACTTTAGAATTGAGCTTTGGAGATGGACGTAATATCAGTATTTCTGGTAAAGAGACACAAAAGGGATCTTTGCAGGAAAGTGCTGTAATCTCCAACATCTTTCGGTCTGAAGCAACTGCTGTCAGAAGAACTAGTTTTCCACTAGGTACCTCAATGGAAATAAAGCTATTGGAGGGTGCCTGCACTACTGCTTTCAGAATTCTAAGTCCCATGAAGAGAACAAAGATTTCCTTGGGGGTTGTACAGTATTTGGATTACTGCCTGAATGAAGCATCTGGTCAATGGTTCTTCCGCCCATCTGCAGCCTGAGAAAGAGGATAAGGCAGAGATCTGTACTCTAATGGAGTTGTATGCAAGACCAACCTCTAACGCAGACTGTAAAAAATGTCCAGGATATTGGCTAGAGCTGGAAACACAGGAGAGAAATCTTTTGCTGAGCAAAGGAGACAAACTTTCTTCATATCTTCTTATATGTAAATTCATGGAGGATCCGTGGCCTTTACCAAGGTCTGAATCACCTCCGATAAAAAGGTTTGGGGTTCCCCTGGGGGTGGGACTTTAAAGGCACATAAAAGTATGGTTCAAAAAAGTATAGAAAACAATTTTTTTTTAGATAAATACAAAGGAACAATTAAAACATAAGCAAGCAATGAACATTCCACTGTAGCAAAAACCAACCACACAGCACAAAGGTAAGTACCCAATGCGTTGCAAAGTGACTGAGCAGCTTCTTCTTCAGGAGTAGCTTTGGGTGGTTTTCTGTTAATATTGAATATAATCATGAGAAAACTCATTTTACTACATAACATATTGTGAGAAAACATAGCAATACAGTAGAGTAGTATTGTTTAACAATGAGTAAAATTGAAAAAAAGGGAAGCGCACTTACATGGTTTGCTCTTTGTGAAAAACAGGTGCTTGCCAGAGTTTAAAATCAAACAGGTTAGATTAGAACCTGACTGATAAAGCGTGGCCCGCAAAGGGAAGGGGTGGCTGATATTCCCCAGACGGTTGCCCGGCTGTGTGTCTCCAAATGCGGACAACTGGAGTCCAAGATGGCTAGAGATCCTGCTGGGTTAAGGCCAAAAAGACTGAAATGAATAAAAGACCTCTATCTTTCTTATAAAGGGAAATGGCATAGGCTCTAATAGTGAAAGAAGAAAAGAAAGAGAGCAGTAGAAAAATACTGCTAGGTTAAGGCCAAAAAAAATGAAATAAATAAAAAGAAAAGAAACCTCTCTCTTTCTTAAAAGAGAAAATGACATAGGCTCTGATAGTAGCTTTACAGCAAAAAAAAAATTTGTGAATAGTTGATCTGTGCACCATACAAGGTGCCAATTTCGATTAGGCCAGATGCAAAACAAAAAGCAGAGCACTACGAGGACTGTATAAAAAAGCTCACCTTTAAGAAGACCGTATAGGGAAGAAGCCAAGCTCCTGACCGGCAAACAGTGCAAGTGGATGCCGTCTGAAGCTTGGTTAAAAAGTACCTGAAGTGGGTGTTGGAAAAGTTAATCAGTCAGTTTAATCACCGCCAGCTGGCTCCTGCCGCGGACACCCTGGTGCACAGGGGCCGGGCGCATCCACTGGATGGCGCATCCTCTGCTAGTGCATGACGCGGTGAAGATGCGACCGGGCTCTGCACTCCACCGACACGGAACTCGCTCCGTCGGCGTGGAACGCAGGCAGAGCTGAACTGAGCATGTGCAGGATATCTCAATAGAGACATTGATGGAAACAACACTACGCTCAGTATACGGCATCCACAAGGTGGCGCCTCTAACCGTGCCGGGTTGGCCACAAGGAGAACACACAAGGAACCGGAATGCAGCATCTATGAGGGGGACAGCAAAAGTATCAGGACTTAAAGAAAGATTAACAAATTGCTCGGATATGATAAATTCCACTAAAAAATACAAGCAAGGAAGGAAAAATGTTTGTATGATAGGAGAGTCATCCAAACTAGATGTGGAAATATCAACAAGCTATATTAATGAAGATTATTGTATAGGAGCCAGCACCAGTCAAGTTCAAAAACCTGTAAGTAGTATGACAGTGTCAAAAATAAAAATACTCGGACGATATACATAGCTGTACATCTAAGAAATTAAGGGGTGGTGGGAGCATAGAAAGAATTTATTTCTCCATACCGCCAGAAATGAATCCCTCCAAGAATGGTTTGAAGGAAATCATTTCATTGAGGCCTGGAATCATTTTACTGTGGCCCTCAATTAATGTATCCATCTCAGTTATTTTTGCAGGAGACGCTTCTTCCAGTCTCCGCCCCTAGGACTGGGGTGGATGTGGTCCAAAATGAGAAATTTAACTTTAGGAAATTTGCCTGCGTGTACCAAGCTAACATGACAACCAAGTGGATGTTCGGGGTCACATGACCTCATACTTTTGATGTCGATAGGCTCGTTTCCAGAACTCTAGTTTAGTCTTGCCAACATAAAAACAGCCGCAATCACAGAGGAGTAGATAGATCACTCCGTGAGTGCGGCAGTTGGCAAAATGTTTGGCGACAAACTTCTGACCATTTGGCAAAACAGGGTTTTTTTGGGTGAACATAAAACCGCAATAATTGCAATTACCGCATATGTATGTGCCTTTGTATTTGCATGGATCATTGGTGACGTTACATTTGTATTCGCTTTGCACTAATCTATCTCTAAGGGCTGATGCTCTTCTGAAAGTAAAATGGGGGAATTCTGAAACACAGGGTCCAAGGGTAGGATCCAGCGCTAGTAAGTGCCAATATTTGAGACAATTTTTCTTATGTTTGAATGCTGGTCAGAGTATTTTGTGATGATTCTAAAAGTCTGATCATCATTACGGGTCTTTTTTTTAAAATTCTTTTTATTTCAATATGTGCATAAAAAACAAACATTCCAAACGTCCTTTCAACAAAGGGACAAAACAATATCAAATAAAAAAATTATACAATATCCAAATAATTATCGGTTTACTTAGTATTCATAATCTCTTTATGCCAAGGTATATCCATTTAGCTTAATTGATCGCCGTTGTCCCGGTGTGCCCCAACCCCTTGCTCCATTGCTTTCTTGTGCATCATCTTTAACCACTTCCATACAGAACAGTTACACCCCCTTCCTGCCCAGACCAATTTTCAGCTTTCAGCGCTCTCACACTTTGAATGATAATTACTCAGTCATGCAACGCTGTACCCAATCAAATTTTTATTTTTTTTAATTCTTTTTATTTTAATATGTGCGTAAAAACAAACATTCCAAACGTCCTTTTAACAAAAAGACAAAACAATATTAAATAATAAAAGATGATACAATATCCAAATAATTATTTCTTTACTTAGAATTTATAATCTCTTTATGCCAATGTATATCCATTTAGCTTAATTGATCGCCGTTGTCCTGGTGTGCCCCAACCCCTTGCTCCATTGCAATTATAGATTTATTTCCTCATCATACTATGTGCATCCCTCTATATCCTCTTAGTTATCTCCTTATATTCAACCATTGGTTCATGTTGATTGACTCCAATCATCCCAAATTGTATTATATTTCGTTGAGCATCCTCTATGCATATACAATACTTTTTCAAATGGTAAAATCTGATTTACCGCTCTTATCCAGTTCTTAACAACAGGGGGGGTTTCACTTAAATCCAATTAACTGTGATTGTTTTCCTTGTCATAAACAGCATTTCTCTAAGCATTATCTTGTGATATCTAGACCATGTTATTTCATCTAATATACCCAGCAAACAGGTTTCTGGGGTCAAAGGTACAGGTATATTCAGGACAGAGGATAATATTTGAATTATTTCCTGCCAGAATCTTGATAGCATTGGACAAAACCACATAATATGTATAAAGTCTGCCCGCTTTGCACTGCATCTCAAACATTTTGGAGAGAGATATGATTGATGTAGCATATATAATTGTATTAACCTATTGTTTGCTGCTGGCGATACATATAAATGGGATGAACAGGCTTCTTTCCAATCTTCTTCAGTTAAATTGGGAATTATTTCCTGCCATTTTGTTCTTATTGCCAAGGGATTCATTCCTGAATCAACCCTGGTTAAATGTGCATATATTTTAGAGATTAATCCTTTAGGGTCCCTGGGACCCAAGGATACCAATCATTGGATATCTAGAGATCCCAAGTCCCAAAACTCCAAATTGCGCTTGTAACGCATGTCGCAACTGTAGGTATCTATATAATGAGGTATGTGGTATATCATATTTCATTTGTATATCTGAAAAAGAGTACATATGTGTTATGTCATATACGTCTGCAAGGACTGATATCCTTTTTGTTCCCAGAACTGATACTCTACCAATTGTTTCAGTTGATTAAACATTGGGTTTCGCCATAGTGGGAGATCCATGTTTATTTGTGTGTTTCCCTCTACACGTTTTGCCTCTCTCCATATTGTACGAGCTAATGTTAACATTGGTATTTGCTTATATTTTAATTTATTCAAAGGTGCTTCTAGGGCTATAAGTAAATTATCGATTTGTAAAACATGAGCCAGGTGTTATTCTACCATCTGTAGTGTTACTGGTACTATCCATCCTGTAAGATGTTTAAGTTGTCCAGCGAGATAGTATCTGTATATATTAGGAAGTGCCATACCTGCTTCTGTTTTAGCTCCCTGAAGTGTGGTTAACTTTATTCTATTTCTACCCTTTCCCCAAATAAATGTGGTAAATAGAGCATCTATTTTTTTAAAAATAGTTTTAGGGACTATAACCGACATATGTGAAAAAATGTATAAACATTTCGGTAATAGGACCATCTTGATTACATTTATTCTCCCTGCAACTGAAAGTGGTAATTTAGCCCAAGTAGCTAATTTAGTTTTAATTGTTGTCATGAGTGGATTAAGGTTAGCCTGTAAAGCTGCTTGTGGTAATCTTGTAATATTTATTCCTAGATATTTGAAAGAGGACACTACCTTTAATAAACTTGAATCCTTGCTTAGTGTGAGTAGTTGTGGTTGCAATGGCATAAGGGAGGATTTTTGCCAATTAATTTTAAGGCCTGAATAAGAACCAAATAGTTCTATTATATGCATAGCTGCTTCCAATGATCCATGTGCATCATTTAAATATAAAACAAGATCATCAGCATATAATCCCACTATATCTATCCTTTCTGCCAATGTAATGCCCCGGTACAGAAGGGGTTTGCCGAAGTCGAAGTGCCAAAGATTCAATAGCTACTGAAAATAAGAGTGGTGATAGAGGGCATCCCTGCCGGGTGCCTCTACATAATTGTATGGCCTTGGTTAAAAAGCCATTTACCAACAGCTGAGAAGTTGGATTTAGATACATTATTTCCTTCCACCCAAGTACAGAATTTCTCCCCAAATCCAAATGCCCTAAGCACTGCCTGCAAAAAGGGCCATTCAATAGAATCAAAAGCCTTTGCTGTATCAAGAGAGGCCAAGACACTTGAGTCTGATAGTTGATCTCTAAGCTGAGCTATAAGTTGTGTTCTTCGAAGATTTATAGATGTGGATTTTCCTGGCATAAATCCAGTTTGATCTGGATGTATAATATTAAGTATTACATTGTTTAATCTATGGGCCAAAATTTTTGTAGTCTGTATTTAATAATGATATGGGTCGGTATGAAGCACAATGTGTTAAATTTTTATCTGGTTTTGGAATTAGTACTACTGTAGCTAAATACATGGATTCAGGAAGTCTTTTTACCCTGAAAGCTGCATCAAATACTTGAACTAGCACTGGGGCAAGAATATCCACGTATTTACTATATACTTCTAACGGAAGTCCGTCTGCTCCTGAAACCTTTCCTATTGCTAGACTTGTTATTGCTCTTCTTACTTCTTCCTCGCTTGGATTTTCCTCTAATGATTTAACCTGCTCGGTCGTTAAGGCTGGAAAGTGTATTTCACTCAGATAAGTTGAAATTTCATCTGCATTATACGTAAGAGAGGTGGCATACATATCAGTATAAAACGAGTGAAAGCATGACAATACCAGCCACATCCCTTACGCATTCCCCATCAGGGCGCTGTATATTAGTTATAACTAAACTTGTACTTTGTTGCTTAGCCATATGTGCTAAAAGACGACATGAAGTATTGTTCAAAGTACTTCTGTTGATATTCAAATTGTTTGTATTTAGCTATTGCTGCTATATGTGTAGTATATTTTCTTACTGTCATTTCCCATTTTTCCCTATTTATTTCAGTTGGTGTTTTCAAAAACGCAGCTTCTGTATCTCTACATTGCTCTTCTAGATCTTCCGTTTCCTGCCTGGTGGCTCTTTTAATATATGATATTGTTGATCTAAGTGCCCCCCGTAGATATGCTTTCAAGGTATCCCAAAAGATCAAATCTCTTTGGGATCCATGTATTTCTAAAAATATCTGCAATTGTTCAGATATACGATTGTGCGTTCCAATTTGTGATAACCAATATGGCTGAAATTTCAGGTTTTGCTTCATTCCCTCAATTCCTATTGCTATATTTACCAGGAGTGGTGAGTGATCAGACACTAATCAAATATTCAACAGAGACAACCCTATAAATAATTTTATCATTTCCCAGCGCCAGATCTATTCTTGACAGACATCCCCTTCCTGGGATGGCCCAGGAATAAGCCCTGGTCTGGGGATTAAGCATTCGCCACAAAACTCTCCATCCAAATTCTTCCCCTAACTCACGAAACATAAGTGGTTTTCGAGTTCTTTTTAGGGGGGTCCATGCCTGTCCACCAGCGGGTCCCACAGAAGATTAAAGTCTCCCAGGCATAGCACTAATGCCTCTGGGTATAAACTTGCAAATAGCATAGCTTCTTTAATTACACTTAATGTAGCAGGTGGTGGATTATATATACCTAAAATAACAAATGGTATATCATACACTTGAGCTCCTACAAATACATATTGCCCTTCAGGGTCTACCTTTTTTTGAAAGCACTTCCATGGTACCGACCTATGGACAAGCAATGAAACCCCCCTTGCATATGTTGAATAGCTCGAGTGTAATGACCATTGGATCCAGGGTTTACACAATTGGTTTGTTGTATCTGGGATCATATGCGTCTCTTGCATATAATTTGTGCTTTAGTTTGTAATATATTTGTAATTACCTGGGATCTCTATATCTCTATATATATCCCATATATCTAACCGTCTATGACATTTATCATGATAATACCCCATAGCAATGTACTCCTTATATTTTATACCAATATAATTATTGAGGTCAGTTGGGCACACCAGGACACAGCGATCTTCAAAAGTAACAAGAAAAAATTTGATAAAGAAAAAAAGAGAAAAAGAAAAAAAAATCACAAACAAAATTACCAAAAAAAAAATTTTTTTTTTAAAAAGAAAAATCATCATGCACATATAGCAAAATTTTGACCAATAGGTCTTACTCCAAAAAAAAAAAAAACAATGGGACATTGCCCGAGCATACAAACATTTGCATGCAAGGACAATATAGCTGTGGCCTCCACTCAAGCTCCCACCTTACTCTCAGAAAAATTTCATGTTTTCCTCTAAGAAATAAAAAAGGAATTTTGCTAAGCCATCAAAAAAAAAAAAATGGCTCAAAGAATTACCAGTGGTGGGAGGAGAGAGGGAGGGGAAGAGGAACCCCGAAAAAAAAAAATATATATAAACAAAAAAAAAAAAAAAAAAGAAAAACCCATAGTTCCTTAACTACCAGTCCCTCCACTCCCCCCGCCTCGTCATTCTATCATCCACATGCTTTTTTTTTTTTTTCTTTTTTCTTGTATCCTTCACCAGGAAAAAAGAAAACGTTTTCATTACAAGGAAAAACAAAGGAAAATAGCAAGATTCTTCTTTCCGTTCACTTTATAGTTCCTTTCAAACAAAGCCATTTTTGTACACTCTCCGGAGTATTGAAGAAATATATTTTCCCATCTTCCTCCACCCTCATCCTCGCAGGGTATGCCATGGAGTAGCTAATGTGTCGTTCTCTTAATTTTTTTTTAACTTCAAAAAAAGGTAGCTCTCAATTTTTGTAGATCTATTGAAAAATCAGGGAAAAAAAACACTTGTGCGTTTTCATATTGAATGGTGCCCTTTTGTCTTGCTTTCCATAGTATAAGATCCCGATCTTTACAATTAAAAAATCGTGCAAGTAAAGGTCTTGCAGGGGCTCCAGGGGCTGGTGGTTTTGTGGGAATTCTATGGGCTCTTTCTACTGCAAATGCTGTGGAGAAAGTAGTATCAGGAAATAGGATTTTAATCCATGTCTCCACAAAATCTCCAGGATTCTTCCCCTCAGCCCTCTCCGGTAAGCCCACAAATCTGATATTATTGCGTCTTAATCGGTTTTCTAATCATCAACTTTTTTTATTTTCAATGGTTTTTATTGAAAATTTTCATGAGAAATGGACAAAAACAGCAAAGGTACAGAAAGGAATACCGTCAACATGAGCATAACAGTTTCAAGTGTCCTACCGCAATTACAATGCATTAACGTAGAAAAAGAAATTCTTGCAGCATAGGCAGTCATTACGTAACATATTCCAAACATAGTGAAAGATTTACATGTAGTACAACAGGGTACATAGCAATACCCAACCAGGACAGGCAATGGGATCACGAGTATCTCAGTGCAGCAAGTAAAAAACATAGGAAACAATAAAAGGTCAGTCAGCTCATTGACACATCCCGACCCCAGTGCTGCCCATGTAACTGCCTGTAGGGTTTGAACGTGTGAAGATGTAAGTGGGCTAACGGTACATGCCCATAAGGCCAAAGAGATAGGAATAGGAAGGAATAGCAAGAGAAAAGAAAGGAAGAAAGTAGTAGGAAGAGAATTTAGCAGGACCCCGCCCAGCCCTCCCCGTCCCGAATCCCCGATGTCCCAGACTCCATTAGCCGCTCCCGGTAAGATAACGGAGCCACGGCTCCCATACCTTATCAAACTGTTTCATTTTATCATTTAACATGGCCGACATACGTTCATTGAGCATTATCCAAGTAAGTTTATGGCGGAGCTGGTTGAACGGCAGGACTGGAGATCTCCAGGATCGTGCTAGCGTTATCTTGGCAGCCGTGAAAATAAACGAAATAAGCCTTCTCTGAGCCCCCGCGGCAGCGTCCACCTTCAACCCCAGCAAAGCTTGCTGTGGGGATTTAGGCAGGTTAACTTGCGTAAGGGTGTATATAAAGTTATACACCCTAATCCAATAGCGGCGCGCCTTAGGGCATTGCCACCAGATGTGGAACATGGTTCCTTCCTGACCGCAGCCACGGAAGCACAAGGAAGATGCGCCAGGTACGAATTTCGAGATTCTCGCCGGTACCATATACCAGCGCAACAATACTTTGTAGTTCGCTTCAATAATTGAGGTATTAATCAATGATTTGGAGGCGGCTTGAGCCATAATTCACCAGTCGACCAGCTCGATGCCCTCCTGCAGGTCGGCCTCCCACTGAACCATGCAGCTTCACAGAAGAGTCAGACAACATATTATAGAGTATGGAGATATAGCCGCGAAGCTTGTCATAATTCCGACAAAGAAATTCCATGGGAGTCATAGTAGTTAAGTCAGAAACCTGAGACAAAGTACGTAGAAAGTGCACAATTTGGTTAAAACGATAAAATTCAGATGTAGGTAAAGCGTATTTCTCAATCAAAGCCTGTCTCGTTCGTATACCCCTGTGGTCACAGAGATCCGCTATCCATAGAAGCCCCTTATTTGTCCACCACTGGAAGGAGCTGGGAGAGAGACCCGGGGGGAACCCGCCGTTGTTGAGCACAGGTGTTAGAGGAGTGCGGAGCGATTTAAAAGTATGTGCTTTGGACAATCTGTCCCAGACGGCCAGAGAATGGGACAGTGCCGGGCATAGAACAGGGGGGCGGTAGCCACAATAAATGAGAGATCAATTTACCCGGAACAGAGCGCGCCTCCAGCTGCATCCAGATAGGGTGGGGGCCACCAGAGTGGAATTTAGCTAATTGGGCCAGTTGCGCTGCATAGTAATACTTCATCAGATCCGGCACCCCCAAGCCACCCCTGTTTCTAGGGGTCAAAAGCGTTCTCCTGTTCACCCTGGGTCTCTTATTCCCCCAGATGAAGGACAAAAGTTTACCCAGTCATCAACTTTTTGATTAAGGTATGTTACTTGCTTTTCAGCTGCTAATATACGATTTGGCACTGGAGTGTAATTATCCTCTAATGAGGATATCCTTTTTTCAGCCTCTGCAATCCGCTCTCTCACAGCCTGCAGATCATGGTGTATTAAACCAATTTCCATTCTAATTTCCTCCATTTTACCAGTCAACATAGTATTACTTGCAGTTATAGCAGCCATAGGTTGAGAATGTACCTGTTCAAGTGAGAGTTTTGCTGGTTTCTAAGCCGGCATGTTGCTCTGTGTATTGCTGCTGTTTCCTCCACTCTGTGTGTTTGGTGGGCTCCGACCTACTTCCTGCTCCTCGGTCCGCACAAACTACTTCAAACGTTCTGTTGCCATAGCAGAATGTTCCTTGTCTCCTTACTCATATTGCCGGGTATGTATCGCAAGTTGCCGCAATACTCGCATGGAGGTCCGGATCAAGGTGCACCGCATGGAGCTCGAGTGGAGGCCTGCAGAGCTTCGATCACATGCAGCCAGCCATCTTGTTGGCTAGCCAAGCCCCATCACACCCTCCCATTAAGGGCCTTTTTATAGGCCTTTTTCAAAGTACTTTTAGAATAACCTCTAAGTTACAATCTGTCCCAAAGGTCATCCGCTGCTTTTTGGAAAGTGTCTACATCTGTGCAATTACGCCTCAGACGTAAGTATTGGCTGAATGGAATTGACCGCACAAGAGGTTCAAGGTGGAAGCTGGAAGCATGGAGCATGGTGTTACCCCCAGTGGGCTTCCGATAAAGACCACTACGGAGAACACCATCCTCCCCCCTGAAGATCTCTACATCGAGAAATGTGATGCAGTCGCAGTCAGAGTTCATGGTGAATGTTAAATTGAATTCATTCGTGTTCATTCTATTGAGGAAATTTTGTAGGAGGTCAGATGGACCTTCCCATAACAGGAAGATGTCATCTATGTAACGAGCCCACATCTTGACGTGGTCCGTGTACATAGAGAGAGACTCATCTGATAAAAAATATTGTTCCCACTCCGCCAGATACAGGTTGGCATAGGACGGGGCACAACAAGCCCCCATCGCCACCCCCTGTACCTGGAGGTAGTGGGAGCCATGGAAGGTGAAGATATTATGAACAAGAATGTACTGCAAAAGAGACAAAATGAACTCACTATAAGCATCGTGCTCATCCCAATGTGAGACGGTGTGTCGTACAGCCACGATCATGGGGGATCGAGCTGTACAAGGCCTGAACATCAATCGTGACCAGTAAACATTCTTCTGAAATGACGATGTTTTCGATTTTTTTTCAAAAAATGGATGGTGTCACGGGTGTAAGAGGGTAAGCAGGTGACAAAGGATTTGAGATAGGTGTCAACCAATTTACTAGCATTGTCCGAAATCAATCCCCGTCCAGATATGATGGGTCTACCAGGTGGGTTCGTGGGGTTTTTATGGACCTTGGGAAGTGCATAAAAAGTGGGTGTGATAGGAAAGGCCGTGCGAATATATTCCCAGGTATGCTTGAAGATTGTATTGTTGAGATAAGCAAGGTCTACGAGTTCATAAAATTCCTGCTGATATTTAAGAACAATGTCGGCAGTAATCTGTCTATACCAATTATGGTTTTTGAGGATTTTTAAACACATCTCAACATAACAGATGTTGTCCATAAGGACAACATTTCCACCCTTGTCGGCTTTTTTTTTTTTTTTTTTTTCAGAAAATAAATCATTTTTATTAATAAGAAAAAAGAGTTGAACATTGTACAAGCAGTAGAAATCGTAAGCATACGAAAAGCAAACAATACTGTACAACAAGAGAAATGGCAGTACAATGCACAAGTAACATTCCATAAAGCAAACATAAGCAACCCGCTGTCCAATCTGAAGTCAATGCTATCGGCCGGCAGAGAGTACTCCACCACCACTTAATAAGCATTCTGAAAGGTAGCCCCCCAGGAAGCAAAAACAGAGAACCAATAAACATCAGCTGTAGGAGGTACCTAGGGACCCTAACCGGACAGGAGTACCCAAGGAAGGATTGACGCTAAATGGAAAACACTGGAGTAGAAGGGGGAATCAAGGTAGGGAGGAGGGTTGAAAAAAAAAAGGGGGGAGGAGGGGGAAAGGATGAGGGAAACAGGAACACAGGACAGAGAAAAGAAAAAATGGGGAGGGGAAAAGGGGAGAGCCTCACCGAACATCAGCATCCAACCAGTTCTTGAAGTGGGAACTAGCTTAACCCATAAGAAGCCTGTGCATGACCAACTGTGGAGGAGCCAGGGCCGGATCATCTAGCCAGGGCTGCCACAGCGATAGAAATTTTTTATGTGCTTTTCTGTGTTGATAGGTCAGTTTTTCTCTAATAAGAGAACTGTTAACTTGTGCAATCCATTGCTGTGCTGTCGGCACCCTGGAGGAGATCCAATATCTGGCAATCAGCTTACGCGCCATATAGATTAGCCTGATAACAGCTACGTGTGCATTAGGAGTTATGGATTCAAAATCCAGGGCCCCAAGAAGACAGATCACAGGGTCTCGCAGCAACTGGAAATTATAAACCTTAGATATCGTAGCTATAACCGTAAACCAGTATCTAAAAAGTTTGGGGCAGCGCCACACCATATGCATCAGTGTACCCAGTTCCCTATCACATTTCGGACAGAGGGGGGTAGGTCTGTGACCCCATCTATGCAACTTAACAGGTGTTCTATATGCCCTATGGAACAACATAAGGTGTGAAATCTTGAGAGGCCGAAACCGAAACTAAAGGAATGGAAGCCAGGCATAGCTCCCACGTCTCGCCATCTATGGGACCAAGGTCCTCCTCCCAAGCTGCTCTGGCAGGGAGAGTGGCCAGGTCCTGCAGCGAACACAGCAGGGCAGCATACACCTCCGATATCATGCCCTTCTTGTCGGAGGCCCGGAGCACCTCCCCCAGAAATCTGTGGGGGGTAAGCCGTAAGGTAGAAGACCTGGCCTGAGCCAAGAGCGCATGTCGGAGCTGCAGGTATCTGAAAAAATGCCGTCTGGGAACCCGGAATTCCTCCTCCAGGTCCCGAAAAGACTTTAGAACCTGCATCCTATACAGTTGTGACATAAAGCGGATCCCCACCTCCTTCCAGATCTCCGTACCCTCAAGACGGGCAAGTTCTCTATAGTTCCGATTGTCCCAGATTAGGGTCTCCGGTAGGAAGCCCCCAACCCGAAACATTTCTTTCACACAGCGCCACACCAAACGGAGCAGATGCGCAAATCCCACCTCCAAATGGACAAGCACAGGGGAGTCAGAGTCCAGAGGGGTCAATAAGGCCCCAATGGGATCCTTCGGGTCCACAATCAATGGGGGAGCAAGAAATTACTGCGCTAACAAATGAAGTGGAAAAGCAGCTAGCACCAATCACTAGACAAAAAAGTGACCAATATTATAAGAACAGAAAAAATGTGCAGTGCTAATAGTAATGATGTTTAAACAAATAACACATAAAAGTCCAATCAAAAAACCAAATGGAAATTAGCAAAAAAGTCCATCAAAAAAATCCCAAGTGAATATTGTGATAAAGTAAGTCCAACAAAGGATAACGTGATCTTAATGTGCAGCAAATCCCAACACCAATAAAGATAAGTGGATTGCGCTCACCAGATGAATGGGACCCAGATGCCATATAGCATATGGGTCATACAAGCTTGTGGGAATATTTGTTGAATGTCCCAGCTGGATGTACCAACTTCAATGGAATCCATATGGATCAGCAACGAATATGGACACACCAGATCCTCGCCGCTTTCCCGCCACGTGATGTCAGGGAAGCCCTGTGAGTGAATGGGTCCACAATCCCCCAGTCGCCCATGTGCTGAACCTGGGAGGCCAGGAAATACACCCGGGGGTTGGGAACCGCCAAACCTCCACCATCCTTAGCCATCTGGAGAGTGGCCAGTTTAATTCTGGCCACCTTCTTACACCAAATAAGTTCCTGAAACTGAGACTCAATTCTAAGAAACCAGCTGGGGAGCCCAAACCATTTTAATGAGATTAACACGACCAGCAACAGAAAGCGGTAATTTGCACCAACTCGTGCATTTAGAGCGTAGTTTCTGCAGCAGAGGCACCAAGTTCAACACCAGGTAATCAGTCGGGTCGGGGGATACATGTATTCCCAGGTACTTGAACATATCCACCACCCGAACCGCAGCCGCGCGGGGGGGGGGGGGGATGGAGCAGGAAGAGGATCCAGGGGCATCAGAACCGACTTATCCCAGTTTATGGAAAAACCCGAAAGGGAACCAAAATAGTCAATAAGAGACATAAAGGCGTCCAGAGAGGCCTGGGTGTCTCCCAGATAGAGCAAAGTATCATCCGCATATAGAGAAACAGTGTCCTCACGAGCACCGCGTCTGAACCCCACGATCCCGGAAGAGGTCCAAATCCGTGCCGCCAAGGGCACCAGAGCCATAGCAAATAGCAGAGGAGACAGCGGACAACCCTGTCGGGTACCTCTATGGAGACAGAAGGGCTCAGACAGCTCCCCGTTAAACCGTAGTCTAGCCGTGGGACTCGAATAAATGGATTTTTGTAAGATCTTACCGTAAAATCCTTTCCTCTTAAGCTCATTGACAGACATAGTCTTCTTGATTCTCAAGAGCTGGGTTATGTTGTCTCCGCAGGAGTAGGACTAGGCAGAAAGACAAAACGTTCTGGCTCCACCTTAGGGGCAGTCCCTGAGGGTATATCCTCCCTCTCTCTGCTACAGGGAATCAGTTCTGTTCTAAAGCAGTAACAGAGAATTTAACCCAACCCAACTCAATGATAGAGGGGCGGGTACTACGTCTGTCAATGAGCTTAAGAGAAAAGGATTTTACGGTAAGATCTTACAAAAATCCATTTTTCTCTATCGCTCATTGACAGACGTAGTCTTCTTGATTCTCAAGAGCTGGGACATCCAGAAGCAGTGCCACAAATGAGGGGTGGGATTGACAGAAATCAAAATCCAATCTAGAAGGCCCAACCGGAGCCAACCAGAAGTATCAAAGGACTCATCGAGCAAACAGATGAGACCTACCCCACAAATCCTCGAGGTAGACCAACAGTCTCCTCAGACAGTGGCCTGCAGGAACCTTGCGGCCAGAAGAGGCATCTGACGATGCCATCACATGAACCTTATACAATATTGTAAAGGTATGAACCGACGACTAAACAGTCGCCTTGAAAACCTGAACCACTGACGCCTGATGGCGGAAGGTCCAGGAAACTCTAAGCGCCCGAGTAGAGTGCGCCTTAAAAGGGAACGGGGGATCCCGACCCTTAGATAAAATAAGCCTATACCACCGTCTGTCTGATCCATCTAAAAATGGTCGCAGCAGAACAGGCAACCCCTACTTAGGGCCATCCGTGATCACAAACAGTGAATCCGTCTTACAAATTGAATCCGTAGTATTCAAATATATCCTGATCGCCCGAACTACATCCAAGGAATGCAACGCAATTCTCGAGGATGATTGGGCTAAGGACATAGGAAGGACAATACACTGTCCTCATTCAATGAAACTTTGAAACCACCTTAGGAAGGAAGGATGGATTCGGATGAAGAACAACCTTATCCCTATGAACCACCAGATCTGGGGAACAACAGGATAATGCAGCCAGTTCTGACACCCTGCGTGCAGAAGTGATAGCCACCAAGAAGACCACCTTCTGGGATAAAGTAAGCAAGGGAATCTCCCTGATATTTACAAAGGGAGGTGTCTGAAGAACCGACAGCACCAAATTAAGATCCCAGGATGGTAACGGCGCGTGCACTGGCGGAGCCAGGTGTCGCACCCCCTGGATGAAATTCCGCACCAAGGAATGAGTAGACAAAGGCTTCTGAAAGAAGATAGCAAATGCTGAAACCAGACCCTTGATAACACTCAAGGCCAGCTTCTGCTCAACTCCCTGTTGCAGAAAAGCCAATATTCGGACTACCGAATAAAGATGTAGATGGAACCCAAGGGATTCACACCACACAATATAAGACTTCCATGTACGATGATAATCTTTCTGGAAGTCGCTTTCCTTGTTTTAACTAGAGTAGGAATAACTGAAGCTGACAATCCCTTGTCCTTCAGCACCTGGGTCTCAATAACCAGGCCGTTTAAAACCAGCGATCGTAAAGCAGGATGGAAGATCGGTCCCTGAGACAGTAGATCCTCCCTGAGAGGAAGTCTCCACGGGACGTCCGCCACCAGTCTGACCAAGTCGGCGTATCAAGCTCGACGAGGCCAGTCCGGAGCTGCCAGGATTACTGGAATTCCTTCCTCCTCTATCCTGCGAAGAAGTCTTGGCAGTAACCCAAGAGGAGGGAAGGCATACATTAGCTGGTATTGCCCCCACGGGGTGACCAGTGCGTCTGCGGTCTCTGCTAGAGGATCGCGGGAGCGAGCCACGAATCTCTGTACTTTTCTGTTGAATCGTGATGCCAACAGATCCACATCCGGGGTGCCCCAACGTGCCACATCTTGTGGAAAACTTCTGGATGGAGGGACCATTCCCCCGATCCGGAGTCTGACGGCTGAGATAATCTGCCTGCCAATTTTCCACCCCCGGAATGAACACCGCAGAGATAGCTGGAACAAATCGTTCCGCCCAGCGAAGAATGCAAGCCACTTCTTTGGCCGCTCGGACACTCTTGGTGCCCCCCTGGTGATTGACATAAGCCACGGCCGTGGCGTTGTCCAACTGGATCCGAACCGGGCTGCCCTGGAGCTGCTCGGTCCAGTGAATCAGACAAAGTCTGATCGCTCTCAGTTCCAATACATTTATCGGTAACCTGGATTCGTCTGGGGACCAAAGTCCCTGGACAGATAACTGACCGAGAATTCCTCCCCATCCGGATAGACTGGCATCCGTGGTCACTATCGTCCAATATATTGGCAGAAATGACTTTCCCTGGCTGAGCATCGGAGACCGAAGCCACCAGACCAGAGACTCTCTGGTCTGTTTGCTCAATCGGATCAGATTGTCCAGGGATTCCGGATTCCGATTCCATCTGAGAAGAATCTCTTGCTGAAGAATTCGGGTATGGGACTGGGCAAATGGGACTGCTTCGAAGGAAGCCACCATCAACCCCAGAACCCTCATGCAAGTTCGAAGAGAAGACCAGCTGTTAGATAGTAACAACTGGACTGCTAATTGAATCTTCCGTAGTTTCCCTACCGGAAGAAAAACTCTTGTCCTGACTGTGTCTAGAATTAGACCCAGGTATTCGAGCCTCTGGGTGGGAACCAGAAATGACTTTTGCTGGTTCACCAGCCACCCGAATTCCTGTAAAGAAATCATAGTAATTTCTATGTTTTGTAGCAAGGTCTGAGGAGACTCTGCATGAAGCAGAAGATCGTCTAGGTAACCAAGAATCGATATGCCTCTTTGGCGCAGTAGTGCCAACATTGGGGCCAACACCTTTGTGAAGACCCGAGGAGCCGTGGCGAGACCGAAAGGTAACGCCACAAACTGATAGTGGTTCTCTTCTACGGAAAAGCGTAGAAACCGCTGATGTCCTGCGAAAATGGGAATGTGAAGATATGCGTCCTTGATGTCTATGGACGCTAGGACATCCCCTGTATGCAGGAAGGCTGCTACTGTGCGAATGGACTCCATTCTGAATTTTCTTATGTTGACAAAAGAATTGAGTGCCCTTAAGTCCAGAATTGGACGCACTTTGCCCTCTTTCCTGGGTATTGTAAATAGGTTTGAATAAAACCCCTGAAAACGTTCTGTCCAAGGAACGTGGACTACCACTCCTTGTTGTAGTAAATCCGTGACTGCTCTCCGCAGATCTTCTAAACGATCCGGGGATAGTCGAATATTGGAAGGGAAGAATCGCGCCGGTGGGAGAGATCGAAACTCGATCTTGTACCCTGACCTTATGACTTCGCAAACCCACTTGTCCGGGATTCTGGAAAGCCATGGATCCGGGAACCGGCGAAGACGTCCCCCCACCCCAGTTATGGGTGGGGGCGCACCTTCAGGCTTTGGACGATTTATCTTCAGGTCTGGAGGGGGCGGGCTTTTGCTTGCCCGACCAACGTCCCCTGAAGCCTCCTGAAGGAGCTTTGGAGGACTTAATTTTTTCACCCGCGGGACGAAAAAACCTCTTGTGAGCAGAAAAAGAAGGCCCTCGTTTTTGACGAGTTCCTTTACCTTTAATATTTTGCGGTAAAAAGGTGCTCTTTCCACCCGTGAGATCCTTAATGATCTCATCTAAGTTGGCTCCAAATAGACGTTCTCCTAAAAAGGGGATATTAGCCAATGCTTTTTTGGAACCTTGGTCGGCTAACCAACCTTTTAGCCACAGTGTACGCCTGAGAACCACCGCTGAGACAGATGCTCGCGCCAATAATGAAGTGGCGTCTAACGCCGCATCACACACAAACTGTAACCCCTGTATCATTTGTTCCAACAAATCTGATACCGCCTGAGGGACCTCTTCTGAGTCCCGGCGTAACCACTTGGTCCATACAGTTACAGCCTGCGAAACCAGACCAATAGCAATTATTGGTCTGAAAGCTGATCCAATCAAGGTAAACATGGTGCGAGACATAGCTTCTATCTTGCGATCCACTGGATCTTTAAAAGACGGAGCGTCTTCTAGAGGAATAACCGTGGCTTTATTCAATCTAGCAATTGGTGAATCCACCACAGGTGGTTCTGTCCATTTCTTAATGAGGGTTTCCTCAAACGGATAACGCCTGTTAATGCGTTTAGAAATAGTAGAAGTGCGTTTTGGCAGACTCCATTCTTCTTTGATTGGATTGCCAAAACATTTGGGCAATGGAAAAACCTTCGCCACTTTGATGCGTTTTTTAGTCCCAAAAGGGATTACAGTTTCAGCTATTTCTGACGGAATACCCTGTAATCTTAAGGTTTCTAGAACAGATACAATGAGTGCGTTTACCAACGCTTCCTCTTTGGCTATGGCTGATGCCGAAACATCCTCCTCACTGTCTGAAGAGACAGTACCCGAGACACCAATCCCAGATGAAGTACCTGCAACTGCAGAAATAGGCTCAGAGTCTGAATCCGAGGTTTCAGATAATAAGGGGTTAGGCGGGGGTCGCTTACTTGCGCCCTGTCCCTGACAAGCCACTTCCACCCGGGACACAAAAGTTTCCATAATAGCTGACAATGATTCAATCGTCAGTGGGGTGCTGGAGGATCCTGCAGACCCCTCGAGGGGATCCGGAGGAGATACATGAGTGGCAGGGTCCATGTTAATTCAGGACACCTTTGCCAGAAAACACAAAAAAACTTTTTTTTTTTTTTTTTTTTTAATTTTTTTTTTTTTGTGTCTCCCCCTAGCGCAATAGCGCCCCTCAGAGTACCTGCTTCTCGATCCCACAGAGAGAGAGAGGGACCCCCAAGGCTCACCAACCGATGCAGTGAAGTTTCCAACCAACTGCAGTCAGCGTCTGTCTTTTACAGACTGGAAGGAGCTGTTGCTTTTTCCCGGGTAGAAGGACGTGGCTCCGCCCCCTGTGTACGCCTTCCGGCGTTCCCAGCTCTCCACGAGGTAGCTGGGCTCATGAAACATGGCCGCCCCCATACAGGAGACATTAGACTCCAAAAACATGGCGGCCGGCGTGACCTGAGGACATGCATGCACCTGGTCTACGGCAAAATGGCGGCGGACCGCCGAAATCGTTTTTCCCAGCACATCCACCTGCATCTCTGCTGAGTGGCGATTTATTCCTGACTAGACAGAAAAAAACTGATTCCCTGTAGCAGAGAGAGGGAGGATATACCCTCAGGGACTGCCCTAAGGTGGAGCCAGAACGTTTTGTCTTTCTGCCTAGTCCTACTCCTGCGGAGACAACATAACCCAGCTCTTGAGAATCAAGAAGACTACGTCTGTCAATGAGCGATAGAGAAAAAGCAGTTGCACCCAATTAAGAAACGACTCCCCGACGCCAAAGCGGCGAAGTACTTCCCATAGGTAGGACCATTTGACACTGTCTAATGCCTTAGCGGCGTCTAAAGAAAAAATCGCTCTATTACCAGGGTTATCAATCGGTACCTGTAGGTTGAGAAAAAGACGTCGGAGGTTAAGAGCCGTAGAGCGAGAGGGGGATAACACCGGATTGGTCCCGATGGATAAGCTTGTGTACCACCAGGGACAAGCGCGTCGCCAGAACCTTAGCCAAGATCTTAATATCTGCAGTGAGCAAGGATATAGGCCTATAGGAGTCAGGCAGGGTAGGGTCTTTGTCAGGTTTCAGGATAAGGACCACAACAGCCTCAGACATAGGAGGAGGTAACCTACGCTCCGGCATGGCCGAGTTATAGACCTGGAGCAGTCGAGGTACCAACTGTTCTGCATACCTACCATAGACCTCCGTAGGGATACTGTCAGCTCCCGGAGACTTGCCATTTTGTGAAGTTTTCAAAGCGGCATACACCTTATCCTCCGTCAGGGGGGCATTGAGCACAGCTGCGTCCAAAGCTGAGAGGACGGGGAGATCACAACCCTCCAGGAAATGCACAATCTCCCGGGGGTGGCAGAAATCTTAGAGGAATAAAGATCAACATAGAAATCCCATAGCACTCTCCCTACATCAGCCGCAGCGTGCCAACGAACCCCCTGAGGGTCAGTAATAAGTGGGATAAACGTTGTCGGCTGTTGTGCTCGCATTGTCATAGCCAACATGTGACCAGTGGATTCACCCTCCTCAAAGTACCTCTGCTGCAGAAAGACGTTTGTTTTCCGCTCGCTGGAGCGAAACCGTACCCGCCAAGGTTTGGGCCGCCAGCCACAACCTCTGGGTGTCCTCAGCAGGGGCAGCAACATATGCAGCCTCCGTTCTCGCCACCTCCACCAGCACCGTATTCTCCCACTCCTTCGTTCTAGTCTTTACGCCATTAATAATGTCGATAAACCTCCCCCCTTAAGAACGCCTTGGCAGCGTCCCACACCATCCCCACCACAGCCGTGCCCTGATTTTGAGTAAAAAAGGAGGACAACTGGGACGGAAGAGGGTCAGGATTAGGAAAGAGTGTCAACCAGAACGCGTTGAGCTTCCACAGAGGCCTGCCCCATCGAGACGGGAGGGCCAGGCGAACCCAGAGCGGGGAATGGTCAGAAACCAATCGTGGCTCATAGCCTGCAGCCACTACCAGCGGCAGCAGGCGGTCATTGCCCAGCCCCATATCAAGACGGGAGAGGCCGGAGTGAGAAGCAGAGAAGCAGGAATACTGGCAAGTCCCCGGATGACCCATGCGCCACACATCCGTCAATCTGAGCTCCCCCGCCAACCGAGCAAAGGGCGTGGGACCCCGGGCCAGCGTGGGAGCATCGGCGTGCAGAGCAAACCTATCAAGGGTAACATCTAATACAGTATTAAAAATCGCCCAGTATGAACAGCGGCACCTCTGGGAACCCAGCCACCCGCTCCATGACCAAACGAAAGACACCCACCGAGTAAGGGGGATGGACATAGATCGCTGCAATGGCGCAGGTCAGACCCGCCACCTGACACAGTAGGACCACAAAGCGACCCTCAGGGTCAATGACACACTGCATGCAAGTAAACTGGACGCCCCGCCTAATAAGAATACTAACCCCCCTAGCATAGCTAGAGTAGAGAGAATGATATTGGTGACTAAACAAACTGGGCGCCAGGGTCGGCTGGGTAGGCCCAGCCACATGCGTCTCCTGGAGACATACTATGTCTGCCCGTAACCTCTTAACATATCTAAACACAGCAGTTTTCTTGACAGGGTTGTTGAAACCCCTAATATTCCAGGTGAGTACACAGATAGTATCAGCCATTAGAAGAACGTAGCATAAGTTCCGCAGGGCAATGAGGGCGGGAGCCCAAAGCACACGTCCGAACACAGGAGCGATCCTTTGAGAAAAGCAGCAACAGGGCCCAGGATAGCAGCAAAGTCCAGCAAGGGCAGATAGGAGAACCAGTCCACAGGTCAGCGGAGGCAAAGTACAACAGCGAAGATGACTACAGCTTGGCAATAATTAAGAGTTCCCAGGAGAAGCGGTAGATTCCGGTGAGGCCAGAGTGCAGGAGGAAGAAGAAAAAAATGGCTCTTGAGGGATGAAGGGAAACCACAGGGGGGGGGGGGAAGATAACAGGGTGCGTCCAACCAGGACCATTAGGGGGAATCCATGGAGGGATCACAGCTGGCATAGTGATCTCCTCATGAGCAGCAAGAAGTGCAAGTTCCAAACACATAACTGTGGGTATAACAGGGTAGCAACCGCCTATCAAGGAGTCCAAAAGTGCATCCAGACTTCAAGTGTCCCAGGCAAACAGGAAACAAACGAAAGTAACAGTCAGCTTACCAATGATGAGAGCCATTAGGTTCACGGAGATCCACGCCTCGGCGAAGGGGCAGCTCTCAATGCCCTGCCATTGGCGTCCAGGCATTGTGCCGCAGCAGCGGGTTTATCAAAGAACATAGTATATCTTGCGTCTTGCCAATGTGGAGTTTTCTACATTGGCAAGACCATTAGAATGTTAACCACTCTGCAACCGCTCACAGTAATACTACTGCGGCAGAGTGGTTCGTTATCGTCCAGCCACGTAGTATTAACGTGACTGGACTCCTCCCCTTCTGGGCGGCGCTTGCGCGCCGCCGGAGGCTCGCTCCCGCTGTTTTCATTCACAGCGGGAGTCGGGCCAGGGGAGGAGCAGCGGCGATCGCCGCTGCTCTTACCCGATCGTCGGGGATCGAGTCTGGAGATCCGCCCGCTGTGTGTAAACACAGCGGGCGGATCTCCATAGTGACAGGGAGTGACAGATCGGACTGTTCAGCATAGCTGGACATCCGATCTGTCCATGAATCACATAGTCACCTCCCCCCCTACACGTCAGTAAGCACCAGGCATACATTAACCCCTCCCTCTCCAATAAAATTAACCCCTTCCCTGCCAGTGTCATTTTTACAGTAACAGTGCATATATATAGCACTGATTACTGCAGTAATGTCACTGGTACCCCCAAAAGTGTCAAAAATGTCAGTCAGGGGTCCGGTCTGTCCGCCGCAATGTTGCAGTCCCGCAAAAAAAATCGCAGATCGCCGCCATTACGCGTTAAAAAAAAAACACCAAAAATGACAGAAATCTTTCCCTTTGTTAGTAAACGCAATAACTTTTGCGCAAACCAATCAAAATACGCTTATTGCGATTTTTTTTACCAAACATATGTAGCATAAAACAAATTGGCCAAAAACTTTTAAAAAAATTGGTTTTTACATCTTTTTTGGGGGGAATTTCATATAAAAAAATGTGAAAAATATTGTTATTTTTTCAAAATAAACGCTCTTTTTTTGTTTATAGCGCAAAAAGTAAAAATCGCACAGGTGATCAAATACCACCAAAAGAAAGCTCTGTTTGTGGGAAAAAAAGGACGTAAATTTCGTTTGGGTACGGCGTCGCACGACCGCGCAATTGTCAGTTGAAGTCGCACAGCGCCGAATCGCAAAAAGTGGCCTGGACGGAAGACAGCAAAATCCTCCGGTTGTAAAGTGGTTAAAGCAGAGGATAAATGATCATGTATACTATTCTGGAAGGCGTAAAATGATTACCCCCATTAGTCGCCATATTGACCTCTACCACAGATATGATACATCTTATATATCCTTTATAGTGTTGGAAGTAATACCCTCGGATCCTAGAGGGGGCAATTGGGACAAAAAAATACTGCAGAAAGAAGTCTTATGGATAGAACGTTTAAATGCAACAATACCGCCCGGCCTCAATGAAATTATTTCGTATAGACCATTTCTGTAAATAACACTAGTGGCAATAGTGACCCTTTGTGTTCCCTAGTCCCAATTATATTATTGTGTTTTTTTGAAAATTGCTTCCTTTTGCCCTCCCCCCCCCCCTCCCCTCATGATTTAGGGGGGTCTCTTTATTGCAGAGTACAACACATTATGTTCATAATGAGATCTTTGACATTTTTTGTTTTTATTGTACCCTGTCGGTTGATGTATGGTGCTTGTGGTTATATGGCGGACATCTATGGCATTTGTCCTACTCTGTGCCTGGGGGTGCGGCTGGTAGCGCCGTCACCTCACAGGGCAACGGTTCCCTCTCACTGTCCTGTCAGGGTTTTCCCTGAGTTGCCTATTCCATCTGGCCCGACTGTGAGATGTGGGACAGCTCGTCGGATGAGTGGGCGGCTTTGTCCTCCCTCCGCCGTCGGAGATGCCTTGTCTTAGCGGGCGGCGCGTCACGAAGAGGCTGGAACTTTCCACGCCTCTCGGACCCGCCCTCAGTGCTTTGTTTCATGGGATTGGGCATTGCCATTTTCGCGCCCTTCCTGGTCAGAGCTGGGGGCGGACCTTTTGCCGGACTGCGCTGACGTCACACGCCAGCGCGGCCTGTCGACTCTCGCAGTTGGGGGCTATTTAGTCCAGACCGAAGCTCGGGTCGGTCTGGATGTACAGGAGGTCACGGTTGCTCCAGCTGGTGTCACGATAGACACATTCTTATGGTTTTGTGCAGTTTTTCAGGTTAGTACCTCAAATAGTGACTATATGGCCATGATACTGGCTTGGGTCTTCATTCCTCTATGTGGTTTATTTTAATAATAAACCTCCCCTCTTCCCTTTTTGTTTTCTGCTTTCTTCCAGGCTTACTTTGTGCCCTATTGATTACTAGGGGGACGCCTGCTCAAAGCATTTTTTTTACACACCACCCAGCTATTCGTGATGTGTAATACATACCGAGGTATGTTATCCTGTTTACCTTCTGGTCCCCATTAACATCACTTATATATGTTATTATGCACATTATCTCCTACGTGCTTTACAAAAAGATATTTATATATACTTTTGTATCCATCCCTATTTCTATTGGTATTTTCTGGATAAGGGTCAGTGTGATTTATATCCTGCACTTTCATTTACATATACCCTATTTCCCTGTTTTTTTACAGTAAACAGTTTTGCTAATTTGATACATATATCTACCACGTTTGACTGCTTTCCTGCATCCAAGATTCAGGCGAGCCATGGGGAGAATTGTCAACCCCTACTACCTCAGCCTCACCCTCAGACCCCCCAAGGTCCAGAGATGAACGAGACCCTGAGAAGGGCATTCCAGCCATAGCAGCCCCATCGCCCTCTGAATCAGAGGAAATAGACAATCTGGGCCGTTTTGCGGATCGATCAGCCATTAGCATCTGCACCTGAGAAGCCAAGTTCGCCACAATAGCAGCCAGATCAGCCCCCTCGGGGGATGCAGCAGCCCCTTGGCCCCCCACCAAGGTGGGAGGAAACTTGCAATCCTGAGAATCCATGCCCCAGCAAGAATATGAAAAAAGGAGTACTGCCCCTTTAAGACCGCGGTGAGCGTAGCCCACCGCACACTACAGTATGTACCGACCCCCACAGGGATAAGAACACTGAGCAGGGAAATACAGGTTAAGGAAAGGTAAAAACCTGGAGAGACCACACAGGCTGCTGCCACCGATCGCTGTCCCAGAGCAAAAGGAAGTGATGTAATGACTGACCGCCCTATAAAGCCTATGCAGGCTACACAAACATGGCCGCTCGGCTGAGGCATTTTTGGGCAATGAGAAAATGGCGCCGACATGTGGCTGTACGATCGATCGCCGCCAAATTGGCGGCGTTTGGCGCCAAAACACCGCGCCCTACCACACAGGGCCGGTCACCACAATTTTGCGGCAAAAAAATGGCGGACCGCAATAGCGGCCGCCGCACAGCATGTCTAAGCCCAGTCTGCTCACACAGCACACATAGCAGAGCGGGAGAGCCCCCCCCCCCCGCAGTCCACAGAAAGGCAGCTATTCCACACAGGAATCTGACAGGGAGCTCAGCACATACACAGACATGCAGGGTCACACAGTCACAGACTGACACCCAAAACAGACAGGTCCCCACATAGAATTGCACTTACCAGTCCGGATGGCGTGGGGAGCCTTCTCCAGCGACCAAACCGCTGTACTGAGGACAGGGAGTGTCGCAGCCAGGACGCAGTGGAACTGCGGTGCGAAACCTCAAATGGCGTCCGGTGTGGTAGCCACCTCACAGGCAGCATCCCTGCAGCGAACAGGGATGGGTCGTTCAATATGCCAGGGAAACCTGACTGAACGCTCGATGGCAGGCTGGGGAAACCCTGGCCCTGAGCCCTGGGATCCAGGGTGGCCAGTCCGAGACCTAGCTCCGCATGATCATCTTCATC
The DNA here is from genome assembly GCF_965119305.1 of Pelophylax lessonae. Classification (NCBI taxonomy): domain Eukaryota; kingdom Metazoa; phylum Chordata; class Amphibia; order Anura; family Ranidae; genus Pelophylax; species Pelophylax lessonae. The sequence continues at coordinate 208,878,251 of NC_138769.1, read as the reverse complement.
CGAAGAAACTAAACTAATGCTGAGAAAAAGAACAGCTAGTAAAAGAAAGAGAAAAATACTCAAAATAAAATCAAAAAGGAGGATAGAAGGCTGAGACAGAGCCCCAGCACAGGATCAGCCAGCTACTCCTAAGCTAGGCATTAGAAACTGAGTTGAGAATGCAGGAAGCAGGGAGGTATTGACTGAGGGGACCGCCCCCTAGGGGTGTGATATGCTAAAAGCTTTTATATTACCAAATCTTGTTGCCTAGCTACTCCTACGGAGCAAAGGTCAATACCCCCATTAGTGAAGATTATGAAGTGGCGGCGACTGTCGGAGGACGTAAGAGAAATTGAATTTTTGTGAGAACTTGCCATAAAATTATTTTCTCTGAGGCCTCTGACAGACGCAGCTCCAACCCCTCTATGTTGGGGTTGGTTGTGTTCTCCTTCACTGCTTTGCTACAAAACTGATTCTATGAGCAGGTGTGTCTGGAGTCATGTGGATAGGACGGCCCCTAAAGGCGTGCCTAGTGAAAGCTTTCACTGCCTATATACTCCTGAAGAGGGTGCACATAACCCATTAATGAAGAAACTTCCAGAGCTGCGTCTGTCAGGGGACTCCGAGAAAATACTTTTACGGTAAGTGCTTACAAAAATTCAATTTTTTGGTTTTCTCTGGGTTTTGCAATTTCCAGAACCGGATCCGGAGGCTTCAAAGTGATTCAGGTGGGAGAAGCCTCTAGCCCTGTCCCCATTCTTTTCTGACCGAGGACCTAAGCTTGATGGTCCTGCCTGCACACTTTGGCTGTGCTGATAATATCTCTGCCTGCACTGACCCAGGACTTTTTATGGAACATGTGCCTGGACCAATACTTGGGCTGTACTGACCATCTCACTGCCTGTACTATGGACAGTATTCCTGCTTGCTGCATGGACAATCCTTTCGCTGCTGTTAACCACATCCCTGCCTGCTACCTGGACCCATGCTTTGGCTGTGCTGACAATATCTCTGCCTGTACTGACTATGGACAGTATTACTGCTTGGACGATCCTGTCGCTGTCTACATTCCTGCCTGCACTGCTAAAACCGTGGGTAATCTTTTGTCTACCCTTTGCTCAGCAGAATGTATTTTGGTGAGTATTAGGCTGTTCGAAATATGAAGGGCCTTCAACAACTTGATAGAACGCATGCTTGGATGTAGAGCCCCTCTATGTGGCTAGGCTGTAAAAAAAAAAAAAAGTCTTACATTCTGCTCCTCCTGAGTATGGAAATACCACATGTCATTTTTGCTATGTACATGCTATGTGTTAGAAATATCCTATAAATTGACAACTGTGTAAAAAAGTTCATTTTTTCCCCACACTTTCCAAAGACTTGTGGAAAAAAAATGCAGCCACCACATCTAATGATTGGCTCCCTCCTATCTCAGTGGATGCCCATGTAGGGAGGAAACGCCGCGCTGTCACAAACATTTCCGCGGTCTGCACTGCAGGCAGCCGCGGACTCCTTCATTGTATCAGCCAGTTTTTGGCGGTGATCATGTAAGTGCTTTACTTTTGCTTCAATAAAGTCATTGGGATAATGCACTATTGGCTGCCCTTCTGTTCTATTATACAGTGGGTACGGAAAGTATTCAGACCCCCTTAAATTTTTCCCTCTTTGATATATTGCAGCCATTTGCTAAAATCATTTAAGTTCATTCTTCTTCCTCATGAATGTACACATAGCACCCCATACTGACAGAAAAACACAGAATTGTTGACACTGTTGCAGATTTATTAAAAAAGAAAAACTGAAATATCACATGGTCCTAAGTTTTCAGACCCTTTGCTGTGACACTCATATTTAACTCAGGTGCTTTCCATTTCTTCTGATCATCCTTGAGATGGTTCTACACCTTCATTTGAGTCCAGCTGTGTTTGATTATACTGATTGGACTTGATTAGGAAAGCCACACACCTGTCTATATAAGACCTTCCAGATCACAATGCATGTCAGAGCAAATGAGAATTATGAGGTCAAAGGAACTGCCTGAAGAGCTCAGAGACAGAATTGTGGCAAGGCACAGATCTGGCCAAGGTTACAAAAAGATTTCTGCTGCACTTAAGGTTCCTAAGAGCACAGTGGCCTCCATAATCCTCAAATGGAAGACGTTTGGGACGACCAGAACCCTTCCTAGAGCTGGCCGTCCGGCCAAACTGAGCTATCGGGGGAGAAGAGCCTTGGTGAGAGAGGTAAAGAAGAACCCAAAGATCACTGTGGCTGAGCTCCAGAGATGGTCAGGAGATGGGAGAAAGTTGTAGAAAGTCAACCATCACTGCAGCCCTCCACCAGTCGGGGCTTTATGGCAGAGTGGCCCGACGGAAGCCTCTCCTCAGTGTAAGACACATGAAAGCCCACATGGAGTTTGCTAAAAAAAAACACCTGAAGGACTCCAAGATGGTGAGAAATAAGATTTTCTGGTCTGATGAGACCAAAATAGAACTTTTTGGCCTTAATTCTAAGCGGTATGTGTGGAGAAAACCAGGCACTGCTCATCACCTGTCCAATACAGTCCCAACAGTGGAGCATGGTGGTGGCAGCATCATGCTGTGGGGGTGTTTTTCAGCTGCAGGGACAGGACGACTGGTTGGAATTGAGGGAAAGATGAATGCGGCCAAGTACAGGGATATCCTGGACAAAAACCTTCTCCAGAGTGCTCTGGACCTCAGACTGGGCCGAAGGTTTACCTTCCAACAAGACAATGACCCTAAGCACACAGCTAAAATAACGAAGGAGTGGCTTCACAACAACTCCGTGACTGTTCTTGAATGGCCCAGCCAGAGCCCTGACTTAAACCCAATTGAGCATCTCTGGAGAGACCTAAAAATGGCTCTCCACCAACGTTTACCATCCAACCTGACAGAACTGGAGAGGATCTGCAAGGAGGAATGGCAGAGGATCCCCAAATCCAGGTGTGAAAGACTTGTTGCATCTTTCCAAAAAAGACTCCTGGCTGTATTAGAGCAAAAGGGGGCTTCTACTAAATACTGAGCAAAGGGTCTGAATACTTAGGACCATGTGATATTTCAGTTTTTCTTTTTTAATAAATCTGCAACAATGTCAACAATTCTGTGTTTTTCTGTCAGTATGGGGTGCTATGTGTACATTCATGAGGAAGAAGAATGAACTTAAATGATTTTAGCAAATGGCTGCAATATAACAAAGAGTGAAAAATTTAAGGGGGTCTGAATACTTTCCGTACCCACTGTATGTTAGAAATTTGGGGACCACGAAGGAACATAAAGGCTACAGGAGATCTTCTGCATATGACCCAGGAACTGACCCATTGTGATGGGATGACAGAGTCCCCTTAGGGGGACAGACACACACCTCAGATCTTTATCCATCTGGTAAAAGGCTAATGATATCTCTTCCACGAGGTATCATCTCTCTCAACACAAGAAGTCAATATTCTTGAGGTGGCTGTTTTCTGCCCAATTCTTCTACCTGCTGGTAAGAAGCAAACCCTAAAGGTGGTGGGACACAAAATACAAGCGTTAGATACGTGGTTTTGTTTAAGCACCCTATCACCTGGAGTTATTTACATTTCGCCTCAACACTTGGATTTAACAGACGTTATATTTTAGAAACTATATACATGACTCTTTGCACATCCCTTTGGGATTATTGCACATTACATTTTTTGTTGGAATGGAGACACCCGAGCAATTGACAATTGTTTATCTGTATTTATACCTCACACCCCAGAGAGGGTATTTCACGATCTACTATTAGTTTGAGTACACTAAGGTTTCACTTGCTACAGAACACTTAATTTTGTCACTTTTGTGTTTTGACATTTTAGAGTGACACTAATATTTAGCACACCAGACTATTTATTTCAATTAGAACCTGACCCTTAATTGAATACGCCTGCACCACCGTCTGTCTGACCCATCTGGAAATAGTCTCAGCTGACGCAGGCAGCCCTTTTCTTGGGCTATCCGTGAGTACAAAGAGCGAATCTGACTTACGAAAAGAGTCAGTAGTCGCCAAGTACACCTTGATTGCCTGAACTATATCCAGAGTATGCAGTGCACATTCCTTAGGATGTTTGGGCTTAGGACACAACGATTGTAATACGATGTCCTTGCTCAAGTGAACACTACAGTAGAAACCACATTCGGAAGGAAGGACAGATGCGGATGAAGTACCACTTGTCTCCAATGCATATAGGGAGGACAGGACAAATCGCCAGTGCCGACACCCTGCACGCAGAAGTGATAGCGACCAAGCGACATTATTCACTTAATCATATACGCATTATATATATATATATATATATATATATATCTTTTGATTTATCGGTAGCACTTGCACCTTTAATCACTGTGCTTAGTCACCATTTATCATTATTTCGTATTTATTGGATTTGTATTTATATATTTATTCCTCTGGCGCTGCATTAATTTATCATAATTTCGTATTTATTGGATTTGTATTTATTCCTCTGGCGCTGCATTAATTTTACTTTGCCGACTGAGGTAATCCGCCTGCCAATTTTCCATGCCTGGAATGTGAACAGCAGAAAGAGCTGGAACAAGGCGCTCTACCCAACGAAGAATGCCCATCACTTCCAAGGCCGCAAGAACACCCTTGGTGAATGACTTAAGCCACGGTCAAGGCATAGTCCAATTGAATGCGCACTGGACAGCTGCAGGTGCCTGGTCCAGTGAACTAGGCAAAGCCGGATCGCTCTCAGCTCCAGGACATTAAAAAATCGGTAACCTGGACTCCTCCAGGGACCATAATCCCTCAGCAGCGAATCTGCCGAGGACTCCTCCCCCACCCAGACAGGCTTGCGTCCATGGTGACAATTGTCCAGTATAAGGGGAGGAAGGATTTCCTGCTTGGGCATCAGGGACCGAAGCCACCAGATCAGGGACTCCGTGGTCACCTGGCTCCGCTGGATGCAAATGTCCAGAGAGTTTGGACCCTAGTTCCATTTCAGGATTGCCTTCTGGAGAATCCTTGTAAGGGATGGAGCGAAAGGAACCACCTTGAAAGACAACACCATCAGTCCCAAAACTTGCATGTAGGTTCGAAGGCATGACCATGTGCTGGACAGCAACATCTGAACCGCAGTCTGAAGTTTAAGAATTTTTCCAGAGGGAGAAACATCCTGGCTGAGGAGGAGTCCAAAGTCAGGCCAAGATAGTCCAGTCTCATGGAAGGGACCAGGGCCGACTTCTGAAGGTTCAGAACCCACCTAAACTCCTCCAGAACTCTCATGGTGACTTCCAAATTCATCGTCAGAACTATAGGGGACTCCGGACAGAGAAGTGGATCGGCTAGGAACCCAGGACCAATATACCCCCGCAACAGCGTCAGGACCTTGTGAAGACCCTAGGAGCAGAGGCAAGACCAAAAGGTAATGTCACAAACCGATAGTAATCCTCTCCCACTGCAAAAACTGAGAACCCATTGGTGTCCTGCACATAACAGGATGTGAAGGTAGGCATCTTTGATGTCTATGGAGGCCAGGTATCCCCCTGATGTAGGGAAGCCACCATCGTGCAAACTGATACCATCTTGAATTGTTGATTCGCACAGAAACATCCAGGGCCATTAGGTGCAGCCTTGTTGAACCTCATACTGTACTGTTCCCATAGAGCGCCAGCAAGCGATCCGGGGACAGCAGTACATTGGAAGGTAAAAACCTTACCAGAGAAACGGATCCAAACTCGATCTTGCAACTGGACCTCATGACCTCCTGAACCCAGCTGTTTGGGATCTGGGCCAGCCACAGGTTCAAGAACTGTCAAAGACATCCCCCCACCCAATATACGGGTGAGGACACACCTTCAGGCCTAGTAGGCCTTGCCTGTAGGTCTTTTGTTTGCCAGACCAGGGTCGCTTGGAGCCACCCTAGGAGTCTTGAAGGACTTCGCCTCATCAACTGTCCCCAAGGGACGAAGAAACTGTTCATGAGCCGAAAAGAAGGGACCCCGTCTGCGACGAGGGGCCTTACCCTTGTTAGCCTGAGGAAGAAAAACTGAATTTTTGTAAAATCTTACCTGTAAAATTCCTTTCTCTGAGGTGTCAACCCCCTCCTCCTCTGCCTCCCCCTCAGACCCCAGCGGGTCCAAGGATGAGCGGGACCCTGAAAAGGGCACGCTCGCAGCAGCAGCCATATCACCATCTGAATCAGAGGAGATTGAAAATCTGGGCCTCTTTCTCGCAGCACGTTCAGCGTTTCCATATTTGACACCAAAGTTGCCACTACAGCGGCCAAATCAGGTCTCAGAGGGGCCACAGGCGAACTGGGGACCCCCACTAGAGCTGGGGGGAATTTGCTATCCTGAGAATCCATTGCCCAATGTGAGAAAAAAAAAAAAAAAAGAACAGTGCAAAAATTTGTACTGCCCCTTTAAGATCGCTGCGGAGTGCGAAGCCCACCGCTACAGCTACAGTGATAAAAGACACCCAACAGGAGAAGAAAAAAACTGAGCCAGAAGCGACAATACAGGAAAATATTGAGAGCGATAACCTGCAGAGCTCCGCAGAGTGTTGCCACCGATGCCTGTTGCAGAGGAAGAGGAAGTGCTGCTGAAGTAGGCTGAACTTATAGGCTGCCTGACCCAGGAAAAATTGCTGCCCCATAGGAATGCATGGAAGGCTCCGCCAAAATGGCCGCCAAACATGCGGTTGAAAATGATTGTTCGGCTACCGTAAAATGGCGGCGGATGGCGCCAAAACAGCATGTTGTATTGCCCATAGAGAAGCCAAAAATGCTTGCCCATAGTTAAAATGGTGGACCGCGCGGTTTTCCCCCGCTGCGGTCGCCACAAAACACAGTCTGCACCCCCAAGCGCTTAAGTGATACAGGGAAGGGGACCCCCAAAAACACACAGCGCCGCAGCGCATGCACAAGCAACCCCCGCAGGGATCGCATCAGGGAGTCACACAGGCACAGACATGGGGAAACACACAACACAGACTGCCACCCCATACAGAAGTACTTACCTGTACCAAATGGCGCGGGGAGCCTCTCAGAACGGAAAGCCGCTGTCCTCATCTGACAGGGAATGCCGTTGCCAGGGACATTGCACTGCAGCATCGCAGATGCGTCCAGTGAGGTAGCCACCTCACGGCTGCATCCCTGCAGCGAGCAGGGATGGGTCGTTCATAATGCCAGGGCGAACCATAGCTAAACGCTCGATGGCGGGCTGGGGGTCCATCTGACCCTCTGCCCTGGAGACCCAGGGCAGTCAGTCCGAATCCCAGCACCGCATGAACCCATCTTCTTCCGAAGAATCGACTAAAACTAAAGCTGACAAAATAAACCGCTAATAAAGTAAGAAAAAACTGACATTTTCAAAGAAAAGATTAGTTAGGCTGAGACTGTAGCCCCAGCACAGGGAAGCCTAACTACTCCTGACGCTAGGCAGATTAAAACTGAGTTGGGAGTGGTCACTGCAGGGGGTATTGACCAGATGGGACAGCCCACATGGGTGTGTATATGCAAATGCCTTTTGTTTTTAACTAAGTCTATATACCTAGCTACTCCTGCGGAGCAGAGGTCAATACCCAACAGTGATGACTTAGAGGAGGCGGCGACAGTCGGAGGACATAAGAGAAAGTACTCTCTCCTCCCATGAGACCCTTATAATGTCATCCAGGGCAGCACCAAACAGGCGATCTCCTTGAAAAGGGAGATCCATTAAGGCCCTCTTAGAAGTATGATCCGCAGACCAACACTTCAGCCAAGTATACGCCGGATAACCACTGCTGAAACGGACAGGTGACCCAATAAAGGAGCCGTGTCCAGCGCGGCATCGCAAATATATGGCAGCTCTGCACCAGCTGGTCCAACAGCTCCCACAAGGCAGGGGGACTTGCTCCTCACCAAGTCACGGCGTTGGAACTCCACTCATCAGGCAGTCTGTGTGGCAAAGACAATCCTAACACTGTTCTCATTGCAGACCCCCACCAGGGAGTACAGATCGCGGGCCACAGCCTCCGCCATCCTATCACCCAGGTCCATAAAGGATGGGGATTCCTCCACTGGAATAATGGTAGTTTTATTCAGCCTGGAGGCCAGTGGTTCCACCTTAGGTGCAAATAAAACAAAAAATTGCGCACCAGCCTAGCGCATTATCCTCAGTGGGCTTTTATTGAAAAAGTGTTAAAATTCAGCTACTCACAAACATGCGGTATATTCCAGCGTATCAATTCCATAGAGCAACGTCCTTATTATAAGTCCAATATCTCGTGAAGACGAAGCCCTTCGTCTTCACAAGATATTGGACTTATAATAAGTAAGTAAGCATTTAACAGTGTAAGTTAATTAGATATTTTACGAGGGCGTGTTTAGGGGTGGAGCAGGGTAGGGTTTGGGTGGGGCAACAAGTGGCGAGTAACTCTTAAGGCCTTGCTAGTAGCTCATGACTTGAAATTTTGAGCCCTGATATAGATCCTTACGGTCTCCCAGCCTGGTCAACGAGCGTGAGCAGGTTGTGGTCTGCCCAGGCCTCGCCACAACAGAGCCCCGACGGATGGGAATGAGCCTGCGAACAGATGCTTTTGCCGGGACGCCTCAACCAGGAACGCCCTGTGTTGCAGCGTACCCCTCTTGGCTGGCAGCACCCCCACTCAGGGTGGGAGGCGAGCTGTATCGGAGCGAAGCGGAGCCCCGCGGTCCATGGTATGGTTAGTGGAAAAATTCCCTCCTGGGATATATGTCCAACTATGAATGAGCTGGACATTCTTGACATACCTAGGTTGTGTTTTTGTATGAGTGCATGTCATATTATTGGTAACTGATTTGCACAAAACAGGTGACATTATATTCTAAAGCAGGGGTATTGAATTAAAATTCATGGAGGTCCGATTAGCAAAATTTTCTTCCAGCAGAGGTCCAGATTGCATTTTTGCGTGATGACTCGGATTCTTTACATCACAGCCCAGGTGTGCAGGCACGACAGCCCATTCATTTGAATGGGCTGTTGTGTCTGTGTTTTCTGCTGGGAAAAGGCCCTGGCACCTTTTTAAAAACGCTGTCGCATTGAAACTGCATGGCGCGTATGTACCATGCAATTTCCATGTGTGGGAAACCGCACCTTGTATTTCATTGCATTTAAGAGTCAATTGTACCCTGCACGTTTTCTGTGCAGCTGCTTATCCCCCTTTACATCACCACTCACAGCACTGTCCCCCTTCACATCACCACTGTCCCCCCGCCCCCCACACACACAGCACTGTCCCCCTTCACATCACCACTGTCCCCCCCCCCCCACACACACACACACACACAGCACTGTCCCCCTTCACATCACCACCCCCCCCACACACACACAGCACTGTCCCCCTTCACATCACCACCCCCCACACACACAAAGCACTGCCCCCTTCATATATCCCCCCCATCAGCACTGTCCCCTTCATATATCCCCCCATCAGCACTGTCCCCTTCATATATCCCCCCCCATCAGCACTGTCCCCTTCATATATCCCCCCCATCAGCACTGTCCCCTTCATATATCCCCCCATCAGCACTGTCCCCTTCATATATCCCCCCCATCAGCACTGTCCCCTTCATATATCCCCCCCCATCAGCACTGTCCCCTTCATATATCCCCCCCATCAGCACTGTCCCCTTCATATATCCCCCCATCAGCACTGTCCCCTTCATATATCCCCCCCATCAGCACTGTCCCCTTCATATATCCCCCCCATCAGCACTGTCCCCTTCATATATCCCCCCCATCAGCACTGTCCCCTTCATATATCCCCCCCATCAGCACTGTCCCCTTCATATATCCCCCCCATCAGCACTGTCCCCTTCATATATCCCCCCCATCAGCACTGTCCCCTTCATATATCCCCCCCATCAGCACTGTCCCCTTCATATATCCCCCCATCAGCACTGTCCCCTTCATATATCCCCCCATCAGCACTGTCCCCTTCATATATCCCCCCATCAGCACTGTCCCTCTTGCATATCCCCCCAACAGCACTGTCTCTCTTTACATCACCCCCCCCCCCCCCCACACACACACACCACTGCCCCCTTATATCACCCCCACAGACCTGCCCCTTTGCATCACCCTCACACACATACACAGCACTGCCCTGTTAACACACACCCCCATAGCACTGCCCCCCTTTACATCAACACAGACCACTACCCTCTTAACATATCACCCCCACAGCATTGCTCCCCTTTACATGAAACACCACACTACCCCCCCCCCCTGCACATGACCCCTGCTCCCCAATCAAACTTCACAGCCCTGTCCTCCCTTCACTCTCCTACCTTACACAGAGCGGAGAGCAGGAGGCGGGACAATCTCGAGGAAGACAGAGGAACAGCAGCGCTGCATGCATAGAGGCAGCCGACTGTGTGCCTCCCAGCCAATCACCTCCCGCCTCCCAGCAGCCAATCACCTTCCGCTTCCCAGCAGCCAATCACCTCCCGCCTCCCAGCAGCCAATCACCTTCCGCCTCCCAGCAGCCAATCACCTCCAGCCTGAAATGCTAATTCAGGCAGCTGCCTCCCTCCATTCAATGCCGGTCCCGCCCCCAGTCTCAGTCCCGCCTCCTGCCATCCGCCCTGCTCTGCTAATGACAGCAGCAGAGACAGGGAAGAAATCCAGCAGCTGATGGCGGCGGTCCTGATGGAGCAGCAGCGCGGGCCGGAGACGGCCCGCGGGCCGCCATTTAGTGATGCCCGTTCTAAAGTGTATGTAGGCTGGTGACTTGGTTGTGTGCACATAGGGATATAACTTCTTAGAATTCTATCAAATCAAAAACAGACATGTTCAATGGGGAGGGTCATAGCTTGCAAAATCCATGGCCTGAAAAATCCAACTCCATTATTATGGCAATAAAGTCACTACAAATAGACCATGGCAGCACATACCACCTGTTGACTATGGCATGTGATTTTTCAGTTCGTGTAACAAGCCCCCCGTGCCCCTGGGATAGATGCCTGTGGGGGAGCTGTGGGCCCAATCCTGGGGATAAAAAGGCTGAGTTTCCTAAAATGTCCCCCTGGTCTGTCAGGACAGGTCCTGCCCTCCCTGGGGGCGCTACAGCGGAGACTACCGCCTGGGGGAAGGGGTATGACTATGTTACATTGTTCTGGGGCCTGGCCCTGTAGTGGGTCCCTGTGAAGGCCTCATTGCCTGGGCTCCAGACCGTTGGCGCCATTTTAAGTGTGGGCATACAGCTGCATATATGCAACCATTTTCGTGGTTTCCCTAAGTGTTTGGCGCCGTTTTTGGGCACCATCTTAAGTGTGGGCAACCGCGCTGTATGGGCGGCGGCCATTTTGACTGTTTCCTATTCATTTGTATGGAGTTTTCACTTGTTGCTGACAGACTGGTTTACTTATCCAGGTTGGATAGCAGTAAGGGTTTTTTTAGTCCTTTTAACAGTCCTTAGACACACTTAGCTCCTGTCAGGATACCTGCTAGCCTTAAAGAGGGACTCTGCCTATAGCGCGGGATAGCGGTGCGGACCGCAAGCGCAACATTTAAAGGGCCAGTGTACTCAATTTTGACATTGCTCAAAATAGAGTCCCAAAGTGGACATTTCCCCACTGAACTTATTTGAGCAGCCGGCCCATCCGGTTCGCCTTCTCTGGGGTCTGTCTGCAGCCTTGGAAACTCTGGCGTTCAAAGTAGACCTTGTCATGAAACAAGTTGCTACTCAAAAAAGGCCTATGCCCTCTCAGTCCTCTGATTCAGAGCCTGATATGGTTGCCACAGACAACGCTCCCCCTGAGGGATCCCTGTCCTCACAGTCAAGAGGAGGATGAGTCCTCAGCCGCAGCGAGGGAACGCTCTCAGGTGGAAGCAGTGATTCGCTCAGTGAGGGAAACACTCCCAACTGGATGAGGAGCCCACACAGTCAGGAAAGCGGATTCTAGGACCAGATGGCCCAGGCCATGGTGTACCTGTGTGATGCAGCCCTGGATGAGGCCCCTCTGGTTGCCAGAGTGTCTGCGTTAGGGGGGGGGGGGGGGGTCGCATTACGCCGCATGGTGTGGCTGAAGAGCTGGTCGGCCGAACGGGCTTCTAAAAAAGCCACGGTTGATCTTCCTTTTTTGGTGAAATGCCTCTTTTGCAACTCCTTGGATGAGTTAATCAAGGGCCTAACGGGGCAAGAGTACTCTTCTCCCCCAATCCTCGAAATGTAAGGCGCCTCGCAGTAAGCGGCGACCATTCTTCAAAGCTCACCGGGGGGCTTTTTTGTGCCTTGGGGGCGCAGGAAAAAGGCAAATCGTTCAGAGTCTCCGGAGGAAACAAGAAGTCTTGGTCGGGTAAGCCCAAGGCCGGTCGGTCCGGTTCGACGGACAAATCCTCCTCTGCGTGAAAAGACATCTCCCCACCCCTGAACCGGGTGAGGGCGGTCTGCATCATTTTAGAGAACCCTGAACGTCTCCCTCACAAATGGATTTGTACAGGGCACAAGATCGAATTCAGGTCTCGCCCAGCAGACAGGTTCTTCCCATCAAATCTCCGTCTGTCTCCGGATCGTTTGGCCAATCTCAGGGAGGCATTGCAGGATCTCCTTACACAGGGCGTTATTGTCCCGGTTCCTCAGCCGGACAGGTTTCGGGGTTTTTACTAGAAGCGGTTCACGGTGCCCAGGAAGGAGGGCAAGGTGCGTCCAACTCTGGACCTCAAATCACTGAACCACTTTGTGCGGGTACAGAAGTTTCGGATGGAATCCATCCGGTCAGTGGTAGGGTCTTTGCAACAAGGAGACCTTCTGGCCTCCATCGATTTAAAAGATGCCTATCTGCACATCCCTATTTATGAGGGCCACCAATAGTATCTCCATTTCACGGTGGCGGAAGAGCACTATCAATTTGTGGCATTACTCTTTGGTCTAGCCTCCCCTCCCAGAGTCTTCACCAAGGTTTTGGCCCCCGGTGTTGGCTCTGCTCCCCAAGAAGGGGATTGCGGTCCTCGTTTATCTGATGATCTCCTGTTAAGGGCGAGCTCTTGTGTCACCCTGTCGGGCGACCTGGCATTCACAGTTCAGACGCCTCAGGAGTTCGGGTGGGCCATAGACTTCCTGAAATCTGCACTGACTCCGTCAGTATGACTGAGTTATCCGGGCATGATCTTAGACTCCGCTCAAGCGAGGGTCTTTCTCCCGGAGGAAAAGCTCCAGACCTTGCAGGGGAAGATCAGGATCCAGAAGGACAATGATCTCTCCTCTCTGCGGACCTGTATGAGGGCTCTGGGGCTGATGGTGTCGGCCTTTGAGACAGTCCCGTTTTGCCCAATTTCATACGAGACCTCTCCAAGCAGAGATTCTTGCCAAGTTGAACAAGGATCCGCAGTCTTTGGACAGGATGATTTGTCTGAGCCATCTCACGTGGTCAGAGCTCTCGTGTTGGCTTCTGTCACCCGCTCTGAGCCAGGGCAGGTCCTTTCTGCTGTCTGTTGTGGACGGTGATCACCACGGATGCCAGCCTGACGGGCTGGGGTGGAGTACTGGACACTCTTTGCGTCCAAGGAACGTGATTAATGGTGTCGTCTCTACCAATCAATGTCCTGGAGCTCAGGGTGATCAAGCTCTGCCTGCTCCATTGGACGCTTTGGTTACAGGGTCTCCTGGTTCGTGTTCAAACTGACAATGCCATGGCTGTGGCTTACATCAATCACCAAGGGAGCACCAAGAGTGCTCGGGTGGCCAAGGAAGTGGCCGAGATTCTGACCTGGGCAGAGGCGCACGTTCCTGCTCTTTCCCCAGTTCACATCCCAGGGGTGGAGAACTGGCAGGCGGATTACCTGAGTCTTCAGGTTCTGGATCAGGGAGAATGATCCCTGCATCCGGAGGTTTTTTCGCCTCCTGTGTGCCCGATGGGGAACTCTGGAGGTGGATCTGTTTGCATCTCATCTAAACAGAAAAGTAGAGCGGTTTGTGGCCAGGCTCGAGATCCTCTGGCCGACGCCGTGGATGCACTGGTGGTGCCTTGGAGCCGTTATCGGCTGATCTATGCCTTTCCTCCACTACAATTGTTGTCTTGGTTCCTCCGCAGGTTGGCGGTGGAGACTGTGTGAGTGATCCTAGTAGCCCCAGACTGGCCCTTGCTGGTCTTGGTATGCAGATGTGGTGAGGATGGCCGTCGAGCCTCCATGGCGGCTGCTTCTGAGAGAAGATCGGCTGTCTCAAGGACCGATCTTCCATTCTGCTTTAACGGCTTGGCGGTCGAAGGCCAGGAGTTGAGAGACAGGGGTCTCTCTGATGCTGTGATTCCTACCTTGTTGAGAGCTAGGAAGGCGACTTCCAGAAAAATATATCATCGTACTTGGAAGATGTATATTGCCTGGTGTGAGTCGCAAGGGTTGCATCCTCGTTCCCTTTCGGTGGCAAGGGTCTTGGTTTTCTTGCAGAAAGGAGTGGAGCAACGTTTGGCTCCGGATACGATAAAAGGTCAGGTGTCAGCCTTGGCCATTTACTTCAAACGTCCCTTGGTGACTAATTCCTTGATTCGCACCTTTATTCATGGGGTGAGTCGTCTGGCTCCACCGAGGAGATCCCCTTTACCTCCGTGGGATCTGAATTTGGTTTTGTCCGTTCTGCAACAACCTCCCTTTGAAAATATCAGGGAGATCTCTGCCTTTGTTGTCTCAGAAAGTTGCCTTTCTGGTGGCTATCACCTCTGCTCGCAGGGTGTCTGAGTTAGCGGCTCTGTCTTGCCACGCGCCTTATCTGGTCATTCATAGAGATAAGGTTGTTCTGCAATCTAACCAATCTTTCCTGCCTAAGGTGGTGTCGGCCTTCCACCTCAATGCAGATATTGTTTTGCCTTTGCTCTGTGCGAAGCCCAAGCATCCCAAGGAATTTGCTTTGCATTCTCTGGATGTAGTCCAAGCAATCAGGGTTTACCTGTCAGCCACGGAATCCTTTTGGACTTCTGATTCCCTGTTTGTCCTTCCTGAGGGACCTTTTAAGGGATAGGCTGCGTCTGCGGCAACCATATCCGAATGGATCAGACAGACTATTGTTCAGGCCTATTCACTGAAGGGTCAGGTTCCTCATTTCCCTGTGAGGGCACATTCTACTAGAGCACTGAGTGCCTCTTGGGCTTTTCGCCACCAGGCTTCTGTAGCTCAGGTGTGTAAAGCCAGACCTGGTCGTCTGTGCACCCTTTGGCCGCAAGGTTTTGCAGGCTGCTGGTTGCTGAAGAGACTCACTGTTCTCTTTCAGGGCTGATTTTTTTTATTTTGGCGTAAGCTACTGTTGGGGTTGAGTTTTCTGTTAGCAAAAAGGGGGAGTGAAGGAGCCAGAGAGACTGGTCCTAAAAGAGGTTGCATAAAGGGATGCTCACAACTGCTATATTCAAAAATAATTAACCTTTATTGAAAAACAGGACATAGTATAACATGTAAAAAATGCCCCAAATGTAAGGGGTGATTATACACAAACGGATGAAATGCAGTGAGAAAACACGTGAGACAGCATTAAAAAACATCACAATGACAGGTACACACACTACTGGCCACACCACCCACCGGGATAAATGATGGCACAGCTACAGTGGTACACAGTATATAACTCGACTCGAGCCCTGTAATACTGTTAGTGACCACTGGAGGAGTGCCGGCATGCCACATTCAAACTGTGATAGTAGGGGATAATAGCAGTTATAGCATCAGTATATCACTGCTCTTGATGGGATTGACAATCAAACATGTATAGTGTTGTCTTTGACCGGCTACATAGACTTGTGGTCAAACAGAGGGTAGCCCCTCAGTGTATCAATATAACCCAGAAATCAAGTCAAGCAATGACTGATAGGCAATCAAGAGATTAGTCTCAATATGGACAGACAAAGTCCTTCCATTCATTTAGATAGACTTACTATTGAAATCCCATTATGTCAGGGGATCGTGCAGAGTGGGAGGAAAGCAACTAGAGCAAAAAGTCTTCTGCCGCTCTCCAGTACGTGGAGAGTCAGGGAATTACCAAACTGTAGTAGATGACATCAAAGGTAGCAAGTCGAACAATCAAACATCGAAGATATCCAGGGGCAGATGGAATGGACCCAATGGAGATATGAGATCATCTGTAGTGAACTTGAGGAGATGGAGGGGTGATAGGGAGAAACGCCATGTTCAAGGGAACAGCGCCGGCTCACAACCGGTTGGACTCAGACGGTTAGCGGAATTTCAACTGCACGCGTGGTTCAGCATAGGCTATAAATTCAACTAGAGTGCTTACCGCATTACCGGAGTCCCGACACTGCACATGGATACCCGGTGGTCACGGCCTTTTCTCAATCCCTTATTGCTCCATCTGCGCTCCTCTTCAAAGGCGATTTCCTAAAGACTCACTTCCAGGGCCTTGCACGAAGCAGTCAAGCAAACAGAGTAACAGCGTCCAGTTGCCTCCTGGTGGTGGTTTGCTCTGCTACAGTCAACTCCTCCATTGCACCCGCAGATGGCAGCATCCGCCTCAGATTGCTTAGAGCAGCTTCGGCGGCTACAGCCAGTGGGAGATTCCCATAGGTGTGTGGCCAGCTGTGCGTGACGTCAACGCGTTTCGAGTGCGTGACGCACGCTTCTTCAGGACGTCATTGTGTGGGCGGAAGGGTGTTTTAAAGGGTCTCTCTTGATTGCAAATCAGTCACCGCTGATGCAAAGTAGCAAAGGTACTTCAAAAACATAGCCCAACCCACTTTTCAAAAGACGCCATCTTGTGGATACATAGGGGTATTTAAAAACTTTACCGATATTGCAGCTCGGACATTGTCCACAGATGGGTCAATCTGCAGATTAGTCTGTTAACACAGGAAATAAATTAATTTTCTGTTGCCTACATTTTTTAGCCTTGTCGAAGCGTTAATAGTTGTTGGTTGCGTTCTCCCCACGCCTCATGCCTACACTGCTATGGGACGTCCCATTAGTGAAGAAACTTTCAAAGCTGCGTCTGTCAGAGGGCGTAAGAAAAAAAAATGGATTTTTGTAAGATCTTACCGTAAAATCCTTTTCTCTTAAGCTCATTGACAGACGTAGTCTTCTTGATTCTCAAGAGCTGGGTTATGTTGTCTCCGCAGGAGTAGGACTAGGCAGAAAGACAAAACGTTCTGGCTCCACCTTAGGGGCAGTCCCTGAGGGTATATCCTCCCTCTCTCTGCTACAGGGAATCAGTTCTGTTCTAAAGCAGTAACAGAGAATTTAACCCAACCCAACTCAATGATAGAGGGGCGGGTACTACGTCTGTCAATGAGCTTAAGAGAAAAGGTTTTTACGGTAAGATCTTACAAAAATCAATTTTTCTCGATCGCTCATTGACAGACGTAGTCTTCTTGATTCTCAAGAGCTGGGACATCCAGAAGCAGTGCCACAAATGAGGGGTGGGATTGACAAAAATCAAAATCCAATCTAGAAGGCCCAACCGGTGCCAAACTAGAAGTTTAAAAGGCTCATTATAAACAAAGAATGAGACTCAAAAGAAAAATTTCCAACGGAAAAAAACCCTCGAGGCAGACCACTGGTCTCCTCAAATGGCGGCCTGCAAAACCTTGCGGCCAAACACGGCATCAGATGCCATTACATCAACTTTATAATGTTTTGTAAAGGTATGCACCGACGACCAGGTAGCCGCCTTGCACACCTGGACCACTGATGCCTGATGGCGAAAGGCCCATGACGCACTAAGCGCCCGAGTGGAGTGCGCCTTAACAGGGAACGGGGGCTCCCGACCCTTAATAGAATAAGCCTGTACCACTGTCTGATCCATTTGGAAATGGTCGCGGCAGATGCAGGCAACCCCTTTTTGGGTCCATCCGGGATCACAAAAAGTGAATCCGTCTTGCGAAACGAGTCTGTCGTTTTTAAGTATACCCTGATCGCCCGGACCACATCCAAGGAGTGTAAAGCAAACTCCCGAGGATGACTGGGCTTAGGACACAGGGAAGGTAATACAATTTCTTCATTCAGATGAAATTCTGAAACCACTTTTGGTAGGAAGGATGGATTCCGACGAAGAACCACCTTATCTCTATGAACCACCAGATATGGGGAACGACAAGATAATGCGGCCAGTTCTGACACCCTGCGTGCAGAAGTAATAGCCACCAAGAAGGCCACCTTCTGGGACAACGTAGGTAGAGGAATCTCCCTAAGATCCCAGGGTGGTAACGGCGTGCGCACTGGCGGAGCCAGATGTCGCACCCCCTGGATGAAATTCCGCACCAAGGAATGAGTAGCCAAAGGCTTCTGAAAGAAGATAGCTAATGCTGAGACCTGACCCTTGATAGTACTCAAGGCCAGTTTCTGCTCAACCCCTTGTTGCAGAAAAGCTAATATTCGACTAACCGAATAAGACCGTGGACGGAACCCCAGAGGTTCACACCATGCAATGTAGGACTTCCATGTGCGATGATAAATCTTTCTGGAAGTCGCTTTCCTTGCTTCAACTAGAGTAGGAATAACTGAAGCTGACAAACCTTTGTCCTTCAGCACCTGGGTCTCAATAGCCAGGCCGTTAAAGCCAGCGATCGTAAAGCAGGATGGAAGATCGGTCCCTGAGACAGTAGGTCCTCCCTGAGAGGAAGTCTCCACGGGACGTCCGCCACCAGTCTGACCACGTCGGCGTACCAAGCTCGACGAGGCCAGTCCGGAGCTACCAGAATTACTGGAATTCCTTCCTCCTCTATCCTGCGAAGAAGTCTTGGCAGTAACCCGAGAGGAGGGAAGGCATATATTAGCTGGTATTGCCCCCACGGGGCGATCAGTGCGTCTGCGGTCTCTGCTAGAGGATCGCGGGAGCGAGCCACGAATCTCTGTACTTTCCTGTTGAATCGTGATGCCAACAGATCCACATCCGGGGGGGCCCCACCGTAGGCACAACTGGTGGAAAACTTCTGGATGGAGGGACCATTCCCCCTGATCCAGAGTCTGACGGCTGAGATAATCGGCCTGCCAATTCTCCACCCCCGGAATGAACACCGCAGAGATAGCTGGAACAAATCGTTCCGCCCAGCGAAGAATGCAAGCCGCTTCTTTGGCCGCTCGAACACTCTTGGTGCCCCCCTGGTGATTGACATAAGCCACGGCCGTGGCATTGTCCGACTGGATCCGAACCGGGCTGCCCTGGAGCTGCTCGGTCCAGTGAATCAGACAAAGTCTGATCGCTCTCAGTTCCAATACATTTATCGGCCACCTGGATTCTTCCAGGGACCAAAGTCCCTGGACAGATAACTGACCGAGAATTCCTCCCCATCCGGATAGACTGGCATCCGTGGTCACTATCGTCCAATATATTGGCAGAAATGACTTTCCCTGGCTGAGCATCGGAGACCGAAGCCACCAGACCAGAGACTCTCTGGTCTGTTTGCTCAATCGGATCTGATTGTCCAGGGATTCCGGATTCCGATTCCATCTGAGAAGAATCTCTTGCTGAAGAATTCGGGTATGGGACTGGGCAAATGGGACTGCTTCGAAGCAAGCCACCATCAACCCCAGAACCCTCATGCAAGTTCGAAGAGAAGACCAGCTGTTGGATAGTAACAACTGGACTGCTAATTGAATCTTCCGGAGTTTCCCTACCGGAAGAAAAACTCTTGTCCTGACTGTGTCTAGGATTAGACCCAGATATTCGAGCCTCTGGGTGGGAACCAGAAATGACTTTTGCTGGTTCACCAGCCACCCGAATTCCTGTAAAGAAATTATAGTAATTTCTATGTTGTGTAGCAAGGTCTGAGGAGACTCTGCATGAAGAAGATCGTCTAGGTAACCAAGAATCGATATGCCTCTTTGGCGCAGTAGTGCCAACATTGAGGCCAACACCTTCGTGAAGACCCGAGGAGCCGTGGCGAGACCGAAAGGTAACGCCACAAACTGATAGTGGTTCTCTTCTACGGAAAAGCGTAGAAACCGCTGATGTCCTGCGAAAATGGGAATGTGAAGATATGCGTCCTTGATGTCTATGGACGCTAGGACATCCCCTGGATGCAGGAAGGCTGCTACTGTGCGAATGGACTCCATTCTGAATTTTCTTATGTTGACAAAAGAATTGAGTGCCCTTAAGTCCAGAATTGGACGCACTTTGCCCTCTTTCCTGGGTATTGTAAATAGGTTTGAATAAAACCCCTGAAAACATTCTGTCCAAGGAACGTGGACTACCACTCCTTGTTGTAGTAAATCCGTGACTGCTCTCCGCAGATCTTCTAAACGATCCGGGGATAGTCGAATATTGGAAGGGAAGAATCGCGCCGGTGGGAGAGATCGAAACTCGATCTTGTACCCTGACCTTATGACTTCGCAAACCCACTTGTCCGGGATTCTGGAAAGCCATGGATCCGGGAACCGGCGAAGACGTCCCCCCACCCCAGTTATGGGTGGGGGCGCACCTTCAGGCTTTGGACGATTTATCTTCAGGTCTGGAGGGGGCGGGCTTTTGCTTGCCCGACCAACGTCCCCTGAAGCCTCCTGAAGGAGCTTTGGAGGACTTAATTTTTTCACCCGCGGGACGAAAAAACCTCTTGTGAGCAGAAAAAGAAGGCCCTCGTCTTTGACGAGTTCCTTTACCTTTAACATTTTGCGGTAAAAAGGTGCTCTTTCCACCCGTGAGATCCTTAATGATCTCATCTAAGTTGGCTCCAAATAGACGCTCTCCTAAAAAGGGGATATTAGCCAATGCTTTTTTGGAACCTTGGTCGGCTAACCAACCTTTTAGCCACAGTGTACGCCTGAGAACCACTGCTGAGACTGATGCTCGCGCCAATAATGGAGTGGCGTCTAACGCCGCATCACACACAAACTAACCCCTGTATCATTTGTTCCAACAAATCTGATACCGCCTGAGGGACCTCTTCTAAGTCCCGGCGTAACCACTTGGTCCATTCAGTTACAGCCTGCGAAACCAGACCAATAGCAATTATTGGTCTGAAAGCTGATCCAATCAAGGTAAATATGGTGCGAGACATAGCTTCTATCTTGCGATCCACTGGATCTTTAAAAGACGGAGCGTCTTCTAGAGGAATAACCGTGGCTTTATTCAATCTAGCAATTGGTGAATCCACCACAGGTGGTTCTGTCCATTTCTTAATGACTAGACAGAAAAAAACTGATTCCCTGTAGCAGAGAGAGGGAGGATATACCCTCAGGGACTGCCCCTAAGGTGGAGCCAGAACGTTTTGTCTTTCTGCCTAGTCCTACTCCTGCGGAGACAACATAACCCAGCTCTTGAGAATCAAGAAGACTACGTCTGTCAATGAGCGATAGAGAAACGGAATTTTTGTAAAATCTTACTTTAAAATTCCTTTCTCTGAGTCCTCCGAAGTCGCCGCCACTTCATAATCTTCACTAATGGGGGTATTGACCTTTGCTCCGTAGGAGTAGCTAGGCAACAAGATTTGTTAATATAAAAGCTTTTAGCATATCCCACCCCTAGGGGGTGGTCCCCTCAGTCAATACCTCCCTGCTTCCTGCATTCTCAACTCAGTTTCAGTAGCATAGCAGTAGAGTACATAAACAAACCCCAAAAGAGGGGTGGGGGCGGCGACTGTCGGAGGACTCAGAGAAAGGAATTTTACGGTAAGATTTTACAAAAATTCCGTTTTCTCTTACGTCCTCCGACAGTCGCCGCCACTTCATAATCTTCACTAATGGGGACGTCCCAGAGCAGTGTAGACATGAGGGGTGGGAAAACGCAGCCGCGCCTAAAGCAACGCAGTACCCACAGCAGAGAAAGGAACCTTACCAAAGTAAGAGAACCAACTGGGCAACAGGAAAAAACGTGCTCAACAGAAGCAACAAACCAGGAAAGAACAAGTAACCTAGGGGTAAAAATACCCCAACAGCCAAGGACCCAAACAAGGGACCGTAAGGCACTGCCGCACTAAGAACTTTACGGCCAAAGGAAGCATCTGCCGATGCCTGAACATCCACTTTGTAAAATTTGGAGAAGGTGTGAACGGACGACCAAGTCGCCGCCTTACACACCTGGGCCACAGAAGCCTGATGACGATAGGCCCAAGACGTACTCAGAGACCTGGTAGAGTGCGCCTTCACAGGGAAAGGAGGAACCTTCCCCTTCAAAGCATAGGCTTGCACAATGGTCTGTCAGATCCATTTGGCGAAGGACAAATAGAGAATCCGACTTGCGAAAGGATTTCGTCGACGACAGGTAAACCCTGATCGCCCGAACAACATCCAAGGAATGCAAAGCCACCTCCTTTGGATGCTTAGGCTTCGCGCAAAGCAAAGGCAAGACAATGTCCTCATTGAGGTGAAATTCCGAGATCCTCTTCGGAAGAAAAGAAGGGTTAGGTCGTAAGACCACCTTATCCAAGTGAATCACCAAGTAGGGAGAGCTGCAGGACAAGGCCGCCAGCTCCAACACCCTGCGAGCCGAAGTGATCGCTACCAAAAAGGCAACCTTCTTGGACAACAGAGACAACGAGATCTCCCTGATCTCCTCAAAGGGAGCATGCTATAACACGGACAGAACAAGGCTCAAGTCCCATGGAGGTAAAGGATCCCTCCGAGGAGGGGCCAAGTGCCGCACCCCTTGAACAAAAGTGCTAACCAAAGAATTAGACGCCACAGGGCGTTGAAAGAGAACGGCCGGCGCAGAAATCTGACCCTTAATCGTGGCCAGCGCCAAACGCTGGTCCACGCCCGTTTGAAGGAAGGCCAACACTCTCGATACCGAGTATGAGCGAGGGGAGTACCCCCTGGACTCACACCAGGCAAAATGCGCCTTCCAAGTATGGTAGTAAATCTTCCCCGAAGAGGCCTTCCTAGCCTTGATCAAAGTGGGAATGACCCCTATCCTTCAGGACCTAGCTTTCAACAGCCAGGACGTTAAAGCCAGCGACTGTAAAGCAGGATGGAATATCGGTCCTTGAGACAGGAGATCTTCTCGAAGAGGCAGACGCCACGGAGCGTCGACCGCCAGATTCACAAGGTCTGCGTACCAAGACCGGCGAGGCCAGTCTGGCGCCACCAGAATCACCGTGTGCGGTTCCGAGGCCAACCTGCGAAGGAGCCTCGACAGCAGCTGAATCGGTGGAAAGGCATACATCAGACGATACTGATGCCAGGGCGCCACTAACGCATCTGAGGCGTCTGCCCGAGGATCGCGCGTCCTTGCTACGAACCTTTCCACCTTGTTGTTTAGACGAGACGTGAACAGGTCCACATCTGGGGAACCCCACTTTGCGCACAACATCTAAAGGACATCCGGGTGGAGGGACCATTCTCCCTGGTCCAGGGTCTGGCGACTCAGATAATCCGCCTGCCAGTTCTCCACTCCGGGAATGTGAACTGCAGATATCCCCGGGACGTGCGTCTCGGCCCAAGACAGAATGTCGGCTACTTCCCGAGTCGCTCGGGCACTCCTGGTGCCCCCTTGGTGGTTGATGTAGGCCACCGCTGTGGCATTGTCGTCTGCACCCGAACCGGACGGCCCTGAAGCCTGTCCGTCCAATGCAGAAGGCAGAGATTTATTGCTCGCAATTCCAGAATGTTGATCGGAAGGGAGGATACCTCCCCCGACCAAGTTCCCTGGGCGGATAGAACGCCCAGAACACCACCCCAGCCCGACAGGCTGGCATCCGTGGTGATCACCGTCCACGACAAAGGACGAAAGGACTTGCCCTCCGACACCGCCGGGGACTGGAGCCACCATAAAAGACCCCTTCGGGTGAGGCGGCTCAACGAAATCCGCAGATCCAGAGATTGCGGACACCCGTCCCACTGGGCCAGGATCTCCGCCTGAAGATCCCGTGTGTGAAACTGGGCGAAGGGAATCGCCTCGAAAGCCGAGACCATCAATCCCAGACACCTCATACATATCCGGATGGACGAGCACCGAGTGTCCCTGAGGGACCTGACTTCGCCCTGAAGTGTCCGGAGCTTGTCTTCCGGCAGGAAGACCTTCGCTTGAACAGAGTCCAGGATCATCCCCAGGTAGGAAAGACGAACCGACGGACAGCGTCGACTTTGGAAAATTTATCGTCCAACCGAACTCCTGTAGAGTCTGCATAGTGACGGACAGGTCGTTCACCAGGCCCTGACTGGTCGCAGACCGAATCAAGATATCGTCTAGATACCCCAAGACAGATGCCCTGGGCTCTCAACGCCAGGACCGGCGCAAGCACCTTGGTGAAAACCCGCGGAGCCGAAGCGAGACCAAAGGGTAACGCCACGAATTGGTAATGATCCTCCGCAATGGCGAACCGAAGGTACCTCTGGTGACCCTCGAAAATGGGGATATGAAGGTACGCATCCTTCAAGTCGATGGAGGCCATTAATTTCCCCGGAACCAGGGCAGCCACCACCGATCGCAGGGATTCCATGCGGAACTTGCGAACCCGCACAAAGCGGTTCAGAGCTTTTAAGTCCAAAATCGGACGCACCTTGCCCTCCTTTCTGGGCACAGTGAACAGATTGGAATAGAACCCCCAAAATCTGTCCCAATGAGGCACCGGAACCACCACTCCCTGGGCCCGCAGGTCCCGCACCGCCAGGTGCAGATCCTGCAAGCGCTCCGGAGACAGCTGAAGATTTGAGGGAAAAAATCTGCTCGCCGGCCGAGAGAGAAACTCGATCTTGTATCCAGATCGAACGATTTCCTGAACCCACCTGTCCCCAATGCGGGCCAGCCAGGGTTGAAGAAAACCAAGCAAACGTCCCCCCACCCCAGAATCGGGTGAGGGCGCCCCTTCAGGCCGAATTGGCATGGGCAGCGGATCCGGACTGGCCGGACTTCTGCTTGCCTGTCCACGGCTTCTTCTGGGAGCCTTGGCCCTTGCATTGCGACCGAAAGGCACGAAAGGACCCCTGAGAGGGCCTAAACGAGGTATTCTTCTTACCGCGAACAAACTTATTCTTGTGCCCTTTATCAGAGTATCCAAAGACTCGCCAAATAGGCGAGATCCCGCGTAGGGCAAATTAGCCAACCGACCAACATTTCAGCCATATCAGGCGACGGTTCAATACCGCCACACTCGAGAGGCGTGCAGCCAAAGGGACTAAATCCAAGTCCGCATCACACAAATACATGACACCCTGATGAATTTGATCCACCATAGCCAATGTCGTCGGTGGAGCAGAGTCAGCCACCAGGGTGCGCCTGAGCACCTGCGTCCAATCCGCAATAGCTTGGGCTGCCATAATGGAAGCAAAAATAGGCTTCAGCATAGAACCAGCAACCGTATAAGAATGACGGGCCAGAGACTCCAATCTCCTGTCCGTAGGGTCCCGGAACACCGGGGTATCCTCAGCAGGGATCGCAGTAGATTTATTCAAAACCGCCACCGCGTGATCCACCTGAGGTGGCACACACCAACGCTCATCAGTGGTGTGTGTAAACGGATAACGCAGTTTGAACTTACTGGGCACAGTAAAAGGCTTCTTTAAATTGCGCCATTGCTCATCAACAGCGCGCTGAAATTCCGCAGGGCAGGGAAAAACCTGCGCTGCTTTGCGTCCCATAAGAGGACATCAAAGCAGGAGGACACGGTTCATCCTGCAGATGTAGTGTTTCCTTGATAGAAGTAATCAACTCATCCATGAGTGCAAGCTCTTCAGACGAGCCAGGGGGAGAATTATCAACCCCTTCCACCTCAGCCTCACCCTCAGACCCTCCAAGGTCCAGAGATGAGCGAGACCCTGAGAAGGGCACTCCAGCCATAGCAGCCCCATCGCCCTCTGAATCAGAGGAAATAGACAATCTGGGCCGTTTTGCGGATCGATCAGCCATTAGCATCTGCACCTGAGAAGCCAAGTTTGCCACAATAGCAGCCAGATCAGCCCCCTCGGGGGATGCAGCAGCCCCTTGGCCCCCGACCAAGGTGGGAGGAAACATTCCTGAGAATCCATGCCCCAGCAATAATAGGAAAAAGGAGTACTGCCCCTTTAAGACCGCGGCGAGCGTAGCCCACCGCACACTACTGCATAGATCGACCCCCACAGGGATAAGAACACTGAGCAGGGAAATACAGGATAAGGAGAAATAAAAACCTGGAGAGGCCACACAGGCTGCTGCCAGCGATCGCTGTCCCAGAGCAAAAGGAAGTGATGTAATGACTGACCGCCCTATAAAGCCTATGTAGGCTACACAAACATGGCCGCTCGGCTGAGACATTTTTTGGGCAATTACAAAATGGCGCCGACATGTGGTTGTACCTCGATCGCCATCAAAATGGTGGCGTTTGGCGCCAAAACAACGCACCCTACTCACTTAGGGCCGGACACCACAAGTTTGCCTCAAAAAAATGGCGGACCGCAATAGCGGCTGCCGCACAGCATGTCTGACCCCAGTCTGCCCACACAGCACACATAGCAAATCGGGAGAGCCCCCCGCAGCCCACAGAAAAGGCAGCTATTCCACACAGGAATCTGACAGGGAGCTCAGCACATATACAGACATGCAGGGTCACAGTCACAGACTGACACCCAAACAGACAGGTCCCCACATAGAAATTTACTTACCAGTCCAGATGGCGTGGGGAGCCTTCTCTAGCGACCAAACCACTGTACTGACAGGGAGTGTCGCAGCCAGGACGCAGTGGAACTGCGGTGCGAAACCGCAAATGGCGTCCAGTGAGGTAGCCACCTCACAGGCAGCATCCCTGCAGCGAACAGGGATGGGTCATTCAATATGCCAGGGAAACCTGACTGAACGCTCGATGGCAGGCTGGGGAACCCCTGGCCCTGGGAACCAGTCCGAGACCCAGCTCCGCATGATCATCTTCATCCGAAGAAACTAAACTAAATGCTGAGAAAAATAACAGCTAGTAAAAGAAAGAGAAAAATACTCAAATAAAATCAAAAAAGAGAATAGAAAGCTGAGACAGAGCCCCAGCACAGTATCAGCCAAGCTACTCCTAAGCTAGGCATTAGAAACTGAGTTGAGAATGCAGGAAGCAGGGAGGTATTGACTGAGGGGACCGCCCCCTAGGGGTGTGATATGCTAAAAGCTTTTATATTAACAAATCTTGTTGCCTAGCTACTCCTACGGAGCAAAGGTCAATACCCCATTAGTGAAGATTATGAAGTGGCGGCGACTGTCGAAGGACATAAGAGAAAAATGGATTTTTGTAAAATCTTACCGTAAAATCCTTTTCTCTTAGCTCATTGACAGACGTAGTCCTCGGTGATACAGCACCTTCGGGTTATGTTGCCTCCACAGGAGTAGGACTAGACAGGAAATGAAAAATGCTCTGGCCACACCCCAGGGGCAGTCCCCGAGGGTATATCCTCTCTCTCCGCCACAGCAAATCAGTTATGTCACAAAAGCAGTGCTTAGAGAATTTAACCCAACTCAACTCAAAAACAGAGGGGCGGGTACTACGTCTGTCAATGAGCTAAGAGAAAAGGATTTTACGGTAAGATTTTACAAAAATCCATTTTTCTCTATCGCTCATTGACAGACGTAGTCCTCTGTGATACAGCACCTTCGGGAAGTCCCAGAGCAGTATCACAAATGAGGGGTGGGAAAATGGAAATCAAATCCAAATCTAGAAGGCCCAACCGGTGCCAACTAGAAGTTTACAATGCTCATCCTTAATGATGAGACTCAACAAAAAAAATTTTCAAACAGAAAAAAACCCTCGAGGTAGACCACCGGTCTCCTCAAATTGCGGCCTGCAAAACCTTGCGGCCAAATGAGGCATCCGCCGATGCCATCACATCAATTTTATAAAATTTTGTAAAGGTATGTACCGACGACCAGGTGGCCGCTTTACATACCTGGACCACTGACGCCTGATGGCGAAAGGCCCAGGAAGTACTGAGCGCTCGAGTGAAGTGCGCCCTAACAGGGAACGGAGGATTCCGACCCTTAATAGAATAAGCCTGTACCACCGTCTGACTGATCCATGTAGATATGGTCGCGGCAGACACAGGCAACCCCCTTCAAGGGCTATCCGTGATCACAAAAAGTGAGTCCGTCTTACGAAAACCACGTTAGGAAGGAAGGATGGATACGGAAGAAGAACCACCTTATCCCTATGAACCACCAGATCTGGGGAACGACAGGATAATGCGGCCAGTTCTGACACCCTGCGTACAGAAGTAATGGCCACCAAGAAGGCCACCTTCTGGGAATGTAAGCAAGGGAATCTCCCTAATATCTTCAAAGAGAAGTTTCTGAAGAACCGACCACACTAAATTAAGATACCAGGCGGTAAGGGTGCGCACACTGGCGGAGCCAGATGTCGCACCCCCTGGATGAAAATCCGCACCAAGGAATGATTAGCCAAAGGTTTCTTGAAAGAAGATTGCTAACGCCGAAAACCTGACCCTTGATTGTGCTCAAGGATAGTTTCTGCTCAACCCCTTGTTGCAGACAGACCAAAATTCGGGTCACCGAATAGGTCTGTGGGGGAAATCCAATAGATTCACACCATGCAATATAAGACTTCCATGTGCTGGAAGTCGCTTTCCTTGCTTTAACTGGAGGTAGGAATAACTGAAGCTGACACTCCCTTGTCCTTCAGTACCTGGGTCTCAATGGCCAGGCCATTAAGCCAGCGACTGTAAAGCAAGATGGAAGATCGGTCCCTGAGACCGCAAATCCTCCCTGAGAGGAAGTCTCCAAGGAGCGTCCGCGACTAGCCTCGCCAAGTCGGCGTACCTGGCTCGACGAGGTCAATCCGGAATTTCCAGAATAACTGGAATTCCCTCCACCTCTATCCTGCGAAGAAGTTCCCGCAGCAACTTGAGAGGATGGAAGGCATGCCGTAGCTGATACTGCCCCCACGGGGCGATCAGCGTTTCTGCTGCGTCCGCTAGAGGATCGTGGCGCGAGCTACAAACCTCCGCATCTCCCTGTTAGGCCAAGGTGCCAACAGATCCACATCCGGGATGTCCCAATGAAGGGACAGCTAGGGAAAAACCTCTGGATGAAGAGGCCATATGCGATTGGATCCGAATCGGGCTGCTCTAGAGCTGCTCGATCCAGTAAATCAGACAAAATCTGATCGCTCTCAGTTCCGATACCCTTATTGGTAATCTGGATACTATCGGAAGAAATGAATTCCCCTGGTTGAGCATCGGAGACTTCCTGGTCCGCTTGCTCAACCGGATCCGATTGTCCAGGGAATCGGAATTCTGATTCCATTAAAAAAGAATCTCCTTCAGGAGAATTCGGGTATGAGACTGGGTATACGGTACTGCCTCTAAGAAGGCCACCATCAGTCCCAGCCAATTGACGGACAGCAACATCCGAATCGTTGACTGAACCTTCTGGAGTTTCCCAGCAAGGAGAAACTCTCTTGCCCAGGATGTATCCAACCTTAGGCCCAGATAGTTCAGTCTCCTGGTGGGAACCAGGGATGATCTTTGGGAAAGCGAAAAAAACGCCGATGTCCTGCGATGATGGGGATATAAAGATAGGCATCCTATATGTCTATGGACGCCAGGAAATCTCTTTGATGCAGGGAGGCCACCACTGTACGGATGGACTCTATTTCTTCCCAAGTCCAGATTTGGACGCACCTTGCCCTCTTTCCTGGGCATTGTGAATAGGTTCGAATAGAACCCCTGAAACCGTTCAATGTTAGAAGGGAAGAATCGCACCGGTGGAAGTGATCGAAACTCGATCCTGTGTCCTCCAGAAACCGGTGAAGACATCCTCCCCCCACCCCAGAGATGGGTAGGGGCGCATCAGGCTATATTCTTCAGGCTTGGCTGAGCCGGACTCTTTGTTTACCCGACCAGCGCCCTTTGAAACCCCTCTAAAGGGGCTTTGGAGGGTTTCGCCTTATCGCCCGCCCTCGCGGAACGAACAACTCTATATGAGCAGAAAAGGAAGGTCCTCGTTAGTTACGAGGTCTTTTTATCCTAACAGTCTGTGGCAAGACAGCAGGTGGTACCGTCTATCCCATAAAGAGGAATTCCTCAAACGGATAGCACCTAGCCATGCGTTTGGAAACAGGGGTTCGTTTCAAAACGACCCCATTTAGGTAAAGGAAAATCCTTCGCCCTTTTGGTAGGCTAACAAGTACCAAAAAGGAATCTCAGTCTCAGCTACCTCTGCCGGTGTAACCTCAAGACTAAAAGGTTTCCCGGACGGACACAACTAGTGCATCCACCACTCTTGTGCTATGGCGGAGGCAGAAACGTGCTCCTCACTGCTGAGGAGATATTACCTGAGACAACAGCCCCCTAAGAGGGACCTGCAACTGCATTGACCAGTTCCGAATCCGTATCTGAAGTATCTGATAAACAATAGGGGTAGGCGGGGGTCGCTACTTGACCCCCCGTCCCTGACAGGCCACCTCCACCCGGGATACCAAAGACTCCAAAACTGCCGATAATGCATTAAAAACAAGTGGGGTACTGGAGGGTCCTGCGGCCACCTTGAGGGGATCAGGTGGGGATACCTATGCGGCAGGGTCAATGAATATACAAGACACTTGCCAGCGACAAAAAATGACAAAGTAAAAAAAAAAAAAAAAATCTTTTTTTTTTGTTTTGTGTCCCCCAGTC
Source organism: Pelophylax lessonae (assembly GCF_965119305.1). Classification (NCBI taxonomy): domain Eukaryota; kingdom Metazoa; phylum Chordata; class Amphibia; order Anura; family Ranidae; genus Pelophylax; species Pelophylax lessonae. The sequence goes on along the minus strand of NC_138769.1, from coordinate 208,847,811 downwards.
GCAACAGCGCCCCTCAGTGTTACCTGCCTTTTTGGACCCCAGAGAGAGAGAGACAGACCCCCAAGGCTCATCCCTGATGCACAGAAGTTTTCATCAGCTTGCTCAGTGCTTGTCTTACAGACAGGAAGTCTTTGGCCCCATTTCCTGGGTAAAAGAGGCGGCTCCGCCCCTTAACACGCCTGCCGGCTCCTCCCCCTGGCTCCATGAGGTGTTTGAGTCACCTCAAACATGGCCGCCCCCATGCTGGAGACACGAGGCTACACCAAAATGGCGGCCTCGTGCGATCTACCAGACAATGGTGGCGGCCTGCACAGAATAGCGGCATGTCTGCAGAAGGATCTCGGCCTCACAACCCTTCACCCTCATGGTGGTCAGCGTGGTCGGAGGTATCGGACCCTAGCGGGCCGTATGCGGTCCGTGGCCGTCGGGAGGCATCTGCTTAGCTGGAGGAATGATCTGGAATGCAGTATACATGTATAGACATCGCCCTGTGGCTACTGACAGGTAGGATACCTTATACTATCACAGTAAAGTTCTAGTACTGCCACTGACTACAATCATTTACACATTTTTACAATTAGATTGTCAGCTCCCAAATCAAGCCTCCTGGCTTCTTGTACACAAAAATCACACTCAATTAGGGGGATCTGTGACATGTTGTAGGATAGAGGGGAACCCATCCTTACCATTACAGAGAGGGGCCCGCGTTCACCACAAGACCCGTCAGGGGGAAAGGGGGAACATACTACTCACCATACCGGAACCAGGCGGGCGCCAACTCCTGACAGTACCCCTCTCCACCGAGGTAGGAGGGCTGTCGACCAATACGGGCGCCGTGACTCATGGTCTTTGGCGTTTCAGCGAGACGTTTAACTCGCAGGGTCAGTCCCCGTCCAGAGGGACTATGTTGCGGCCGACCCAGCGCGGAGCTATGGCCTGCACGCGCTCGTAGGCTGAACTGGGGTGACCACTGGATCTCAACATCCCGCCTGTCGCCCAGTTCAGCTTTCTTGCTTGAAGATCTCACAGGAACACTGGAGAAAAAAAAAAAAGCTGTCTTAAAAAATTCTTTTCTAAGAAAAAAATCCTGCCAGGACCGAAGATCCCAGCAAGGTATCTAGGTCCTTACTCCTGACTAGACAGAAAAAAAAACTGATTTGCTGTGGCGGAGAGAGAGAGGATATACCCTCGGGGACTGCCCCTGGGGTGTGGCCAGAGCATTTTTCATTTCCTGTCTAGTCCTACTCCTGTGGAGGCAACATAACCCGAAGGTGCTGTATCACCGAGGACTACGTCTGTCAATGAGCGATAGAGAAAATTACTTTGTTACAAAAACGGTCCCACTGCGCTACAGCGCCTCCCAAAGATCAGGCACACCCTGAAGACGCCCAAGAGAGACCCCCCCAGAAACCACTGTCCCAATATGCATTCCCAGGACACCTGCACGTGTAGCAGCAATCGTTCCCAAAAGTGAGTGAGCATTGAAAACTGCCCAGTGTGAAGGGAGGGGCTCCACTCCCCGGAAAACTCCTCCAGGCACTCCCACCTAGATTCCCAGCAAGAATCCACCGCAAAATACCCGAAAACAGGTGTACCAAGTTGGCCGCCGTCATTACAGCAGACTAGGCTACAAGAAAATGGCAAGCGCGTTAAACGAGGACCCACAGGGGGACAACCCCCCCATCAATAGGCAGGTAAGCTCCAAAAGAACCGACCGAGGATTCCCCGCACAATTGCCCGAGCGCCAACGGCGCACCCCCAGACCCCCCATGCGGACTGAGAACGAGGTCCCTGCCTCAGGTAGGCCCAAACAGTCCCCCGCGTGTGAGGGAGGGGGGAGGAAGGGGTTGCACACAGGACAGAGGGAAACCCAGGAATGGGAGGGGCCCGCATCCACCCCAAAATCCGCCAGGGAAAAGGGGGGGACATTTACTCACTGTACCAGGAACACAGGCGGGCGCCATCTCCTGACAGGACCCCTCGCCGCTAAAGTCGGGGGAGCTGTCGGCCAAATAGCAACGTTACAACACAGGACTATACCCTGTCGTGTGCGACCTTGCGAGACGTTTAACTCGTGGGGCCAGTCCCCGTCCAGTGGGACTATGTTGTGGCTGACCCAGTGTGGAGCTGGCCAGCAGGGGTTAACACTGGATCTAAACTTTCAGCCAGTCGCCCAGATCTGGCATAGTTGCTTGTAGATCTCTCAGGAAAAAAATCCGGAGAAAAAGCTAGCTAATAAAAAAAAAAAAACGTTATGCCAGGACCAAAGATCCCAACAAGGAACTAGGTCCATACTCCTGACTAGGCGTGAGAGGGTGTACCCTCCGGGACAGCCCATAGGCTTAGTCAGAACTTTTTTTCTGCCTAGTCTTACTCCTGTAGGGGGCAGTATAACTACTGATATGCATCAGGAACTGCGCCCGTCAATGAACGATAGAGAAAAATGGATTTTTGCAAGAACTTACCATAAAATCCGTTTCTCTGAAGTCCATTGACAGACACAGCTTCCATACTTATCCATTGGGGTATGCTGGCCCCTGCAAGAGTAGTTCTAGGCAGGGAAAAAAAAAAAAAAAAAAAACACAATTCTCCCTGCCCACAGGCATAACCCCCACACCCTTTGCTCCAGCAAACCATTTTCATTGTAAGCAGTAAAGATACAAAAACCATCCCCATAGCAGATTGGCAGGTGCTGCGTCTGTCAATGGACTTCAGAGAAACAGATTTTACGGTAAGTTCTTACAAAATCGTCCATTGATAGATGCAGCTTCCATACTTCTTATCCATTAGGACGTCCCAAAGCAATATAGGCATGAGGGGTGGGAAGGAGGCAACCAGATCGTAACAAACTCCAAAGGCTAAACTTAGCCCACTGGGTAACGAACTCACCCAGGAGAAAAAAACCCTATAGAGAAAAACGATTTTCATTAAACGGCGTTTTCGGATGCTTCCTTTGGCCGCAAGATTTTGCAGGCTGCTAACAATTCAACCTTGTAGAATTTTGTAAAGGTGTGCACTGATGACCAAGTTGCTGCTTTATAAACTTGCACTACTGAGGCCTGATGGCGAAAAGCCCAAGTGGCACTCAGCGCTCTAGTAGAATGAGCCTTCAGGGAAAGGAGGAACCTGACCCTTGAGTGAATAAGCCTGAACAACCGTCTGCCTGATCCATCTGGATATGGGTCGCAGCAGACGCAGCAAAACCTTTTCGACTTCCTTCAGTAGGCACAAAGAGTTCGATCCCCTAAAAGACTCAGTTACCGTCAGATAAACCCTTATCGCCCAAACCACATCCAGAGAAAACAAGGCAATTTCTTTGGGATTCTTAGGACATAAGGCAATGTCTTCATTGAGCTGAAAATCCAACAACACCTTAGAGACGAAAGACGGATTAGGTCAGAAAACCACTTTATCTCTGTGGACCACCAAATAATGCGGACAGGACAGCGCCAACTCAGACACGCTGCGAGCAGAAGTAATAGCCACCAGAAAGGCAACCTTCTGTGACAAAGAAAGCAGAGAAATCTCCCTAATATTCTCAAAGGTAGGCTTTTGAAGAAGAACAGATAGAACTAGATTGAGATCCCACGAAGGCAACATGGAGGGGGGAGCCAGATGACGCACCTCCTGAATAAAGGTGCGACTCAAGCTATTAGTAGCCAACGGACATTGGAAGCAAATAGCCAAGGCCGTCACTTGGCCCTTAAAAGTGCCCAAAGCCAAACGCTGCTCAACCCCTTTTTGTAAAAAGGCCAAAACCCTAGTTATGGAAAGCAAGCAAGGGTGCAGCTGCGATTCACACCAAGAAATGTACGATTTCCACGTACGATGATAGATCTTCCTGGACGTCGATTTTCTGGCCTTCAAAAGTGTAGGAATCACCGAATCAGAAAGGTCTCTATTACTCCACACCTTGCTTTCAACAGCCAAGCCATAAAGTCAGCAACCGTAAAACAGGATGGAAGACCGGTCCCTGAGACAGCAGATCCTCCCGCGGAGGAAGTCTTCATAGAGAATCTACGACCATTTTTACCAGGTCAGCGTACCAAGACCGCTGAGGCCAGTCTGGTGCTACCAGAAAAACCAGAATGCCACCCTGCAAAGAAATCTCGGCAGGAGTACGAGCGCAGGGAATGCATAAAAATCGGCCGATACTGGCTCCAAGGAGCCACCAAAGCATCTGTGGCATCAGCCAGAGGATCCCGAGACCTAGCCAAACCGATGGACTTTTCTGTTGAGGCGAGATGCAAACATATCCACCTCCAGAGCCCCCACCGGACACACAGGAGATGAAATCTCCGGATGAAGAGACCTTTCCTATTGATCCAGCACCCGACGACTCCGGCAATCCGCTTGCCAATTCTCCACACCTGGAATGTGGACTGCGAAAGAGCCGAAACATTGGCTTCTGCCCAAACCAGAATCTCGATCACCTTTGATGTAAGCCACGGCCGTGGCATTATCTGATTGTATCTGAACCGAAGACCCGCTTAGCCGACTCGTCCAGTGGAACAGGCAAAGCTTGATCGCTCTGAGCTCCAGAATATTGATCGGCAAGGAAAACTGTCAACCAAGTCCCCTGGGAACAGAGCTTCCCCAGCACTCCGCCCCAGCCCGACAGGCTGGTGTCCGTGGTGACTACAGTCCAGAACAGCGGCAGGAAGGATTTGCCCTGACAGAAAGCTGGCAACTGGATCCACCAGGAAAGAGCCGATCTCATGCGATGGCTCAAACAAATCTTCTGGTCCAATGACCGAGGGCTCCTGTTCAATTTTGCAAGAATCTTTTTGCAGAGGCCTCGAGTGAGACTAAGCAAACGGTACCGCCTTGAAGGTCGATACCATCAGATCCAGGGTCCTCATGCAAATCTGTAGGGAAGACCTGATCGCCCTTTGCAACTTTTGAAGCTTTTCCAAAAGAAAAAAAAAAAAGAAAGAAAGAAAGACTCGCCAGAGTTGTCAGCTGCAAATAAGTGACCCGTACAGATGGCGTCAGCAGTTTGTTTTTTAATTGATCGTCCACCCAAATTCCCGAAGGGTCTGAACCGTAATTGAAATGTTGCTCAACAGATCTGAATTAGAGTCTGCTCGCAACAGGAGATCATCCAGATATCCCAAAATCACAATTCCTCTCTGATGCAACAAGGCAAGCATCGGGGCGAGGACCTTGGTGAAAACTCTGGGAGCGGAGGCACCACAAATTGAAAGTGCTCCTCTGCCACCGCGAAGCGGAAGAATCGTCGATGTCCCTCGAAGATGGGGACGTGCAAATACGCATTTTTTTATATCGATGGAGGCCAGAAAATCCCCGATTCAAGGAAGCCACCACCAACCAAATGGACTCCATTTGAAACTTCTGCACCCGCACAAAGCGGTTCAGAGCTTTGAGATCTAGGATTGGACGCACCTTGCCCTCCTTTCTGGGCATCGAGAACAGGTTTGAATAAAAACCTTGAAATCATTCCTGCGGAGGAACCGGCACAATCACTCCTTGAGCAAGGAGATCCTGCACAGCCTCCCGAAGATCTTTCAAACGATCCAGAGAAAGGTGAAGATTTGACTGAAAAAATCTGTCCGGGGCGTGGCCAAGCGCGGCATGTGAGAGGATCCATTTCTCGGAGCTCCCGCACTTGATCCTGTGAAACGATCCTTTCCCCGGCCGGACACCGATCTGCGATCACTCGATCCCTGCTCCGGAAGCTCTCCTGACACCTTTTATGCTCCGATCTGGAGCCGCCATGACCCGTGGAAGGAAGACTGGGGAAGACAGTGCGGCCCTCCAAGATGGCGCCGGCCAGGCATCCACACAATGCTCCACGCGCAGGCCAGACAAGCCTAAAGATCCTGGGACTAAGCCCCAAGACCCCTCGCCCCCTGGGTAAGGACAATGCTGGGGACATTCTCCTATACACTAAAAAGCTGTCTGAGCTCCATAATCCTGCTGAATCTGCCTCTACCTCATCGGCTGCTGTGTGTCCCCAGGCTGAAATACTGCAGACACAGGATGCTGGATACCGGTTTTGTTTCTGGCCTGGTCCGGAGTGGTGTCTGCTGACTGTTGGAGGGGGCCACCTTGCTCTATGACACTATGGCTGGAATTTCGATAATCTCCAGGAATGTCCAGGGGTTGGGCTGCCCTCTGAAAAGATCTATGGTGGCTGCCCAGCTACGGAAATATCTGCCGGCTATTGTCGGCCTACAGGAGACTCGGTAAAGTGCCTGGGCTATTCCTGGGTGGGGTGAGTGTCCTGGTGCACACGTCCCTTGCCTTCCGGGAATTACAGGTGCAGATTGACACTGAAAAAAACTGTCCACCAGCTGGGACCGAGATTGTAACTTGTACCCGGAAACAAAGTTTGTGAACCCATATGTCTTGAATGAAGGAAGTCCAGAGTTCCTGAAAGAAGCACAGACGTTCTCCTCCTCCTCCTGACATTTCTGTGCCTCAAAAAAGATCAGGAGTCAGTGCATCAGGTGTGATCAATTTTCAGTAATTAGCACCATAGCTTGTAGACTCAACTTTCACACAGCCTAAACATACACTAATTTGGGTTATTTTTACCAGAGATATGTAGCAGTATAAAATTTTAGCCCAAATGTATGAAGAAAATGTTTGCAATATTTTAGAAACTAAAAAAAAACGTAACATTTTTGCTCTTTCGCTTATTTCACAAAAAAAAAAAATCCCTTTCTCCGAGTCCTCAGTGAAGAAGCATTGAGAGCTGCGTCTGTCAAAAACGGGTTATGCACCATCTACAGGAGTAGATAGACTAGGCAGTGGAAAAAAAAAAAAAAAAAAAAAAAAAACTTTCACTCGACACCTATAGGGGCTGTCCCTTATGACATAACCCCAGACACTGCTCTAAAATAAGTTTCGTAGCAAGCAGGGAATGACAACCAACCCCAAAATAGAGGGGTGGGAGCTACGTCTGTCAGAGGACAGAGAAAAGGATTTTATGGCAAGTTTACAAAAATCAAATTTTCTTACGTCCTCTTGACAGACGGAGCTCTCAATGCTTCTTCACTAATGGACGTCCCAAAGCAGTGAAGGCATGAGGGGTGGGACGACCGCAACCAACTGTTAACGTATTTCCAAGGCTAAAAATGTAGCCAACTGGGCAACAAAAAGCTCAACCGATACCAACAGGCGCTTACCCACAAAAGAAAAAAAAAAAAAAAAACCCTTAAAGAGAAAAGACCAAGTCTCTAAACAGCAGCCTGCAAAACTTTGCGGCCAAAAGAAGGCATCAGCTGATGCCAGAACATAAATTTTGTATAAATTTGGAAAAGGTGTGCACTGACGACCAAGTCGCAGCCTTAGACACCTGGGCCACCGAAGCCTGATGCCGGAAGGCCCAGGACGCACTCACCACTCTGGTAGAGTGCGCCTTGGCAGGGAAGGGCGGTACCCTTTCCTTCAACTAATAGGCCTGTACAATTGTCTGTCTGATCCATTTCGAAATGGTTGCCGCAGATGCAGCCATACCCTTCCGAGATCCCTCAGGAAAGACAAAGAGAATCCAATTTCCGAAAGGATTCAGTTGACAGGTAAACCCTGATCGCCCCGACAACATCCAAGGAATGCAAAGCAACCTCCTTAGGATTCGCACAGAGCGAAGGCAAAACAATGTCCTCATTAAGGTGAAAATCAGAGACCACCTTTGGAAGAAAGGACTGGTTAGGTCGCAAGACCACCTTATCCCTATAAACCACCAGGTAAGGGGAGCGGAAAGACAAGGCCGCTAACTCCGACACTGCGGGCAGAAGTGATCGCCACAAGAAAGGCAACCTTTTTAGACAGCAGAGTTAGAGATTTCCCTGATGTTTTCAAATGGGGAACGTAACACGGACAGAACCAAGTTCAAGTCCCATGGAGGTAAGGGCACCCTTCGAGGGGCCAAGTGACGCACACCTTGAATGAAGGTGCGATCAAAGAATCAGACGCCAGAGGGCGCTGGAAAAAGGACAGCCAGTGCAGATACCTGGCCCTTAAATCGTGGCCAACGCAAGGCGCTGGTCCACACCAGACTGAAGGAAAGCCAACACTCTCGCCACCGAGTATGAACGAGGAGAGAAGCCCCTGGACTCACCAGGCAAAATAAGCTTTCCATGTACGGTAATAAATCTTACCAGATGAGGCTTTTTCTAGCCTTGAGTAAGGTAGGAATGACCTCTGAGGAAAGACCCGTCTCTCAGGACCTGGCTTTCAACAGCCATGCCGTTAAAGCCAGCAACTGTAAAGCAGGATGGAAGATCGGTCCCCGAGACAGTAGATCTCGCATTGGCAGCAGCCATAAAGGCTCGACGGCCAGGTGAACGATGTCTGCGTACCAGGACCGGTGAGGCCAGTCTGGCGCCACCAAAATCACCAATGTTGGTCCGAGGCCAAACTGCGAAGGAACCTGGACAACTGAATCGGAGGAAAGGCATATCAGATGATACTGATGCCAAGGCACCACCAGCGCATCCGAGGCATCTGCCAGAGGATCGTGCGTTCTTGCAACGAACCTTTCCACCTTGTTTAGCCGAGACGCGAACAGATCCACATTTCGTGCACAGCATTTGAAATACCTCCGGGTGCAGGGACCATTCCCCCTGGTCCAGAGTCTGGCGGCTCAGATAATCGGCCTGCCAATTCTCCACACCCGGAATGTGAACTGCCGATATTGCCGGGACATGAGTCTCGGCCCAAGAGAATTCTGGTCACTTCCTGGGCCGCCTGGGCACTCCTGGTGCCCCCTTGGTGATTGATGTAAGCCACCGCAGTGGCATTGTCCGTCTGCACCCGAACAGGACGGCCCTGGAGACGATCCGACCAATGGAGCAGGCACAGCCTGATCGCTCTCAATTCCAATATGTTTATGGGGAGGGAGGATTCCGCCACCGACCAAGTGCCCTGGTCAGACAGGTTGCCCAGGACTCCACCCCAGCCCAACAGGCTGGCATCAGTGGTAATTACTGTCCACATTAACGTCCGGATTTTCCGTCCGCCACCGCCGGGGACTGAAGCCACCACAGAAGATCCATTTTGGTTTGGTGACTCAGACACCCTCAGATCCAAGGACTGAGGCAGCCTGTCCCATCTGGCCAGGATCTCTGCTTGGAGACCTCGTGTGAAACTGTGCAAACAGTATGGCCTCAAAGGCCGACACCATCAACCCCAGGGACCGCCTACAGGTCCTGAGTGATAATTAATTTTCCCTGGAGGGCCCTGACCTCGTTCTGTAGGGTCCGGAGTTTGTCCTCCGGCAGGAACACCTTTGCTTGAGCAGAGTCCAGAACCATTCCCAAGTATGGGAGACTAACCGAAGGAGACAAGGTCGACTTCTGCCCGTCGATGGTCCATCCGAACTCCTGAAGCATCTGAACTGTAGGACAGATCGTGCAGCAGGCTCTGACTGGCACTCGATCTTAACAGGAGATCGTCCAGATATTCCAAGACCGCAATGCCCTGTGCCCGTAACAAGCCCAGAACGGGAGCCAGCACTTTGGTAAAGACCCTTGGAGCCGAAGCGAGACCGAAAGGTAACGCCACAAACTAATGTTCCTCCGCGACAGCAAATCGGAGGTACCTCTGATGACCCTCGAAAATGGGGATGTGTAAAATACGCATCCTTCAATAGAGGCCAGGAATTCGCTAGAGGCTACCACCGAGCGGAGCGATTCCATGCGGAACTTCCGAACGCGTACAAAGCGGTTCAGAGCTTTTAAGTCCAGAATCGGACACACCTTGCCCTCCTTTCTGGGCACACTGAACAGATTCCTATAAAACCCCCGAAACCTGTCCTTTAAATAAAGGGGATTTTCTGGTCTCCATCGTTTTTTAAAGACGCCACTACCGACCAAATGGATTCCATCCGAAATTTCTGCACCCGCACAAAGCGGTTCAGCGATTTGAGGTCCAGAAATGGACGCACCTTGCCCTCCTTCCTGGGCACAGTAAACAGGTTTGAGTAAAAACCTCAAAACCTGTCCTGCTGAGGAACCGGGACGATTACACCCTGTGCAAGGAGACCCTGCACTGCCTCCCTGAGATCCATCAAACGATCCGGAGACAGGAGATTGATGGAAATAACCTGTCTGCTGGGCAAGACCGAAATTCGATTTTGTACTCTGTACGAATCAGTTTGTGAACCATTTTGTCTTGAATCAGACATCCAGGGTTCCTGAAAGTAACGCAGACGTCTCCCCCACGATGCAACGTTTCACTTACTGAACGAATCGGTGCTTCCACCAGATCGCGTTCCCACGCTGCAGCTGAGGACAACTCTTCCTCCTCACCGTCTGAGGACAGGGATCCCTCAGGGACGGTAATGTCTATTATCCATGGCAACCACATCAGGGTCCAATTCAGAAGACAGGGCATCGGCCGTTTATGGGTAGTAACTTGTTTCATTCCAAGACCCACCTTTGACACCAGTTTAAGGCTGCAGACAGACAGGAGAGATTGCGATCCGGACGCACAAATAAAATCAGAGGGGAAATATTTTCACCTTGGGACTCCATTTCGCAGCAAAGAAAAAAATTAGTACACTGCCCCTTTAAATTGCGACCGCGGTCCGCACCGCAATACCGCATTAAAGCCAGAGTCCCTCTTTAAGGTTATGTGCCCTGACAGGAGCTAAGTGTGTCCGGGGAATGTCCAAAGGATTAAAACCCCCTTATTGTACCAGCAACCCTGAGAAGCAGCCACTCTGCAAGCAGTCTTCAGCATGTGAAACTTCTGAGGAAGTTACCAAACCTCACTAGAGGCCGAGCCCGCCTGTGTAGTCTAAAAGCTACAACAAAATGGTGCCAAAATAAGTATAGGAAGCAAAGGGAAAATGGCTGCCCCCCCAGACAGCGCAGCCTATGCCCACACTTAAAATAGCGTACGAAAACGGCACCAAACCACTGTTTATATGGATGCACCAGATAGAAGGTATCCAATGGCAGCTTCAATGCATGGGCTGAATGTTTCTCCACTCCACCATATCCAACTCACCGATGTGGCTGGCGATACTGTACTCTAGCTCCCCCATCCCCCATAAGATATAAAGTGCCAATAGTGCATTATCCTTTTAAAAAAACTATTAAAAAAAAAAAAAAGACACTTGCATGGCAAATGGAAGGAACTGGGCCTAAACAATAGTCCAAGTGTACAGAACGTTACCACCTGCAGTGTGGAACACGGTGTGGCGTGACTACTCCCGACGAGTTTCTCCTTATCAGGTTTAGCTGGGACCGGTCCCAACTGAAGCCTGATAAGGAGAAACGCATCGGGGAGTAGCCATGCCATACCACGTGTTCCGCACTGCAGGCGGTCGCGTTCGGTACACTTGGAACCATTGTTTATGCCCAGTTCCTTCCATTTGCCATGCAAGTGTGTTTTTTAATAATGTTTTTTTTAAGGATAATGTACTATTGGCACTTTATCTTTTGTTATGGGGGAAGCTATAAATTATGTTTTTGGATAAAGTATTTTAACATATGGTTTTTCACACTATATGAAGAACACCATAATATTTGGGTCATCCCAGATGTCATACGTTTAATATTTGATTGTGTTGAACGCACTATACCTTTTTTCACGCAAGTGAAACCTAGTTGTGATCAAATACCACCAAAAGAATGCTCCATTTGTGTGGAAAAAAAAAAGATAAAAATCTTGTTTGAATGACAATTGCTCAGTCATGCTACACTAACCAAAGAGTGCTGAAAATTGGTCTGGGCAGGAAGGGGGTGAAAGTGCTATGTACTGAAGTGGTTAAAGGGTAATCTCACTGGTTAAGTCACTTAACCCACTTCCTCCCCAGAACTGACATCTGACCATTTCTTCCATCTGATCCTCCTTCACTGGCCTGAACACCTGTAAGGAAGGAAGGTACTTTGTCCCCCTTTAGAGTTGAAACTGAGGAAGGACCTTCTCAAAAAGGCAAGTTCAAGGCTTGGGACCTATGAAGCCACAGAAGGACTAAAGCGGCTAGCATCCCAGCCTGCATGGAGGTCAAGAATGCCTTCATAAAGGCCCCTTTCACATAGGCAGTCCGTCAGGCGGATGGCAGCTGTGTCTCCGCTCTGTGTGCAGACAGTTGTCAAGTCCTGCTGTTCTCTATGGGGTAATCGGATGGGAACAGAACGTCTGTCCGTTCAAATCCAATCCGCTGGACAGATGGAAAATAGGGTTTCCATCCGTCCAGATTTGATGGATCGGATGTCAGCAGACATGTCCCTGTTGACATCCGATGCCTCAGAGATACACAAGGCATCCGTTCAGATCCGCAAAAATAAAAACAAAAAAAAAAAAAAAAACAAGACAGGCGGATCTGAACGGTCCTCCTGTGTGAAAGGGGCCTAAGTCTGCAGCTTCCTTCCCTGCCAATTTATTGAATCTGTAGCAAAAAGATCTGGGACCTAGTTAGCTTATTCCCACTTCTTAGAACAAAGTTAGCACTAGCTGATGCAGAAGGCATTTTATCAGAGGCCTCCAAAATATCCACCGGCAGACCCTAAAATGAGAGGAGAAAAACCATAAGGTCGCTTTTCCCAACTTCCTGGCTGACAAACATATCCCCCCCTTTAGGTGAGAGCAGGAGAAGAGAAGGGAGTGGTAGAAAGAACCTGCAAGGAATCAAACAATGACCAGGTCACATGCCAGTACACGATACACTGCATTAAAAAAAAAAAAAAGGTAGCGAAAAGGGAGGAGGTTATACATAAGCCCAAGAAACACAGCAGAAAATAACTGAGTCGCTAAGCTTCCCCCTGCCCAAGTGTCTACAGGGCAGGCAGACAGGACTTAAGCAGTTGGGTTTCAAACCTCTCTAACCAGGCTAATCCTCTGGTCATTGCAAGGCTGCAGACAGTTCTCCTTCCTCCCTGACCCCTAAAGAGAAGGAACTCACCGTCTGGCTTGATCTTGTTTGCAGCCACCTGCTCTTCCTCCATTTGGGGGGGGGGGGGGGGCACCTGAGGGATTGATTGCTGCTGCCACCACGCTGGTTCACCAAGGCCGGTCAGCTCCCTCTACGTGCCCCGGTGTCACTCTGGTGTTTTTCAGCCTTTCCCAGCTCGCCTACAGCTCTGCCCACTCCCTGCCACATGACTGAATGATGAAGCTGAGCAGAACAAGGCTTGGAGCATACCCGCTAGCCTTCTCCCCCCCTTTATTGCCGCTTGAATCAGTAACCCAACGTAGAGCCTGTAGCTTCACCAGCTGGGAGAGAGCAATGCTGCTGCCTTTCCAGGTCTACCTGTTCGAGGGAGCTTAACTACTTTAGCCCCAGAGAATTTTGCTGCTTAATGACCAGGCCCCATTTTGTGATTCGGCACTGTGTTCCTTTAACGGACAATTGCGCAGTCATGCGACGCTGTACCCAAATAAAATCATTTTTTTTAACTCCCCACAAATAGATTTCTTTTGGAGGCATTTGATCTGTGCGATTTTTTATGCCATTAAAAAAAAAAAAAAAAAAAAAAAAAAAAAGCGACAATTTTGAAAAAAATAAATAAATCTTTTCACATTCTACTATACAACATTCCCAAAAAATCAAAATTTAACATTTTAGGCCAATTTTTTCAGAATAATATTGCGAGTGGCCAGCGGAACCACACGTCACACGCTCTGGCTGATCAGCTGACGAGCAGGCGCGCCGTCGGCTCCCCCATAGAGCCTCCTGAGCGAGCGACGTAGTAATATGTCATTTTGCCAAGGAGCGGCCGCCTGCCGCAGTAAATCTGCGGTGGGCAGTCAAGTGGTTAAGCAATCCAGCCCCGGCAGGTTAGTTCAGCCCTCCCCAGCCTCCCTCGCAGGGAAACCATCTGGTAAAGAAAAACATGCCGCTGGGTAGGTAGAAAATACTGAGGGCCAGGGGAGGGGGGGCAGCACCTCAAACTTAACATAGTGGAACCCTTTAAATTTCTAGGCTCAGGGAACCCCCTGCTAATCTACAGCTCACGGAGCATTCTTCCCAGTGCCCCAAAATGCCAAACACGTGTGTCCATTTGAAAAAGCCCCCCCCCCACCCTTTCCTTACTCCTTTAGAAACTGTAGAAGTGTAAGCTTTAAACTGCTGTGACATGTTCTGCTATATCCGTTGGACTCAAATATCCGTTGGACTCAAATCATTAGATTTTGCGCCATAGGCCAACAAATGCAAAGAGGCAGAGCTGGGTTTTATAAGTGTTACACCTCTCCATTTTTTCTACCAACTGGATTCAGTAGACAACTAGGTGGATCCAGTAAAGTGCTAAAAAACTGGTACCACGGAATCTAGAAGAAAAAAAAACAAATCACAAACAGATTGCCATTCAACTTTTATTTTAATAAAATCAGTAATGCACAGCACATGCAGTGCTAAGCATCTAAACTAGTACAATAAGCAGTTTCTAAACTAGAGCGACTTGAGGGTCAATCTTGACATTTAGCAAGTTGGAATCCATTCTTTGCATAAAAGAAAAAAGTGAACCTCATGTTACATAGGTATTGCCAAATGTACTTGCTATATGTAATCATTGAAGACAAGTCACTATTTTGTTTTTTTTGTTTTTTCCTGTTTTTTTTTTTAATTTACCAGTATGACAAAGATAACCACATGTTTTGAGGATTGCAATGTGCCAGACATTCACTGAAATAAAAAAAAAAAAAATAATAAACCACACAACTAAACAAAACTCACGCAACAAACATCTGAGAATCTGGACACTTCACAACAGTGTTTTGAAGTGTTTCATTAATATCTTAAGACAAGTGTATCAAAACCTTGGCATGTTTAATTTTAAGTTGCCAATTTTAATTACACCAGAAGTTATGGCTGTTCAGCCAATACCGGGTCTGTTTAATTTGACTTAAGAGTTTAATATGACTTATAACATTAAAAGCTCACACTACCCCGAAATATATAATTTCACGCATACGTTGACATTCAACATTCAAGTGCCAGTGTTTTTGTACTGTCTTTTGGTCAAGTTTCTTTAGCTTTCAAAGAATCACTTAGGCTTACAAAAATAAATATTTGTCAAATGTTCAATAAATATTACACAAAACTAGCAGCAAAAAGTATCTAGAAATCCATTGTGTGCAAAATAGTTTGCGCCCCCCTTCTATTACTCCCATGGTCCCAAATAAGTCTGTCTTGCCCTAGACTCCAAGCAGTGTTTTTTGCCATCGCAAAGAGACAAAAATAAAAAGATTTGAAGGACACGTACACAAGACTTATATAAAAATTCTCTGAATGTGCAATAAAAGAAGTTTTGTAGAAAGTTATGGGCAAAAATGTACAAGGGCCATCTATATTTTAAATAGCACCATAACAATGACCTCAATACTGTCAAGTGCACCTACAAAAAGGATTTAGAGCAAGGCACAAAAAACACTTGTAAAATCTATTGCACGTTAAGATTTTCTTTGCCATTCCTATGCCACAAAGTTGTTTTAATTCAGCTATATATATATATATATATATATATAGAAGGCTAAATTTGATGTGGCAGAGGCGTTTTGTTGGGAATTACTCTTTGGCCAGATATAGTACTGCCATACTAAATGCAATGGAAACCTATGCAACTAAAACTGACTAAACTGCACACCTTAGCAGGATTGTACACCTTGTGCAGTCATGTACATTTCTTCCACCGTTTGATCTTACGAGTTGAATTTACTCATCTGGAGCCATTTTACAAAGTCTACTGTAAGCCAAGTATGTTTGTAACCTTTCAACGCAGCTTGAACAGAGTAACGTGAATCTGCATTAAAATAAAGCCTGCTGCATAATTCATCCTGTTCATACCCTCTTGACCAAAAAACATCAACACTAGCATGCGTTTAGACCAAAATCAGCCAGGCCTGTCACAGAACCACATACTGTGGTCAGCCATTCTGCCATTTTCTTATGACAGGCATAAATTAATTTAATGATGATACCTCCTAAAAACTATTTCAAGTTTCAGATCGCTTAACGTTCCCTGTAATGTTCAGCCCATTATTGGCTTGCTCACACATTAGCTGTTCTGCCTAAACATTGGTAAAGGAATTGCTTTATTGCATTCTCTGAAAACCGTGCTTCACACATATGAAGCTCATACATCTATGTGACTGGAATGGCTTATTGAAAAGACTTCAGGTTCTAAGTACCTTTCCAGGATAGAGTGAGCAAATCAGAACATAACTTCGTACAGTTAGCCACATTAGAAACAACTCTGATATGCTTCAAGATCTTTTGCAATCTTAACAGAAGGCCTAATGGAGGCTTACTGCACAAGTTTACTTTAACTTGAAATATTAATGCATGGATGAAACGATTCCTGTTTTGAGGTTGTATCACACCTGCGTGCCAAGGTTTGATTTCGCTCAAGTTCAATAAATTTATTCTGTCTCAATTTATATATCTTGAGCAATACTGAGCCAACAGGACATCAAAATAAAAAGTTGTCTAAAGTTAAAGGCACAGTACATTAACAAACAAATTATCCTCAGTCAAAATAAATGCAGTTGCTGGAAAAGGGTGGATTTGGGAATTAATCCAAAAAACTACAGCAATGAAATCTTCCAACACCATCAGAGTAGGGCTTTTTATTCCTATTACTTGTTTTCTTCATGGCCCAGAGCTCCCTTGAAAAGAAAATTCCGTGGAGAATCACAGCTGGTAATGTACAAGTTCTTGAAGCTACACAAGGTATAGTCTGGCTAAGTTACATGTGGTTTCCATATTCACTTGTTTGGTTGAGTCCTTTCTATTGCAGGCAAGTTTAGTTGCCCCACCAGTCAACCTGGGAACTTCCACCGTAATTTCCTCCATAGCCATCGCTGTTATAGAAGCCACCATAGCCACCTATTGACGAAAGGACATCAGTAAATAGGGGGGACAGCATAGAAAAGCCTTTAACATGTTATGCATCTAATAACCACAGCATGAAAATTCAGTGGAAACAATGCTGTGTGATCTAACCACTTGACCTCCAGAAGTGGTTAACCCCCACCGCCCCCCCTTCCTGCTATCCAGCACTGCGCTACTTTAACTGCCAATTGCTCGGTCATTGAACGCTGCGCAAATTTAGATTCCTCTTCCCCACACACACAAAACAGCTCTTTTGATGGTATTTGATCACCACTGGGTTTTGATTATAGAAAGATAGAACATTTGGAAAAAAAAAATTTCTACTTTGTAAAACGAATCATAGAAACATAAAAAGAAAGACGATAGATATCAAATGTATTCATAAATTTAGGCCATAATGTATTCTGCTATATGTCTTTAGTATTAAAAAATATCCCAAGGTGGTCATGAAGGGTGCTTTTATTAAACATGGGTCTAGGATTAAAAACGAGCGAGGGAAAACTCCAAATGCTGTCTAGGCTGCACGTAGTGGAGGCCCGACATAAATGTGCGCCATCCCACTCGTCACATCTGGAAATGACGACAATCCATCAGTACAGGGCCTCTTCAGAGATGCCACAAACTGGGATACGAATCCAGAGACAAGTGTGGTAAACTCCTAGCGTGTTCGGTTAAGGAACTTCGGCAAGCCTCTTATGTACCTCCATTATGTCCTTGCTGGCCAGAAGCTCTCATTCCCCAAGCAGGTTGCAAACACCTTCAGGGACTTCTGCTCCTCCCTATATAATCTGAAGGACTCCTCCCCACTAGTGATCAGATCGATGACTACATTGTCTCATCTCTTCTTCCTCAGCTGCCGCTAGATCTAGGCACCCCTATTACGCTGGTGGAAATCCAACGGGCACTCAGCTCCCTGAAACCCGGGAAAGGCCCATGGACTGGATGGGTTGACCTCCCAATACTAGCAAACCCTTTTCCCTCTTCTCGGCCCCTATCTAGTCAGACTAACATGGCAGGCTCTCTCCCTACCTTCCCCAACACTGAGGGCTCAAATCGCTATTCCGAAGGCAGGCAAGGATCCCCTGGCTTGCGGCAGCTATAGGCTCATGCATCTCTACTTCACCTAGACCTTAAAATGCTAACCAAAATACAGGCTACACGCCTTGCCCATTCACTTACAGCCTCTCATCCACCCAGACCAAGTGGGCTTTGTCCCGACTAGAGAAGCTGGGGAAAACACGACCAAGGTCCTTAACCTGTTGTAGGTCACCAACACGTGCTCTCGACCCAGCGTGTTCTTGGGGACAGATGGCGAAAAGGCATTTGACCGTGTGAATTAGAAATTTATGTTTGTGGTTCTCAGACACATCGGTCTAGGAGAGACGAACTGGATTTTCTCAATCTACTCTTCCCCCACAGTCCAGGTCAAGGTTAATGGTTTCCTCTCTGAACCGTTTTCTATTGGAAACGGGACGAGGGAGGGCTGCCCTTAATCACCCTTCCCATTTGCCCTCTCCCTAGAACCGTTCATTTATAAAATCCATTTAAACTGATATCTCTGGCATCCCGATCAGTGGTTTGCAACACAAGATCTCTGCTTATGCACGACCCATTCTCACTCACTAACCCTGCAATTTCTCTCCCAAACCTTATTCAAAAATTTGAGCCATTTGGCTCCTTATCCAACCTGAAGATTAATTTTGTTAAGTCGGAAGTCATGGGAGTGAAGTCACCCCCCCCCCACCTTTTACAATCCTTGTCAACCTTTAAACTCAAATGGACCGATGTTGCATTACAGTACCTTGGCACGCGTATTCCACATAACCTGTCCCGCACCTTTGAACTCAACCTCCCTCTGACCACAACCCACGCGCTCCTTGAGCAGTGGCGCGGAGGCCTTCGCTCATGGTTCGGCAGATGCAACCTACTTAAGATGTGCATATTGACGAAATTTCTCTACCTCTTTCAGGCACTGCCTTTTCGGATCCCTTTCAAATTTTTCTGACAAGTACACTGTTCTCATCCTTCATCTGGGCCGACAACAGAAACAGATTGCCTCGTCACTGCCCTTCCCCGCCGAAATCACACAGTGGCCTGGCCATCCCTGATCTCAAAATGTGTTATCTAGCATCCCACCTCAACGAATTGTTGACTGGTGCCGTCATGCTGATACTAAACTCTGGGCTCAAGTTGAACAGCAGCAAACGCAGATTCCTCTTGCCAGAGCCCTCTGGTGTTCCCCAGATCTACCCTACATGGTGAAGATCCAACCTCTGATTGGCTCTTCACTCCATCTGGGCATGACGGGTAAAACCATCACTATTGGCGCCAGCTTCCCCTCTGTACCCTATATATTTGGTAATCCTGCGTTATCCCCGGGCTTGACCTCAAGACCTTTGTCACTGAGACACTGAAACACTTGTTTCAAGCATCTCATTTTCTACAAGACAATGCCTGGCCTTCGATCTCCTTGCTGACTGACGACTCGGGCCCTTACAAACTTAGTGCGATTCTACAACTCCATTTTCTGCACTCTCTCCCTGATGCTCCACGATATGCCTGTCAATTGTTACCGTTTGAGAAGCTGTGCTCCGATACTGGCACCCTTCCCAGGGTTCTCTCCAAAATGTACACTTGGCTTACCACCCCGCCGTCGCTACCCTGTCTCTACTGGCTGCGCAAATGGGAGACGGACCTCAGCCGGTCTTTTTTGGACCGCCAGACGCAATACATGATAGACTCACTTCATTTCTCAGTCTACACCAAGGTTCAAGAGACCAACTTCAAAATTTTGACGCGGTGGTACTATAGCCCTGCGAAACTCCACATTTTCTTTCCCGACTCGGAAGTTCGTAGGATAACTCAGAAATTCACAGATCATGTTCTACCCAAAGACCCTGCATTCTCCTTTTGCACCTTACTGATATCCCATCACCCACATATAAAAAGTAAATTGTTAGACACCTGCTGAACGCAGCTAAAGCATGCATCCCTCTTTGTTGGAAAAAAGACACCTACAGTAGCACAATGGATGCAAAAGGTCAAAGAGGTGAATAAGATAGGATGGAGGACCTTGTTCATACCGGCCGACGCAAACACGAATATTCTAAAATGTGGGACCTGTGGAATCTTTGTCCTCCGAGGGTGCTACTCTATTGGGGGCGTAACCTCTTATTTACTGGCATCCTGCGCTTTACCCCCTGATCCCCCCCCCCCCATCCCCCCATTCACCTACTGACGCATCCTTTCTTCCCCTCCTTTCGCTTCTCTATATCTTCTAACCTTCCACTAGCACACTTCGCTACTAGACCTTGTTTCTTGCATAAAATAAAAACAGGGGCACGTTGGGGAGGCCTCACTTTTGAACTGTATTTGTTGTATGCTTTGTATCACTTGATGCTAATAACTGTCACGTGTTCTGTTACTTTGGACGTCTGTTTTGTTCCCCCACCTTGTGCCTTAATAAAATGTATATTTGCAAAAATAAAATATTCGTGGATGTATAACTAGTTTGTAGGAATGTTATAAAGCAGGGGGGTCTTCAAACAATGGCCCTCCAGTTGTTCAGGAACTACAATTCCCATCATGTTTAGTCATGTCTGAATGTCAGTTTTTCAATGCCTCATGGGGAGGTGTAGTTCTGCAACAGCTGGAGGGCTGGAGTTTGAGGGTCCCTGTAGTGTCTACAAAACCATGAACCATGGTGTATATCAGGAATCCTCCAAGTACCACCCTCCAGCTTTAGCGAACTACTCATCCCATGAGGCATTGTAAAACTGACATTCACAGAAATTACTAAGCATGATGGAAATTCTTGAACTGGCGGGTCATAATTTGAAGACCCCCTGGTGTATACACACACGGGCATGTTTTGATCGAGCCCGCCAGGAAGCTGGCACTGCACACCACTCGGGAAATAACTCAATGCCTGATTTGGCAGTGTGCAGTGACTGCTTCCTGGTGGGTTCGATCCAAACACAGCTGAGCCAATCACTAATGGGGACACCAGAATTTACACAGCTATAGACACTATACTGTAGAGATATAAAGATTGGGGGTGCGGTATGAATGTGGAGTTTAACATGATGAGTCCTGTCTACTTAAATACAAAACAAAAGGATGGAGTACAAAAACTGTGCTCACCACTAGCCCAAATATGTGACAAACCATATGAATGTAGGTAAAAACCCTTATGAATGTAGGGAATTTTATTCAGTATACTGAATATGGTTTGTCCCCTTTAGTCCACGAGGGGCATCAGCACAATTTTTGTGCTCCATCCTTTCTTCGTTCTATACTGTAGAGTTGCACGATTCTGGCAAATATTAGAATCAATTTTTTTAGCCCTGAATGAAGATCACGATTCTCAAAATCTATTAAAAAAAATTATATTATATTATATATATATATATATATATATATATATTAAATACACACATATATACATTTACACATACATACACACACATACATACATCTCTATCTGCGACTAGGATTACACCTGGCGAATTATGAGGAGCAGCGCAGAACAATGCTCCCTGCAGCTCAGCTCTCCTTTGTCTCCTCTCACAGGCAGAGTGCATTTGATATCACTCCGCCTGTGACAGAACTGAGCCGGAACTACACAGGAAGCATCGGCTCCGTTCTGTCAGCTGAGCTCCAACAGCCAGGGATATCGCCCGGGTGTCAGACAGCTGCGGCCCGAGAATCGGGTAAATTGGGGGGGGGGGGGATCAAGATCATACGATTAATCATGCAGCTCTACTATACTGTAATGGCGGTGATCAGACATATAGTGGGACTGATCTGGCAGACAATCTGTCACTAACAGACTATCTGGGAGGGCCCCTGACACTGATGTCACTAGTGACACCAATAGTGATCAGTGAGAATAGTGTACGACACTGGCTGGGAAGGGAACATCTAGGGGTTGTGTGCCTAAAAATATGTGTAACGCTTGCTGCTTTTACTAACCGATTTGGCGGTTTTCTCTCCCTGCTTTGCAGAGAAGAAACGGCCAGATTGCTGATCTGTGAGACCTGTGTTATGCAAACCGAAGCCTCTGCTGTGATTGGCTACAGCCATACTTTACAGGCGAGGACCTGTTGATAAAATCCCGATGTAGTCAGTGAGAACATGGATTAGCAGGGGGTGTGCACCACTAGCCCAAATTGTCTGGATGACAAAACATGTACCTCATTCAGTCATCCTGTGCCACCCTGCTGCAGTAAAATGTATTGCGGCCAGCAAAATATCCCTGTGCATGAGGGCAAAAATACAAAACCACAAACCTATGAATTTATAAATACTGACAATCATAAATACTGACAATCATCTGAGGTAGCTGTGCATGGCAGATGTAGCTGTGCATGGCAGCCTATCCACATCTCTTGCATTTTAAAACCATAACTGAACTGGCCCCTGCACCCTCTGCTTGACAGCAAGCGGAGAGGGCTGGGGGATTATTGCCTCCACCGGAGAGGGCTGGGGGATAATTGCCTCCACCAAGCTGTAAAAAAAAAAAAAAAAACTGCCTTCTTGGTCGAAGGGTGAACTGAAGTTATCCTTTAACCACCTCCCACAAACCGATGTACCTGTACGTCGGCTTGAAGTGGTTGTACCAGGGTCATGCCTGCAAGCATCAACCCGGGGGATCGGGCTTTTTGGTGATAACCGATGCCACTCTCGGCTGTTATCCCAGCGAGCAGGGGGATATCCCCCCCCCCCCAGTTCTCCCGTCCACTGGCTGGTTAAGAGTCCCGAACGAAGCCGCATTCGGCTTTGATCGGGTCTCCTATCAAGTAACCTGGAAGAGACGTCGCAGTCACTTCGTTTACTCGAATAGCGCTGCGGAAATACTGCATGACAAAAAAAAAATTTACACACACACACACACACACACACACACACACACACACACACATATATATATATATACACATACATATATACATACATATATTTTTTTTTTTTTACACACATGTATATCCCCCGTCTCAACGACCGCCATTTAGTCTTCGCTAAAAAATATATATGTTTGGGGGTTCAAAGTAATGTTCTAGCAAAAAAAACAAAACCTGGATTTTTGTCTTATCGTAAAATCCTTTTCTTTGATGTTAATTGATGGACACAGCTGATCTTTATAACCATTGGGTTATACTGCCCCCTGCAGGAGTAGGAAACAAGGCAGAAAAAGAATCTGGCTACGCCTATGAGCAGTCCCAGGGGGTATAACTCCCTCTCCCTGCTATAGGTACAAGGAGTGTCAGAAGAATTACAATGACAGAAATGGATTTTACGGTTAGTCAAAAATCCATTTTCTTTCGTTCATTGACAGACAGCTCCTGATCTTCATAACAATCGGGACATCCCAAAGCAGTCTTTAGACTGGGGAATTTCCTTTGCTGTTCCCCTCATGTTTAACAGCCAGCCAGACAACAGGAGCTCAACCAAAACAACTGGAGCACATCTGAGAAAAAAAAAAAAAAAAAAAAAAAAAAAAACCAACAAAAAAAAACACCCTCAATAGGATCTGTTGGGGAAACTGCATATTACATATTTCCTTAATAGTGTAATGCATTCTAGGCCTCCAAATCCTGGTCAAGGGGCTATAAGGACATAAGCATAGCTTTACCATATACCAAACGAATGTTATTGTTAACTGGTCAAGTCCTTGAGGGGTTATATTGCAAAGGGAGTTGGCTTGGGGGTGGTATATTCCTTATACACAAGTCTAAAAGCTTAGCAGCTTGGGCAGTGGTAAAGTCCTATTTCCAGAGCAGCATCATCATGTAACATACGAGCATCTGGTTTGATTACCTGTCCACGCCTTAAAGGGGGACTCTGGAAACAAGCAACTTCGTATTCTTGTTATACTTTATATGCATCTGTCATTACTTTTAAATAAATTTTATAAGTATTTATGTGATCACTTTTTGCACATAACCCCAAAAAACGTGACTACACTGGATCAAGTCCTCTAAACAGCAGCCTACAAAACCTTGCGGCCAAAAGCAGCATCCACAGATTCCAACACACCCACTTTATATATAGAGTTTTGTGACAGTGTGCACCGACGACCAGGTGGGCGCCTTGCAAACCTGTATCAACGACACCTGACAGAAGGCACGAAGTACCCGAATAGAGTGCACCTTGACAGGTAAAGTAGGAACCTGACCCCTGATGGAAAAGGGCTGAAAAACTGTCTGGCTGATCCATCTGGAAATGGTAGCATAGGAGGCGGACAACTCTTGCCGAGGCCCATCCACAAGCACAAATAGTGAGGGACTTCCTAAAAGATTAGTAGCTGCCAGATACACCCTAACTGCCCAGACCACATCCAAGGCATGCAAGGGAGTTTCCTTCGGATGTTTCGGCCTGGGACACAAGGAAGGCAACACAATGTCTTTATTCAAATGAAAATAAGAGACAACCTTTGGAAGGGAAGACGGACAAGGGCGAAGAACCACCAAGGCAGACAGGATAATACCACCAGTTACAACCTGCGCGCAGAGCTGATAGCCAGCAAAAAAAAGGCCACCTTCTGGAGACCGCATAAACAAGGGAATGTCCTGAAGATTCTCAAAGGGAGGCTTCTAGAAGAAGACTGCCAAAGCTGACAGCTGGCCCTTGATGGTACTCAAAGCCAATTTCAACCCCCCCGCTGAAGGAAGGTCAAGATCCGAGCCATTGAGAAGGAACGAGGATGAACCCCATGAGACACCACACAATGCAAGTCTTCCATGTACGATGGTAGATCTTCCTAGAAGTAGATTTCCTAGCTTTAACAGCGTTGAATCACAGGCTCCGATAAACCTCCATCCATCAGCACCTGCCGTTAAACAGCCAAGCAGTCAAAGCCGGCGACTTGGAAGTAGGAAGGAAGATTGGTCCTTGGGACAGCAGATCCTCCGAGAGGGAGCTTCCAAGGAACGTTGGCAACTAGCCGCACCAGATCGGCATACCAAGTCTGGCAAGGCCAGTCCGAAGCCACTAAGATGACCGGAATCCATCCTGCCTCGATCTGGCGTAAAGCTTCAGAGGGAAGGCGTAAAACAGATACGAACCCCACGGGGCCACCAGCACATCTGTGGAGTCCGCCAGAGGACCCCGTGACCGAGCCACACACCCCCACACCTTTCTGTTGAGCAGAGATAACCGGTCTAACTCAGGGATGCCCCATCAGAGACAACTGATGAAACCAATCCGGATAAATGGACCACTCACCTTGGTCCAACGCCTGCCAACTGAAGTAATCCACCTGCCAGTTTCCCACCCTGGGAATGTATACGAAGGAAAGGGCTGGAACGAACCATTCTGCCCACCTCAGAATGCCAGCTACCTCCAGGACACTGCGCCCTCCCTTGGTGATTGAACCAAGCCACAGCCGTGGCATTGTCCGATTGAATGTGCACTGGACATCCCTGAAGACGATCCATCCAATGGTCCAGGCACAGCCAGATCGCTCAGAGTTCCAAGACATTGATAGTCTGGACTCCTCCAGTATCTAGATCCCGTGAGCAGAATTTTTGCCGAGGACGCCTACCCCAGCTGAACAGGCTGGCATCCATGGTGCCCCCCCCCCCCCGTCTCCATCGGATACAAGGGGAGGAATGACTTGCCCAGCCAAAGCCCTGAAGAACTTAGCCACCATATCAGGGACTCAGTTATTCCCCAGCTCAGCCGGACCAGATTGTCCAGAGACTGCAGAGTCTTGTCCCATTTGGTCAGAATCTCCCTTTGCAGGGACCTCATATGGAACTGTGCAAACGGAACCACCTTGAAGGTAGACACCATCAGGCCCAGCACCTGAATGCAAGTCTGGAGGGATGACCATATGCTGGACAGCAGGAGACCAATCGCTGGCTGCAATTTCTGGAGTTGGTCCAGAGGAAGGAGCACTCTGGCTAAGGCCAAGCCAGGCCCAGATAGTCCAGCTTTGTGGACAGAACTGGAGTAGACCACAGAAAATTCAGAATCCAGTTGAACTCCTTCAAAGTTCATATGAAGATTTCCATGTTTTCCACCAGAGCAGTAAGAGACTCCCCGCTCACAGGTCGTCCAAGTAGCCCAGTACAGCGATCCCCCATTGGCACAACAATGCTAGCACTGGGGCTAACACTTGTGAAGACCCGAGGAGCAGAGGCAAGACTAACGCCACAAACTGATAATACTCTCCAACGGCAAAGCGGAGGAAGCACTGGTGACCAGCGCATATTGTAATGTGAAGGTAAGCATGATGTCGATAAAGGCAAGAAAATCCCCCGATGCAGGGATGCCACCACCGTGCGAATGGAGTCCATCCTGAACTTCTGCACCCGCACAAAGCAGTTCAGCACCTTGAGGCCCAGGATTGGATGCGCCTTACCTTCCTTTTTGGGAACTAAATAGAAGTGAGGAAAATCTCTGAAAATGCGCCAAAGTCGGAACTGGGACAATCACCCCTTGAAACAGGTCTTGTACTGCCCCAGACCCTGTAAATGTACAATTTTAGGGGGACTGAATGACTTACTGGACCCACTTCTCTTGTACTAGGAAAGTCCACAGGTCCAAAAATGAACACAGGCGCGCGCGCGCGCGCCCCCCCCCCCCCATATGGGTGAGAGCGCACCTTCATGCTGAAGGAGTCTTTTGTGGGTCTGGAGAAGCTTGCTCTTGGCTTGCCAGACCAGGTCCGTTTGGATCCTCCAGAAGAGACCCTGAAAGGCTTCAAGCACTCAGTCAACTAGGGCTGCAACGACGCGTCGACGTAGTAGATTACGCCAACTACGGAAATTCGTCGACATGCGTGAAAGGCGTTGACGTGTCAACACGTGACGTCACACCCATCTCGCGTGCGTAGCCTGTAAATAGCGGTATTGGCGACTTCTGCTCCTGGGGGAGAAAGTTCCAGCAGCAGTCTACCACAAAAAGCGAGAGCACGATAACGATCATCAAGGGTATGGGAATTCTTTCAACAGAGGCCAGATAAAATGGTCCTTTGTTCCCTTTGCAAAACTGAAATGGCGTACCACGGCAGCAAAACTGCTATGCACGAGCACCTCAGAAGAAAACATCCTGGTGCACTCCGACCTCAAAAGGACGAGCCATCTTTACAAGTAGTACTAATTTATTACAATTACAATATATATGCTAGCTGCTAGGTAATTACAGATATATGCCGATTGCTCAGGCTGGGCCAGGGCTTTAGGCTTTGTAGTGGCCAGCTCACATTTTTTTAAATGTACAAGGCACTTTGCAGCCCTCAGTGTCTGTCTTGCTGATCTGGGGATCCCTCAGAGCATGACTGACAAGTGCAATGATCTGACCAGCACACCTGAGATGCCATGCTTTTCTTCCAAAATACACGCAGAGAGCAACAACATTTGCACTGACTGCAGCATTATGCAATTACAACATTGGCCATGGATATCTCAAACTTTCTACTAGAAAAAATACAATATTGTAATCAAACTAGTATTAAACATAAATTATCACATTCCTTCAGTTAATTTTAAATATGTAGATATACTACCCTCTGAAATACAGTACAACATTGTTAGCATTGAGGCTGAGCATTCATAGATATGTAAATTGGTAATGTTAATTTTTTATTATTATTGTGCGTTTCTCAGGAAGAGGCAAAGCTGTGTACAAGATTTTTTTCTTTCATAAAAAGGATGTCACTGTTGGCATACCCCAAGTGGCCATTACACTTACCAATAGCATACTCAACATGATTGTAAAAGTTATGAGACCTCTTTCTATTGTAGACGGTCAAGGATTTTGTGAGATTAGCACATTTTACCCAGGATACACACTTCCCTCCAGGTCCCATTTCACCAAGCTGATGAAGAAATACGAGGAGAATTTTGAAAGATTGAAAGCGTCAAAGATGTGAAATCCAAAATAGCTCTCACCACAGACGCATGGACCAGTATTGCCACAGAGGCATAATTGGGTGTCACATACCACTTCATTAATGAAGACTGAAAGCTTACATCCTACAATCTGACCACTATGCCACTTGAAGATCGCCACACAGCTGAAAACATTGCTAACTGGGTGGAAAAAGCAGCTGTAAAGTTTGAGATATCCATGGCCAATGTGACTGCAGTTGTCCATGATAATGCTGCAAATGTTATCGCTGCTCTGCGTATTTTGGAAGAAAAGCATCCTGGTATCTCTTCTCTAAGGTGTGCTGGTCATACATTGCAGTTAGTTGTCAACCATGCCCTGAGGGATCCCCAGATCATCAAGACACTGAGGGCTGCGAAGTGCCTTGTGGAACATTTTTAAAAAAGTGAGCTGGCCACTACAAAGCAACAACAAATGGTACCCCTGATCATGCACTAATAAAATGATGTATCCGTAAGATGGAACCGTACTTTACACATGATCAGTCGCCTGCTTGAACAGAGGTGGACTGTCACTACAACAACTTTCCGATCCTGATGTCACACCACGAGGGAAGCGCTTCCTGGATTTAAAACATGATCAGTGGAGCTTACTTGAGGAAGTGGAACAAGTCCTGAAGCTTTTTGAGTGTGCTACTGTTTTCTTGAGTGGAGAGTCCTTTGTGACTGGTTCCGCTCTACCTCCTTTGGTAAAAGGCCTCCAGAAATCCATACAGAACACAATTTGCGAGACAGCGGCAGTCAAGGCTTTCAAAGTGTTGCTGCACAGGAGATGACCTCAAGATGGGAGCGGGAAACTAAATTCAGAGGGGACGGTGGAGAAAATATGTCTTATTGCAGCAGCCCTGGACCCCAGATTCCACAAACTAAAAATCCTGGCAGCAGAGGATAGTTTAAAAGTTCACCTCAAGGTCCAAGCTCTTGCTCTTAAAGAGAAAAGAAGATATGAGGAAGAGCAAACACATCGTCAATGTGAGGAACAGGTTCAGTCAGCCAGTGCAGACATGAAACTTTCAGAAAAGAGGCAAGTGTCTATGTTGGATTTTTTGCTTGGTTCAGATTCCGATGAACACCACAGTAATGGTGAGGATGACACTGGTCACATCCAAGATCAAGAAATTCACAGTGAAGTTGTGAGGAATGAGATACACATGTACTTTATAGTGAGCAGGCCATTCCAAAGGAAGAAAATCCACTGAAATGGTGGAAGGGGAATGAAGGGAGGTTTCCCATCTTGGCCATGCTGGCAAAGAGGTTACTTGTCTGTGCCTGCAACATCAACCCCATCTGAAAGGCTTTTCTCAGTTGCTGGCAACATTGTGACTAACAAAAGAGCAAGCCTAACTTCAGAGCATATCGATATGCTAACCTTCCTCCATTGCCATGCTATATTATAGATACAGGCCCCCAACCTGTACCTGTTGCACTCTTGGGTTTTATAATGTTGGACTTCTTTTAACTACAAGATGCCTGCCTTCAGGTAATCATTCCTCAGTATTGGCCTTATAATTTGCGCAGTGTTGAGCGGTGCTTTTTGTTGGAATTGGCTCCTTTAAAACTGTAGTTTTTAGGTATGTTTATTGTTTTACATTTAGTGCACTTTTTGTGGACCATTATTATGTGGTTTAAAGTAGTAAGGTTTACTCCTTTAACCACCACATAATGCAAATGCAAAGCATTGCCTTCAGAATGCATCTTTTGCAAAGTGTTAGGCAGAATTTATTTTATATGGCATAATTATTCATGCCTGATGCCACAAGTGTTGTGTACAACACCAAAAAAATACTGGTCAACAATTAGTCAGGAATTACCCTACAACTGTCATTTTATTGCAATTTTTATCCTTTTGTCTTGCAAGTATTTTGCTACTTGCGCTAATAAATTCCATTTTAAGCAGTACTTCACTTGGCTGAGCCCACTAAGGAAGAGTCTTTCCCAATGAGTGAGCGTTCATTGCTGGATGGTTACCCAGATTACATGCAAGGATTTCATACTCCCCATTAAGGCTGCATAAGACCCAGAGAGGGTCTTGTCCTCTGCTGAGGTGTGCAAGATGAGAGTGGCACCTTTGCACTGATTAGCACCTTCTAGCACTAATGAAATCAGTACTTTATTTGTGCACATTTTTTGGACTTTCATATGGACTGTTAAACACAAATGAATTAGAAGTGCTTTAATTTAATGCATTATTGCACAATTTTATATTTTCATTTTTTTGCACACATTTATACTGTAAAATGTTGTATTTAGCACTGCCAGCACTTTTAGATTGTTAGCAATTTATGTGGTTAGCAATTTATGTGGTTTCACTTTTAGCAAGCGCTGTGATTAATCCTTTTCAGTTAATTTCCCCCATCGGGTGAACAGCAGCTGCTCATTGTTCCCCATACATTGACCAAGCTCGGTTGTTTGTTATTATTTTAATGGTGAATACCAGTCTTCGTGCCGAACCAGCCAGAGTGTACACATTGCTGGCCACAGCCTCCACCTTCCTGTCAGCCAGATCATTAAGGGCCGGCGACTCTCCAACCGGAATCATGGTTGCTTTGTTCAATCTGCAAACCGGAGGGTCCACCACCAGAATAGTCCACTTAGGGGGACTCACAGGGGTAACGCCTAGTAAATCGCTGAGGGACCAAGGTCTATGTCCATCTTCAAGGTCTTACGTACAGATACAATCAGTGCTTCCACCAGCACCTTTTCGTGTGCAGTTGCAGATGGAAGAATCACACACTGAGGATTCCTGGCGCGTGGTCGCACACCCAGCAGAGTGGCCCACGTCTGCCGAATCAGATTCAGAATAAGATGAGGCGGGGGGTGCTTTTTGCTAAACTATCACCTGAAAGCTACCTCCACCAGGGACACAAAGGACTCCAGGACTGCTGTCAGTGCATCGATGGATGGTTGGGACCTGACCGGTGGGGAGATGTGCTCCAAAGACTCCATGACTCACCAGGGGTACCTCACAAAGTGTAAACCACTGCAAAGGGACAACCTCCACCGTGCTGGCAGCATCACCGGGTCACCAGGCACAAAAGCGATCCTCAGAGGGAGAGAACCCCGCCAGACTCCTCACCCCGCAGAGACAGGCACCTGCAGCCACCAGGATAACCTGCACTCCATGTTCAGCGATCAGGAAGTGAAAAGACCTAGGAGTCAACACTAGGGAATGAGTTCCCACCACCGAAATCACCACCCACAGGGCTCCACTGTCATTTTCGATGGCAAACCTAAAATTGGACGCCGGACTAGACCTACCTGGCATAGAACAGCAAAATGAGGGCACCCAGGAGGTATCCCTAGGCCTCAAAGACACACTCAAGGCGGCCCTGGTAGGAGCCCCAACCTCACAGCCCATTGTCAATGGATGAGGGACAGATGAAAGGGGTCTTGATGGGAAGGAGGGGAACCTGGCGGCCCAACTGTCTCAAGGGGCCCACGCCCACCCCAACACCCTCCTGGGGGGGGGGGGGGGGCAGCTAGTCCATACCAGGAGCTAGGCAGGCACCGCTACAGACAGAACCCCTCACCATGAAAATTGGGGGGGGGGGGGGGGCTGTCGGCCAGGAGGAACACTTCAACTCTGCCTGAGACCCAGTCTTATGAGACCTCGTGAGTGGTTTAACTTGCAGGCCAGCCCCCACATGCAGTGGGGCTATGATGTGGCCGAATTGAGGTTTGCGTGTGCTCACTGGCCAGACTAGATCCCATGGTCATCCCAGATTATCCAGCCTGTCACCCAGTCCAGTCCTTGATGTTAAAAAGCCAGGAGGAAAAAATTTCATCTAAAAAAGGAAAAATTTGGGCAGGACCAGAGATGCCAGCAAGGAACTAGGTCCTGACTAAGCAGAAAATAGGCTTTGACCTTAAATGGTTTAAGTGATAAGTTTAAAATTAACATGTTAATATACCTACCTGCTCAGTGCTTTTGCACAGAGCAGCCGAATCCTCTTGTCCCACGTCGGAGCACCTGGCCCCTCCCCGCCTGACCCCACAGCAAGCAGCTTGCTATGGGGGCACCCAAGCCACTGCTCTGTCTATTCAAGACTGAAAGACTGATGAACATCTTTGGACAAAAAAGTCCAGCAAAAAACACACCCCTTAAACCCTTACCTCCTCCAAATCCCCGACTGCCTCCGTGACCACTGCTCCTACCTCCACGACTGCTCCCGAAGCTGCTACTGGAGCTACTGCTCTGTCTGTAGTCTCTGGCACCAAACCCACCGCTAAAGCGACTGCTATAAATATAAATAAAAAAAAAAAGAATTAGCAACATGTCAAAATCAATACTGTCAGACATCTTCAAGCACAGTTGCCAATGCAGATCTGCAGATGCACAAAGTGCCTTCACAACTTACCTCTTTGAACGCCCACGAGTGCTGCTCTTGTGATGCTGTTCATAGGCCATATTCTCCAGCCAGGATGGTACCTCTTGTTTCGCTTCCACCAGAAGATCTAATAAATCCTTTGTTATATTTATATTCTTTTCATTGAAAAATGATGTTGCAAGACCTGAAAGATGAGAGATGAGAAATTACTAAATGTATAAACAACGCGTTCTTAATGACTCGTTTTTAAACCCTGTATGAGAAGGAAAATTTTACATTAAGGCTGCTTTCACTGAGGAATTTTTGAAAGCATTTTTTTAGCGTTAAGGCGCCTGAGAAGCTAAAGGAAAAAGGCTTCCCCTAAAAAAAAAAAAAAAAAGCACTGAATGTTTACATTGGAGTGGTGCGCTTTCATTGTGGTGAAAAGAATTCTGCTTGCAGCATTTGAGGCGTTAACCGTACCAAAAAGCCTCCTCCCCATTGAAATGAATGGTAACCGCATCAAAAACACACACGACCAGCGGTTTTTGAGTAGTCTTAAGCCACATGTGCTTTCAAAAAAATGCACCACAAACGCTGCAGAAGTGCAACTTTTGATGCAAACCAGTATGAAAGTGCCCTTACATATTCAAAGTCAGCATTAAAGACTAAAGCTATACTTACCCAAGTTACCCACACGACCTGTACGACCAATTCTGTGTACATACTCCTCAATGTCACTGGGTAGATCAAAGTTTATTACATGCTTGACGTTTGAAATATCAAGTCCTCTGGCTGCAACCTATAAGATTTATAATTGAGATACCAAATAAATTTTATATATATATATATATATATATATATATATATATATATATATATATATATATATATATATATATATATATATATATATATACACACACACACACACACACACGTAGTATATTTATTACACACATACATCTCTATCTGTATGCGCAAGCATGAAGCCAGCAAAATTAAAAGCAGCTTACAGCAGTGGCGACGAGAATAGGGCTTTTTCCAGAACGGAACTGATGAAGTGCTTCCTCTCTGTCTCTCTGAGAGCGGTCTCCATGGATGCTTGTACAAGCATATCCCTCATGGTACAAGAAGTCTTCAAGAGCATCTGCACCCTTCTTTGTTTCCACAAACACCAATGTTAATGAGTCTTTACCTAATTTATAAAAATGGAATATGTTTTAGAGTCATTACGTCAGTACAGCTCAGCGGTCACCTTTATATTAGGCATGCAAGGCTGATGCTGATACCTGTGGCATTAAGGAGATCCAATAAAAATGAACGCTTGTCCATTTCTTCTACCCAGACTACTTTCTGCGTAATATTTTCAGATGTAGAGCCCACTCTACCTACTGCCAAGAAGATATATTCTTCCAAGAAATCACGAGCAAGAATCTAAGGGAAAAAGAAAATTTGTCGTTTATACCACACTAGGTCTTTGCAAAAAGAACTAAGGATTGGTTAACATAGCATCGAAAATGTTTAGCCAAGGTGTAAACAGTATCCCAAAACCTAACTGGATGCTATAAAGTAACAATATGCTTTGCATAACACTAAACAGTTTTTTATTGAACATTTATAACCATATACCTGGATTTCCTTGGGGAAAGTGGCACTGAACATCATAGTCTGACGAACACCCTTGGGAGGCATGGTGTCTTGTTCAACAATTCGTCTAATTTGAGGCTCAAATCCCATGTCAAGCATTCTGTCTGCCTCATCCAACACCAAATACCTAGAAGTGTAAAAAACATATTAGACTTGCAAAGACAGTAGTAGCTCAGTTTTCATATTTGAGATCAGTTAGGAAAGCCATAAAGCAGTTTTCTTGATTTTTAGGTTTTCATCAAGCTAATCCATAAAAGTGCATTCTCCAACATACTTGCAATAATCCAGGCCAATCTTGCCTCGTTCCATCATGTCAACGAGTCGCCCAGGAGTGGCAACAAGCAAATGACAGCCTCGCTCCAAGTCCCTGATCTGCTGCCCAATATCTGCTCCCCCATATACAACACAAGGGCGCACCTTTGATCTGTATGCAAACTAGGGGAAAAAAAAAGGCAGGGCATGTGAGATTATATATATCTCTCTCTACATACACACATATATATATATTATATATATATATTATATATATATTATATATATATATTATATATATATATATATATATATATATATATATATATATATATATATATATATATATATATATATATATATATATATATATATATATATATATATATATATATACACACACATACATATACAAAAATTTAATGTATACCTTTCTGGCCTCCTCATAGATCTGAACAGCAAGCTCTCTTGTTGGAGCCAGAACAAGAGATAGTGGGAACTGTTTACGTCTTCCATATCGCCCGTTATCCTGCAAAGAAAAAAAAAATGTTTAAGACAACTGTACAGATAAAAACTGAAACTGTCTTCAGGAAAGAACAAGCATTTAGAAAGCAATTACCTAATCAGCCCCATACCTTTAAGTGCTTCATTGCGTCTCCAGGTCCATCTGCATAGATCTGACTGAGAATGGGTAGTAGAAATGCTGCAGTTTTTCCAGAACCTTAAAAAAATAAAATTAGCAATTATGGTAAATCAACCTCCCATTCTTAAGCTCCAGGCATTTTTTCAAATGGGGTAGTCTGAATCCATTGGTGAAGTCTCCCCATAACTATTAATACTTTGGGGAGGGAAAATCCAGTCCCAACTTAGGAATTCAGGATTTACTGTAGTATATTCCAACTGAAAATATTTACCTGTCTGAGCACATGCCATCAGGTCCCTCTTGTCTATAATGATGGGAATAGCATGCTTCTGGACTGGAGTTGGTCGAGTGTATCGGGTGAGTTGAATATTTCCCATAATTATTTCCCCCATGTTGACATCATGGAACTTTGTGGAGAAAAAAAAAAATATATAAAAATCTAATTGTATAGCAATACAACTAAAATTGCTAAATCTTTTTAGCGCAAAAACAACCCAAGATATTCCTGCAACAAGAAGACGTTTGACAAACTCATGCTTTCCTTACAGTCATCAGAATACTTGTCTATTGCCAGCATATACATAAAAGTTTATCATCCTTAAAAGGCCAAGTTCACTATTGGAACATTACCTGCTCCACCCGTATTTAGTAAAGAAGACGCAACACGTTCCACCGGTATTTAGTATAGAACCTGCAACACGCTCAAGCTCCTGCCTCTTCTCCCACACCCCCACTCCCTGTAACAGCAGACAGTCACCCCACACCACTGTCTGAATTTTAAAAACAGTGTGGGCGTGCAGGTCTCTGAGTAAATGAAGAGGCCGCATGAGCAGAGTACTGTGAAGGAACGAACAAGTATCAGCCACCATGGCCAATGGCTTGTAGTTCTCAATGAACTGCGACGACACTGGTAAGCACTCTCGTAGTGCAAATCATCCTGCCATTTAGTAACTGCCTGTATTGGAGGTATGGGCAGACAAGTGTACCGAGTCTGCAGGAGCCTGTAATGTGCACCCACAATCTGCTGATGACAGGAACAAGGCCTTACATGCAGAGTCAAAAAATAAAATGCACCTTTTCCCCCCTCCAAAAAGATGTGCATTGTCTTGGTGAAGTTTGTCTTGCACACAGGACTTTACAAATGCGGTTTTTGGTGCCAGACGTTTTTTTTCTGCAGCCAGTAAACTCCTTAGCATGTTATCCCATGTGCCCATGCACACAGGCTGTTCGTTTATGGCAGGAGCATTTTCTGGCTGAAAAAAAACTGGATTTTTGACTTAGCGTAAAATCCTTTTTTCTGAAGTTCATTGACAGAAGCAGCTCCAAATTCTTCTTGACCATTGGGTTATGCTGCCCCCATACAGGAGTAAAATACTAGGCAGGGAAGGGGGGAAAAAAAAAATCTAGCCATGCCTATGGGGCAGTCCCTGAAGGCATACACCCATTCACTCTGCTATAGGATTCAGTTTTGTTGCAGTGTCAAGAAAAAACCCCATCCCACTCATAATTAAAGGGGCGGGTGCCGTGTCTTGGACTTCAGAGAAAAGGATTTTATGGTAACTCAAAAATCCAGGTTTCTCCATCGTTCATTGACAGAAGCAGCTCCATATTCTTAACCATTGGGACATCCCAAAGCAGTATTAAACATGAGGGGTGGGAAAACTCAGAACAAAAAACATAATTCCCCAAAGGCTAAAAACTTAGCCAACCAGGAACAACTGGAGCTCACCTAGAAACCTACACCCTCAAAGAAAAATTGCTCTTCGAAACAGCAGCCAGCAAAACCTTGCAGCCAAATGCAGAATTTGAGGATGCCAACACATCTAGAATTTAGTGAACGTGTGCACTAACGACCAATTTGCCGCCTTGCAAACTTATTACTGACGCCTATTGGCAAAAGGGCCAAGAGGCACTCCACTCCCTAGCAGAATGCGCCTTCACAGGGATATTTGAACCTAACCCTTAAGTAAATACACTTGTACCACTGTTTTTGATCCATCTGGATATGGTCACAGCAGACGTAGCCAATCCAGTCGCCGCCCACTCATACAGTCTTCCCCAATGGGGTATTGACTTCATCTCCACAGGAGTAACTAGGCATAAGACTTGTTAAAAAAACAAAGCATTTACATAGACGCCTATGGGGCTGTCCCACTGGTCCAATACCCCCTGCAATCAGCCATCCCAACTCAGTTTGGTAGCAAGCAGTTAAGTCTATAAGAACCCCAATAGAGGGGTGGGGGGCAGCGACTGTCGGAGGACGTAAAAGAAAACTAATTTTTGTAAAATCTTACCGTAAAATTCCTTTCTCTGACAGTCACCGCCCATTCATACAGTCTTCACCAATGGGGACGTCCCAAAGCAGTGTAGACATGAGGGGTGGGAAACGCAACCAGCAGAAAGGCAACGCAGTACCCACATCAGAGAAAGGAACCTTACAAGAACAGCAAGGGAACCTTCTGAGCAGCAAGAAAGCTCAACAGGAGCAACAACCCAGAAAAGCAAATAACCAAGGGGATAAACAACCCCAACAGCCAGGGACCCGCAATAAAACCAGGGTCCCCTTACGGCACTGCCGCACAGAACTTTGCGGCCAAAGGAGGCATCACCCGATGCCAGAACATCAATTTTGTAGAATTTTGAAAAGGTGTACTGACGACCAAGTCGCAGCCTTACACACCTGGGCCACCGAAGCCTGATGCCGGAAAGCCCATGACGCACTCACCGCCCTGGTAGAGTGCACCTTGACAGGGAAGGGCAGTACCTGTTCCTTCAACGAATAGGCCTGTACAATCGACTGATGCATTTTGAAATGGTCGCCGCAGACGCAGCCATACCCTTCCAAGGTCCCTCAGGAAGGAAAAAAAAAATCAGATTTCCGAAAGGATTCAGACGACGACAGGTAAACCCTGATCGCCCTCCTGACAACATCCAAGGAATGCAAAGCAACCTCCTTAGGATGCTTAGGATTCGCACAGAGCGAAGGCAGAACAATGTCCTCTTTAAAGGTGAAAAATCAGAAACCACCTTTGAAGAAAGGACGGGTTAGGTCGTAAGACCACATTATCCCTATGAACCACTAGCTAAGGGGAACGGCAAGACAAGGCCGCCAACTCGACACAGAGCAGAAGTGATCGCCACAAGAAAGGCAACCTTTTTAGACAGCAGAGTCAACGAGAATTCCCTGATGTTTTCAAACGGGGAACGCAACACGGACAGAACCAAGTTCAAGTCCCATGGAGGTAGGGGCTCCCTTCGAGGAGGGGCCAAATGACAAATCTTGAATGAAGGTGCGAATCAAAGAATGAGACCCCACGGGCGATGGAAAAGGACAGCCAGAGCAGATACCTGGCCCATATCGTGGCCAACGCAAGGCGCTGGTCCACACCAGACTGAAGGAAAGCCAACACTCTCGCCACCGAGTATGAACGATCCACATCCGGGGATCCCCATTTCGCACACAGCATTTGAAATCCCTCCGGGGGCAGGGACCATTCCCCCTGGTCCAGAGTCTGGGGGCTCAGATAATCGGCCTGCCAATTCTCCACACCCGGAATGTGAACTGGATATTGCCGGGACATGAGTCTCGGCCCAAGACAGAATGCTGGTCACCTCCTGGTTCGCCCGGGCACTCCTGGTGCCCCCTTGGTGATTGACGTAAGCCACCGCAATGGAATTGTCCGTCTGCACCCGTACAGGGCGGCCCTGAAGACGATCCGACCAATGGAGCAGGCACAGCCTGATCGCGCTCAATTCTAATATGTTTATTGGGAGGGATATTCCTCCACTGATCCAAGTGCCCTGGGCAGACAGGTTGCCCAGGACTCCACCCCAGCCCAACAGGCTGGCATCTGTGCTAAGTACTGTCCACAGTAACAGCCGGAAGGATTTTCCGTCCGCTACAGCCAGGGACTGAAGCCACCACAGAAGATCCATTCTGGTCTGGTGACTCAGACACTCTCAGATCCAAAGACTGAGGGAGCCTGTCCCATCTGGCCAGGATCTCCTCTTGGAGAGACCTTGTGTAAAACTGTGCAAACGGTATCACCTCGAAGGCTGACACCATCAACCCCAGGGACCGCATACAGGTCCTGAGTGACGAGGATTAGTTTTTCCTGAGGGCCCTGACCTCGTTCTGTAGGGTCCGGAGCTTGTCCTCCGGCAGGAACACCTTCGCTTGAGCAGAGTCCAGAACCATTCCCAAATATGGGAGACGAACCGAAGGAGACAAGGACGACTTCTGCACGTTGATGGTCCATCCGAACTCCTGAAGAGTCTGAACTGTAGTGGACAGATCGCGTAGCAGGCTCTGGCTGGCACTCGATCTTAACAGGAGATCATCCAGATACCCCAAGCCCGTAACAGGCCAGGAACAGGCCAGCACTTTGGTAAACACCCTTGAACCCGAAGCGAGACCGAAAGGTAAACGCCACAAACTGATAATGGTCCTTCGCGATATCGAATCGGAGGTACCTCCGATGACCCTCGAATATGGGGATGTGTAGATACGCATCCTTCAGGTCGATAGAGGCCAGGAATTCGCCTGGGCTCGGAGGCTACCACCGAGCGAATCGATTCCATGCGGAACTTCCGAACGCGTACAAAGCGGTTCAGAGCTTTTAAGTCCATAATAGGACGCACCTTGCCCTCCTTTCTGGGCACAGTGAACAGATTCGAGTAAAACCCCCGAAACCTGTCCAGGAGGCACCGGGACGATCACCCCCTGGGCGAGGAGATCTTGTACCGCCTGATGCAGGTCCTGTAGCCGCCCTGGGGTCAAATGAAGATTTGAGGGAAAGAATCTGTCCGCCGGCCGCGAAAGGAATTCGATCTTGTAACCTGATCAAATGATTTCCTGAACCCACCTGTCCGCAATTCGGAGCAGCCAAGGTTGGAGGAAACCGCGCAAAGGTCCCCACACCCCTGAAACGGGTGAGGGCGCCCCATCAGGCAGAGGCGGGCTGGGCCGCCGCACCAGCTTGGCCAGATTTAGGTTTGCCCGCCCAGGGCTTTTTCTGGCCACCCTGGCCCTTGAAGGGTTTCCCCTTGTACTGTGCCTTGAAGGCACGAAAGGACCCCTGGTTTGGTTTAAAGGAGGGGCACCGCTTACCGCGGAAAAACTTGCCTTTAGGATTCTGGGGCAGCAGAGTGCTCTTGACCCCAGTGACACCTTTTACAATTTATCCAGGGATTCCCCAAACAGGCAAGACCCCACATAAGGGATGTCAGCCACCGTTTTTCTTGAAGTCTGGTCAGCCGACCAGCTTTTAAACCATATCAGGCGACGGTTAATCACCGCGACACTGGACAGGCGCGCTGTTAATGGGGCCTCATTCAAGGCCGCATCGCACAAATGCATAACTCCTTGATAGATCTTGACAGAGGCGAAAATAGGCTTTAGCAGGGAACCCGCCACCATGTAGGCATGGCGGGCAAGGGATTGCATCCTCCTATCCGTAGGATCCCTAAACACCGGAGAATCTTCGGTGGGTACTAGAGTGGTTTTGTTCAATCTGGCCACAGTGTGATCCACCTGAGGGGGCCACACACCAGCGCGAATCCGTAGGAGACGCAAAGGGGTCAAAGAGTTGAAACTTCTTAGGCACCACAAAGGTGCGTTTTAAATGACGCCATTAATCATTCACAGTAGCGTGAAACTCAGCGGGGCAAGGAACACCTGCGCCGCCTTGCGACCCTGTGTGTACCAAAAGAGGACACAATGCCCGGAGGATTGGGCTCATCCTCTAAATGTAGTGTTCCCTTAACCACTTAAGCCCCGGAAGATTTTACCCCCATTCCGACCAGGGGGTATTTTGCGATTCGGCACTGCGTGAATTTAACGCACAATTGCGCGGTCGTGCGACGCTGTACCTAAACGAATTTGACATCCTTTTTTTCCCACAAACAGAGCTTTCTTTTGGTGGTATTTGATCACCTGTGCGATTTTTTGATCACGCGCTATAAACAAAAAAAGAGCGTCAATTTTGCAAAAATAGCAATATTTTTCACATTTTTTTATATGAAATTCCCCCCAAAAAAAATGTAAAAATCAAAATTTTTAAAAATTTTCGGCCAATTTATTTTATGCTACCTATGTTTGGTTAAAAAAAAAAAAAAAAAAAAAAAAAAAAAAAAAAATCGCAAAAAGCGTATTTTGATTGGTTTGCGCAAAAGTTATCGCGTTTACTAACAAAGGGAAAGATTTGTCATTTTTGTTGTTTTTTTTTTTAACGCGTAATGGCGGCGATCTGCGATTTTTTTTGCGGTACTGCGACATTGCGGCGGACAGATCGGACCCTTGACTGACATTTTTGACACTTTTGGGGTTACCAGTGACATTTCTACAGTAATCAGTGCTATATATATGCACTGTTACTGTAAAAATACACTGGTAGTGAAGGGGTTAACTTTATTTGGAAGGGAGGGGCTGTGTGTGTCCCTAGGGGCGTGGTTTCTACTGTGATTGGCTGTGGCTCTAGCTGTAAAGACACTGATCAACGGATCTACATACCAGATCCGTTTTATCAGTGTCTTTGCAGCGAAGAGAATGACAGGCAGTTTGTTTACACAAGCTGCCTGACATTCTCCCTCTCCCCCGCCGATCGCCGAGTGACCGGCGGACATCGGGTCCGCTGGTCACACGCGCGGGGGGGGTCCGTGACCACGCGGGAGCGAGACCCTCACAAGCAAGCAACGTAGCCCTACGTTAGTTTGCCTGTGAGGGGCTGACCGCCGACGTAGATAGTCGTGCGGCGGTCGGCAAGTGGTTAATAGCAAGAATTAGCGCATCCATAGCTGCGCGGTCCTCGGCCGTCCCAGGGGGGTAATCATCCACCCCTGCAACCTCCGCCTCCCCCTCAGACAGAGAAGAGAGAGACCCTTCAAGGGGCACGCCACCTACGGCAACCATATCCGATTCAGAATCAGAAGACAAGGAAAAAACGAGGCCTTTTTCTGTCAGCACGTTCAGTTATCAGAATATCCACTTTAGACACCAAAGTCGCCACTGCAGCAGACGAAGTAGACAGAGCAGAAGATTCAGAGGAACCTGAATCCCCCACTAAGGCTGTGGGAAATTTGCTGTCCTGAGATTCCATATTAAAAAAAGTGTTTTTTTGTGGTACTGGCCCTTTAAGCGCGCCGCGGACCTCCGCAGCACACTGCTACAAGACTGACAAACAGACCCCTGAGCAGGATGAACTGATAGCCAGAATAATTGCACACAAAAAAAAGGACAGCAGACAGACCACCACAAGTGTTACCACCGCAGCCGATCTCTTCTGAAGATAAGGAGGAAGTGATGTCACCGCAGGAGACTGACGAGAGACTGCAGGGCAAGGAAAAAATGGTTGCCTATAGAAGGTATGGGAGGCCTCAGGAAAATGGCCGCCGACATGTGCTCAGAACGAACGTTTTGCCACACACAAGATGGTGCCGCAAGGCGCCAAAACACACCATATACAATGCTGTATAAGCGCCCACAGTGAAGCCAGACATGCTGCCCACACCTAAAATAGCAGACCGTGTTTAACCCCGTAGCGGTCGCCACACGTGTCTGTACCTCCAAATAGCACCCTAAAGTGACACAGGAGAGGGAACCCCACAGACCCACACAGCGCACTTGCTTTGAGAAAAACCCCCGCAAGGACCGGGATCAGGGAGCCCAAAAACACAGACATGAGGGGATAACACAGACACACAGGACTGCCAGCCCCAGACAGAGGCCCCACACAGAATGTACTTACCTGTACTCGATGGCGTGGGGTGCATCAAACCGCCCACCCTCAGATGGCAGGGGTGCCGTCAACCAAAAAACGCAGGACGCTAGCAGTGCACAGAGAACAGTGGATGAGGCGTCCAGGTGAGGTAGCCACCTCGCAGGCTGCATCCCTGAGGACAGGGATGGGTCATTTGCGAGGCCAGGGCGAACACAGCCTGCTAAACGCTCAATGGCAGGCTGGGATTCCATCAGACCCACAGTCCTGGAAAACTAGGACGACCAGTCCCGACTCCCAGCTCCGCAAACGCCGTCTTCATCCGAAGATCAGACTAACGCTGACAAAATAAACAGCTAGTAGTGCAAAGAAAAAAACACATTTGCAGCAATAAAAAAAAAAAAAAAAAAAAAAAAAAAAAAAAAAAGGCTGAGAATGAAGCCCCAGCACAGGGAAGCCTATCTTACTCCTTAACTAGGCAGAAGACAAACTGAGTTGGGATGGCTGATTGCAGGGGGTATTTTCCCAGTGGGACAGCCCCCATAGGTGTGTCTATGTAAATGCTTTGTTTTTTAACAAGTCTTATGCCTAGTTACTCCTGTGGAGATGAAGTCAATACCCCATTGGTGAAGACTATGAGTGGGCAGCGACTGTCAGAGGACGCAAGAGAAAGTCTGATTTCCTGAAAGCCTAACCGCCAGGCAAACCCTAAATGCCCGAACCACAGCCAAGGAATGCAAGGCAATTTCCTTGAGATACTTGGGCTTAGGACAGAGTCAAGGCAGCACAATGTCTCCATTCAATGGAAATCAGAAACCACCTTAGGAA
Source organism: Pelophylax lessonae (assembly GCF_965119305.1). Lineage (NCBI taxonomy): Eukaryota > Metazoa > Chordata > Amphibia > Anura > Ranidae > Pelophylax > Pelophylax lessonae. The sequence goes on along the minus strand of NC_138769.1, from coordinate 208,804,708 downwards.
GAAATGACCATTAGGTTGAAGTACCACTTGCTCTCTGGACCACCAGAGAAGGAGAACCGTAGGACAGCACCGCCAATTCAGACTCTGCGGGCTGAGGCAATAGCAACCAAAAAGGCTAACTTCTGTGACCGTGTAAGCAGAGGAATCTCCCTAAGTTTTCAAAGGGAGGTTTTTGAAGAACAGACAGTATCAAGTTAAGATCCCACGGAGGTAACGGGGACCGTATTGGAGCCATATGACAAACTCCCTGAATAAAGGTGCGAATCAAAGAAGGTGTAGCTAAAGGGCGTAAAACGCCACCAAAGCCGACACCTGGCCTTTAATCATACCCAAGGCCAACCGCTGCTCAACCCCTTTGGAGGAAAGCAAATATCCTAGCCACTGAAAAGCAGCGTGGATGCACCTTAATCGGTTCACACCATGAGAGCTACGATTTCCACGTACAATAAATCTTCCTGGAGGTAGATTTTCTAGCCTTCACCAGTGAAGGAATCACTGAGTCAGAAAGACCTGATCAACAGCCACACCGTTAAAGCCAGCAACCGAAAAGCAGGATGGAACATCGGCCCTTAAATCAACAGATCTTCCCGGAGAGGAAGTCTCCAAGGAGCATTAGCGACCAACCTTACCAGATCTGCATACCAAGACCGACTAGGCCAGTCTGGGGCCACCAGAATGACTGGAAATTGAATCCCTTCCACCTCTATTCTGCACAGAAGCCTCAACCGATACTGACCCCAAGGAGCCACCAGTGTGCGTCTGTGGTGTCTGCCAAAGTATCCCGAGACCTGGCTACAAACCTCTGTACCATCTCGTTGAGCCGAGAAACTAACAGTTCTACATCGGGTGTCGCGCATTGGACACACAACAGGTGAAACCTCCGGGCGCAGGGACCATTCCCCCTGATCCAACACCTAACGACTCAAGTAATCCACCTGCAAGGTCTCCACTCCAGGTATATGCACGGCAGAGAGGGCTTGAACAAAATTATCTGCACATATTAAGATCTCGGCCACCTCCCGGCCTGCCAGGACACTCTTGGGGCCCCCTTGAGGATTGACCTAAACCACAGCCGTAGCACTGACTGAACCCGAACTGGACACTCCTGCACACGATGTGTCCAGTGACTCAAGCAAAGCTTTATCGCTCCGAGTTCCAGAACATTGGTCAGAGTTTTCAAAGTCTTTTAGAGTCCAGGTCCCCTGAACACACAGCTTTCCAAGTTTAGCCACACCATGCCTGGTTACCATTATTGCATTTAGAACTCCACTGACTTGCGACAATTGTCACAATATGCATGAAAAAGAAGTAGCTTTGCCATTTAGGCAGTCCATACCTCCATCACCCCACACCACTGAATTTTAAAACAGTGCGGCTGTGCAGATCGGGGGGGTGTGGCTTAGCTGGGAAGAGCAGACGCCCATCCGCTGCTCTATCACTCTGGTCATCAGCTCAAACAGCCTGTTCAACAGCTCAGACAGCCACAAGTAGGCCACAAAGCCGGGGCCTGATCTGGTCGAGAGTCTGCAGTCAGCCTGATCAGCAGCTCAGACAGCTCGGTTAAGAGCTCGGACAGCCTGGCAATTCATCCGACGCTTGGTCAGTAACTCAGACAGCGATCGCCATCAGCGGTGGCCTCAATTTGTGACCCGATCCGGCCGTGTGAGGAAATCCGACGGCCAGCTTGGCCAGGTACCCAGACAGCCACGAGTAGGCTGCAAAGCCGCAGACTAATGGGCCATACACACCAAGATTTTCTGAAGACTTTTTCCTTTAGACTTACCAAAACCATATAATATGAGGTCAGACCTAAACACTTTCAATTTGTATGCAGTCAGGCCTGCCCTTGCACTACATAGAAAAAGGTAAATCTGAAGGAAATCTACCAACAAAAGTTGGATAGTGTGTATCCAGCTTTAGTTTTCAGCCTGCCCCAGACACGTGAGGCACAGGCCCGCAGATGAAGAAACTCCTCCCCCCCAAGCCTATAACCACTGCAGGGAGCCCAATGGACATCCCTGCCCCAGTCACTAACCCCCAGGGGGGCCACAATCTTGTTAAAAGACCCCCATGTGTGATCCAGACAGCCCAGTCAACACCCTTCCTTACTGGAGCAAGTGGCAAAGCCAGCTCCTTGCTAACCCGAGGGAGGGGGGGGTAGGGTAGGTTGGGCCAAAAGACCACCATGACTTAGGGGGGGCTGGGGGATATGGATGGGAACCCAGGGGTCCGACCATCCCAAGGAGGGGCCACGTCCACCACCCCGAGACAGCAAGAGCGGTGGGCGTCCCTCCGGACACACTACCTCTCCACTCTGGATGGGGGTGCAGACAAACAAGGGGCACACTGCGACTAAGTCCGAAACAGGTCGTGTGCATCCTGGCGAGGTGTTTACTTGTGGGCCAGCCCCCGTCCATTGGGGCTCTGTCATGACGAGGCCTAGCGTGGGGCTATAACCATCAAATGCTTGCTGGGCTGGGACACCTTAAGGATCTAGGATATCCAGTCCGAAACCCAGTGTAGCTGTTAACTGCAGTCCTCTGGAACATAACTAGCCAACACATTTTAACAAAGGTTCCCTTTAAAATAAAAACAAGCCAAGACCGAAGTCCCAGCTAGGAACTAGATCCTACTCCTAAACTAGGCAGAAAAACTGAATCCTATAGCAAAGTAGGTGTATGCCTTCAGGGACTGCCCCATAGTGTCCTACTCCTGTAGGGGCCAGCATAACCCAATGGTTAAGAAGAATATGGAGCTGGGTTTGTCAATGAACGATGGAGGAAAAACTCAGAACTAGTGGTTTTGAGAGGAGTTTCCAACTAGCGAAACACAGCTATTCGGCATTCATCAACATATTTGAGCCCCAAGCTAAAGCACTAATGCAAAAAAGCCTAAAAGCTTTTTCTACAACCTGACGTTTTGACAACGTCCAGTGTGCATGAGGCCTTAAAGTTGCCTATCTACGAAGACTAGCAAAACAAAAGATAACATTTTACATACACTTTCAATATGTGGAGGGCAGTTTGAGCCAGTTGCTTCAACTGGAATGTCATCATACTTCTCAAAGTTAATGCCAGTATTGCTTCCAGAGAAAAGCTCCCTAAAAAGGGGGAAAAAAAAAAAAAAAAATTAAAAAAAAAAAATCCAGAGAAAAAAAAAGCCAACTATGAATTTGAATACTCACTGCTCTACACGATCATTTGGTGCAAGAGGCTTTGACCAATCATCTTCTTCATTTCGGTCATCGCTCCAACGGCTATTTCCACGATCATATCTACCCACGCTAGATCGGTCACCACGACTACCCATGCTATCAAGGCCATCAGATCTAAGCACAGAACAGAGGCAGTTTGCATCACAACCTCCAGATAAAGACATGCTGAAAACTCAACAGTGAATACATGATAAATATTGGCTTCTGATGTTTTGCAGACTACCCCTAAAAATGAGCTACATCCCTACCATCAACACTGGGACCCCTTCGGTTGCTTCACATTTCTAAACAAAAATCAGCAGTCAGACACCTATCTTAGCCAGGCAAAATCAATACATTTTACCACCTGCAGGTGCTATGGGTAAAGCCAATGGGGGGGGCTGTAGGAAATACAAATCATACGGGAATAATCCCCACAGGCACACGTCAGACAGGAATACATGTTACTATAGATTTGCAAATATTTACAGAAATGAAGACAAAATGGAGGAGGATAAATGCAGTTTTAAACTAGCTAGGGAGGAAAGGAAAAAAACAAAAGTGAGAAAGTTGGTAGCTCTTCATACACTGCAGGCCATAGTTCTGTGGTGTACTGAAAGCTTACCTGATGTGCAAAAGGTCCTTTACCAGTTTACTGCAGTTTAGGCCCTGGCTGCCAAGGTGTGAGAACAGCGCACGGGACTACCCCCTCAGGATTATTGGGAGTGGAAAAGATCACACTAAACTTATGCGCACAAAACACAAAGCATTTAATAGCCATTTGATCAATCTCCCTCCCAAAATCTTGAAAAAAAAAATATATATAAAAGTTAGGGTTTATAACAAATCTAGAATTAGGTTTTAATCTGAACACGTTAAATACAAGACTAAGAAAACATGGTCTCTAAAAATAGAACTTTCAGGAATTTTGGGGGGGACACTTAGAAGCTAAGCAGCTGGTGCTTTTTGTTTTAGCCAGTCTAGCCAGAAGCTTGGCATGGCCAATGGTGAAGCTATTGATTAGCCATCAGGTCAAGGAATTTTAAAAGAAATTACCAAAACACCTTGTATTTTATTCAATATGCAAGACATGCTATAATTAGACTAAAGCTGTGATGTCACCAGCCTGCCACTCACCCTCTTTACATCTAAAGGCCTTGCGCTCATTCAGAAAATGCAAGCTATTGTATGAATGGGCACATGTGCTAAGCAGACGAGGATCACAGCACCAAACACTGTAGTGGCAGAGGTTACCACTGCCAGTCATTTCCAGTGCTACAGGAATTCCACAGATGTGGTCCATGCATACAAGCATCAATTTGTAACCAACATATGTTTACAATTTGCTTGAATGACAGGTGAACAATATTTCCTACTTTTGGATGCCATGTCAGTGAATACATACCAGAACTTTTGCCACCTTTGTGACCTATAAACTGTACAACTCAATTGAAAAAAAAAAAAAGATTATTTTTTTTTGGGGGGGGGCAAAAGTAAACAAAAATACTGTGGTTGCACAAGTTTGCATACTGGGGATGTAGCTGTGTTCAGAATTAAGCAATCACAAACTCATTAATAGGAGTCGGTGCACACCTACCATCATTTCAAGCGCCTCGAATATCAAAGGTTCCCAGCAGTGGATTTGCCACGGGATCACCCTTATGGGCAGCTGGAAAGGTGCCCCCCGCTTCCTGGAGCTGTTGATAGCATGGAAAGCGATCAGGTCCTCTGTCCTCTTAGGCAGGAAGTCGAGTGAGGGCAAGATAGCCCCCACTTTACTATGGCCTTTGAGGACTGGGACGACATACCTCGCTTCCTCCCAACGGTCTTTTCCCCAAAAAAACTGCGTTTGTAAGACCGCTGCAAAAACATAGTGGGATAAAAAATATTGCAATGATCTCCATTATCTAGGGTCTCTGCTAAAAAAAAAAAATTCTAGCAAAAAAAGGGATTCTAACTTGTAAAACAAGTGTCAGAAATAGGCCCAGTCCTTAAGTGGTTAAAGGACCTGCAGAAATATCTGGCAAGTACTGGCTGTGTGGTACATGTGACAACAATCTACTGTATGCTGCATATGTCTGGGCTATGGGGTTGTGGAGCAAGACAGAAGCCTTTTCTTAAGAAAAACATCCAAGCCCAGCTAAATTTTGCAAAACACTTCTAAGGTCTCCAAAAAGCATGTGGGAAAATGTGTTATGGTCTGATGAACCAAGGTTGAACTTTTTGGCCATAATTAAAAGAGATATGTAATGTTTGGCACAAAAACATCACTACACATCACCAAAATAACACCATAACCACAGTGAAGCAAGGTGGCGACAGCATCATGCTTTGAGGCCATTTTTCTTCAGCTGGAACAGGGGCCTTTAGTCAGGTAGAGGGCATTATGAACAGTTCCAAATACCACTCAATATTGGCACAAAACCTTCAGTCTTCTGCGAGAAAGCGGATATGAAGAGGAACTTCATCTTTCAGTATGAGAACAACCCAAAGCATACATCCAAAAGCAAAGGAATGGCTTTACCAGAAGAAAGATTAAAGTTTCGGAATGGCCCAGCCAGAGTCCAGACCTGAATTGAAAATCTGTGGGGTGTTCTGAAGAGGGCTGTGCACAGGAAATGCACTCGCAATCTGATAGATTTGGAGTGTTTTTGCAAAGAGTGGGCAAATTTTAGCGAGTCAAGATGTGCCATGCTGATACTCATACACAAAGACTGTTGAAGCACTTTTTGACTTTATTACAGCACTAAGGGTGTGCACACTTTTGCAACCATATTTCAGTTGATCTTTGCTTCCCTCCACCTAAAAAAAGATTTCAGTTTTTTGTTCAACTGAGTCTTAGTTTATAGCTTACACTAAAAAAAGTGGGGAAAAAAAAAGTGGGAAAAAGTTCTGAAATCATTTATCTGTCTTTTTTACATCACAGAAACCTGACATTTTCACAGGGGTTTCAAAAGAAGGGACACCATCTCCAATGCAAAAGTTTCCTGAATAGTATTCTCCATACAACACAGGCCGTCCCCGACTTACAAACTAAGGGAGACAACAGGAAGTGAGGAAATGTACCCCTAAGGAAGGGAAATTCACTCCAGTAAATTATGGGAAAAAAGGTGTCCCAGCTGAAGCTTTATCACCAATACTTGTTTCCACAACAACCCAATATTTTCAAAGTTGAATCAGAGATAAAAAGACAGGTGAAATCTTCTGAACAGTGGTATATAGACAGCAAAACAAATGTTACAGGGGTTTTAACCCTTCCCAATGCCATCAAAAAAAACGTATTGTTTTGGCTAGAGCTACACTTAAAAACACATGTACCTGTTCCGACCTACAAATTCAACTTCACAAACCCACAGTCCCCATCTTGTTTGTAACCTTGTTTGTGATCCGAGTGGCCAAGTAGATTTTCACATGTAGGAGCAAAGTGTCAGAATAAGTTTGGGAAGGAGGTTGTTCAGGGTGATACTTGCCAGGGAGGATGCAGCATCTGTTCCTTGCTGGCACCCAAGACTGAACAGAGTGGACACCGCTGATAGCGCAGTTTCTTAAAGAGCTGGTGACTCAAGTCACCACTGGGCTGTGGAGAGGGCGGGAGCGGCTGTCCCAGGCTCTCAGCAGCACGCTGATCCAGATGGTGGTCCAAGCATCTGGGTGGCTCCCAGCATTAGCCCGCTGCTGGCAGAAAATGGGTCACCGCTGCTGGCAGAAAATGGGTCAAAGGAATGCAGAATTTTCCATTCCTTTAACCACTTCTGTAGCGGAAGGATTTGCCCCCTTAATGACCAGGCCATATTTTGCGATTCGGCACTGCATTCGTTTAACAACTTGCCGACTGCCTCAATTACATATACTGCGGCGGTCAGCCCCTCACAGGGAAAGTGACGTACCGGTACGTCACTAGCCTGTGAGGCTCTGGGGGGCGAGCGTGCGCCGCCGGAGGCGTCCGCCAGTCACTCTGATCGGTGGAGAGGGAGAAAGGCAGGCGGCTAGTGTAAACAAGCCGCCTGTCATTCTACCCTGTGTAGAAACAGTGATCATACGGTTCTACTATGTAGGACCGTTGATCACTGTTCCTACAGCTCAAATAACAGCCAATCAGTTAGAATCACGCCCCTAGGGACACAACCCCTCCCTCAAAAAAGTTAACCCCTTCACTGCCAGTGAAATTTTACAGTAACAGTGCATATGTATAGCACTGATTACTGTAGAAATGTCACTGGTAACCCCAAAAGTGTCAAAAATGTCAGTCAAGGGTCCGATCTGTCGGCCGCAATACAGCCAAAAAAAAAGCAGATCGCCGCCATTACGCGTTAAAAAAAAAAACAAAAATCTTTCCCTTTGTTAGTAAACGCGATAACTTTTGCGCAAACCAATCAAAATACGCTTTTTGCGATTTTTAACAAACATATGTAGCCTAAAACAAATTGGGCGAAAATGTTAAAATTCTAATTTTCACATTTTTTTGGGGAATTTCATAAACAAAATGTGAATATTGCTATTTATGCAAAATTGTCGCTTTTTTTATAGCGCATGATAAAAATTGCGCAGGTGATCAAATACCACCAAAAGAAAACTGTTGGAAAAAAAGGACGTCAAATTAGTCTTGGTACAGCGTCGCACGACCGCGCAATTGTCCGTTAAAGTCACGCAGTGCCGAATCGCAAAATACCCCTTGGTCAGGAAGGGGGTAAAATGTTCCGGGGCTTAAGTGTTTAACGGACATTTGCGCGATCGTGCGACGCTGTGCCTAAATAAAATTGATGTCCTTTTTTCCCCACAAATAGAGCTTTCTTTTGGTGGTATTCGATCACTTGTGCGATTTATTTTTTGCGCTATAAACAAAAAAGCGACAATTCTGGAAAAAAAAAAGAAATGTATATTTCTCACATTCTGCTATACAGCAGCACAATGAATCTGCAGGGAGATTGCTGCACCAACATTGGATAGTTCTAGTTCTTACAGGGAGCTCCTGAGTTTGGAAAAGAAAAACTGCTTGTGTGTACTAGGCTTGAGCCTCCAATTGGCTGCCCGCAATTTTTAGGTATACATTGGGTAAGTAACTGGTGCCCCAGATTTCATGTGCTGCGTATAAAGCTCAGAGGAGATTTCAGGCACGCAGGTATGGCCAGGGCAAGGAGCAGGTGGAGTTGCCCCCCCGGTACAGATCAGACAAAAAGGCGCCAGCTCCTGTCATCTCCTTACCCCCCCAAAAATGGTATGAGTCTGGTATTTGCACCCCTCTCCCGCCATTAGATCTTACTTCCCCCCCCCTTCACATCAGCAGTTGTTGCATTGATCTCCTAATCCTCTACAGATATCAGAGCTCAGGTCCTTTTGTCCCGAGGAGGGATTATGGTTGCGGTAATTAGCTCTCCCCCCTCCCTCGGTCCCTTGGCTCCAGATGGCATGGACAGCGGCTCTGCCTCCAGTGCCTGCTCTCCTTCCCTCTGCCACGCTACTGGAGCGGGTTGCTCATTGCTGGGAAAACACTGAGTCTGGAGCCCCAACATCTGAGCTGGGCCACTGCCTCCCTGGGCCTGCTTCAGCAATACCCCAGAAAGGACAGCAGCGTGGATGACGAGACGCTGGGAATCCCCTAGCTTTACTGCACTCTGCTGGCCACCCGTTTCTCACACCGTGTCAGCAGCCACGCCGCACTCTTCCTGCTCCACCTAGGCAGTCTTCATCGCCGCTGCTAATCGCATTCCCCATGGTGCCCTCCCTACAATTGCAGCACTTGTCACTGACAAAAGCCCAGGTGCCAGGATGAGATTTCTAGTCACCATGGCAACCTGGGGTTTGTTTTTAATACAGATTAAAAAACTATTTTTTCCCAAGGTTGGATGCCACAGGTAAACACGGCAGCTTACTACATTTTACACAAAGCAACACATTGTTACCTTCGCAAAGACAGAAGAAAAAAAAATGCTGAGCACCTTTTTTCATTCCAAAGTAAGACTAAAGATTACTGCATACGATTACAGGATGAACATTTCAAGAAAATATTGAACTCTGTTCTTATTGATATTAGGTTTTTATCCTACAACCCGGGCGTTTTAAAGTCACAAAAGCAAAAAGGCCATTATACACAATTTCAAAGCAGCCAACAAATACAAAGTAAACAGTCCCAAACTCACCTCCGACTTCCACTTCCTCTATCACTAAATAAACCTGATTTTCCACGGTCAGCGCGTGATCCAAAGCTGCTGTAAGCATCTTTGTCTCTTGAATTCCACCCAGAATTTTCTCTATCATAAAAACCTATAAAAAAGGAACAAAAATTTGTTTAGCACAAGTGCAGAAAAGAGAAATTAAGAACTTTATTCTTTACCCTTTTTTCTTGCAAGGACAAAAATGGAAGCCTACATAAACAGGTCAGGCATGGATTTAATTTCTATAGCTGCTTCCCAACATCTTCTGGTCAAAGCAATTGATTGATTCTAACAATTACCATTGTTTGAGTTACGTTATTACAGATAGTTTGTCAAGGTCAAGATCATGCACCCATATAAAAATAGGAACTTTTTTGCAGTCCAAAACCAGAAAGCAAACTAGGTTGACCACACCGCTTCTCCATAAAAATTAAATGTTAACACCCCCACTAAATCAATAGACTGGTTAGCGGCTGATCTTGTCTTTGCTTTTGGGCATAAAGCGTTAGGCGAATTTCACACACTGCCGGTTTCCTGACGGCCATGTTTGCTTATCGAAATCCCAGTGAAAAGGTCCCTGTACCTACCAAAAACACAGCCTCAGGTTAACTGCAGTGTGTGTGGTGGTGAGAGAAGGGGAGAATAATGGCACCCCCACACATTTGCTAGACCGCAGGGTTTTTTTTTTTTTTAATTGCGGGAAGGCATGCAATTACACGCTTCCCTGAACCCGAGATGCGAAACTAGCTTAAAGCAATCCTGCCCGCACCCCCAATGAGCTACAGTACTCTTCCCCTCAGCTGCTCTACCCAACTACTTGTGGCGAAAAATGGATTTTGGACTTACCGCAAAATCCATTTCTCTGATGTTAATTGATGGACAGCGTCAAACATGAGGGCAGGGAACAGCAGAAAACAAAAAAAAAAAATTCCAAAGGCTAAACATAGCCAACCAGGTAACGTGGAGCTCAACTGAACTGGAGCTCAAAAATAAAAAACCCCTTCAAAGAGGACAAGTCCTCTAAACAGCAGCCTGCAAAACTTTGTGGCCAAAAGAAGCATCTGCAGATGCCAATACATCCACTTTATAAAACATTGTGAAATGTGTGCACAGACAGCCAAATGGGCGCCTTGTAAACTACACTTGATGCCTGACGGAAAGCCCAGGAAGCAGTAAGTGCCCGAGTGCACCCTAAAGGAGGAACCTGACCCTTTAAGAGATTAAGCCTGAACCACAGTCTGCCCGCTCCATCCGGAAATGGTAACAGCAGAAGCAGGCCAGCCCCTTGTGAGGTCCATCCATGAGGACAAACGGGGAATCTGACTTTCTACACGGCCCTGTAGTTACCAGATACACCAATTGCCCGCACCATATGCAAGGGAATGCAAAGCAACTTCCTTAGGATGCTTAGGCCACAAGGAAGGCAACACTGTCTTCATTCAGATGGAAAAAAAAAATCTAAAACGACCTTTGGAAGGAACGACAGACATGGTCGAACCGCCTTATCCCTGTGAACCACTAGATAACGTGGACAAGACAACGATGCAAGCTCAGACATCCTGCGCGCTGAAGTACAGTAACATTCACCAAAAAGGCCACCTTCAGGGACAACGCAAGCAAAGGAATTTCCCGATATTTTCAAAGGGAGGTTTCTGAAGAATTGACACCAAATTGAGGTCCTGCGGCAGCAAAGGAGAACACCGGGGGAGCCAACAGAGGTTGAAAGGAAAAATAAAACAAGCCAACGCTTGAGGTCCAGAATTGGATGCACCTTGTTCCCAGGAACAGACCAGCACTTCAGCCACATAATGTGCCACAGGACCACCGCTGAGAGTCTAGAAAGTTGCATCCAAAGAGGCATCACAGATGAACTGTAGCCCTGGCTTGAACCAACTGATCTGTCAGTACCACAAAGGCAAAAGCGAGCAGTTTCTCCTCCAGGTCCCAGCGTAAAAAAAAAAAAAAAAAAAAAACTTTTTGCCCATTCAGTCATAGCTTGCGACACCAGAGTGATGGTAAACACTGACCCAAGCGCCGATCCAGCCACAGTGAACATATAGCGGGTCAAGGCCTCTAACCTCCTATCAGCCAGATCAGAGAAGACAGTGGACAAGATCAGAGAAGACAGTGGACAAGATCAGAGAAGACAGTGGACAAGATCAGAGAAGACAGTGGACAAGATCAGAGAAGACAGTGGACAAGATCAGAGAAGACAGTGGACAAGATCAGAGAAGACAGTGGACAAGATCAGAGAAGACAGTGGACAAGATCAGAGAAGACAGTGGACAAGATCAGAGAAGACAGTGGACAAGATCAGAGAAGACAGTGGACAAGATCAGAGAAGACAGTGGACAAGATCAGAGAAGACAGTGGACAAGATCAGAGAAGACAGTGGACAAGATCAGAGAAGACAGTGGACAAGATCAGAGAAGACAGTGGACAAGATCAGAGAAAACAGTGGACAAGATCAGAGAAAACAGTGGACAAGATCAGAGAAAACAGTGGACAAGATCAGAGAAAACAGTGGACAAGATCAGAGAAAACAGTGGACAAGATCAGAGAAAACAGTGGACAAGATCAGAGAAAACAGTGGACAAGATCAGAGAAAACAGTGGACAAGATCAGAGAAAACAGTGGACAAGATCAGAGAAAACAGTGGACAAGATCAGAGAAAACAGTGGACAAGATCAGAGAAAACAGTGGACTCTTCAACCGTTATTACAGTGGCTTTACACAACCTGGGAGTCCACTACAGGAGGTACTGTCCCATTTTTTTTTTCAAAGGGGACCCCTACTGTTCTGAGACAATATCGTCAAAGTTGGAAAGGGGAACACACCCTTGACGCTTTGGAGGACCTGTGGGTGCCAAAGATAACCCATTGCCTCCAACACTGCGCTAGTCGCATCTTCCATATGTAAGGTTTCCAGCACCGATACAGTCAGTGCATCCACTAGCACTTTTTCATGTACAGCTAGAACAGAGGAGTCATCCTCACTATCAGCACGCTTTTTGTTAGCCCATTTGCCCAGGACTGAATCCACTTTGGACACCAAGGACTTCAGGGCCGCCAGCTGTGGGGCCCCGAAGGGCCCATCTGCCTCAGAGGGGATCAGGTGGTGAAACATGTTTCAGTGACTCCATGAATGAAGAGGGGGAATCTGTAACAAAGTGTTAACTGCAAGGGAAACCCCCATTGCGCTGTCTGCACCACAAGGCCCAGCACACAGTAAGCTTATCTGCGCAGCGACCAGGAAAGGGCATGTCTGTATACTAGCACTAGAGGCCAAGGACTTCCCACCGCCGAATCACTGCCCATCTGATTTGAAAATGGCTGCGGTCATGTTTTTAAATGGGAAACCATAGGAAAATGGTGGTTGATCTGTAGCAAGCCAGGCTACAGGAAAATGGCAGCACTTGGGCCCTTCAAACCAGCCGTTATATTGGAGAAGAGTCAAAAACGACCCCAGAAGTGCTGGGAGGGGGGGGGTGAAATCAACCAATTCAGGTAGAAACCCTTCCCCCATCTCAGATAGTACAAGCAGACAAAAAAAAAAAAAAAACATGCGCAAGGTACTTTCAATAGCGAATCTCAGTGATCTACATAGCTCGAGAAAAAAAAAAAAAAAAAAGCAAAAATGAAGTCTTCTCATGTGCACAATATACAAACATATCCGACTCCTAGAAAAACAGATCTACGAGTGTTACAAATTATTGGTGTAAGCGGCATTAGGTTTTTTTTTTAAAGAGCCTATAAGTGGGTTTTCACTACCATTAATGGGGTAATTTTTTCAAATGACTTAGAATAAAAACAATCTGTATTCGAATAAGTAGGCCTTATGAACGGTTACCTTTGTCGGTACGGCCAGGGGCAGTGCCGGTACCAGTGCCAGCGCCAGCGCCTCTACTTGCAAATCCACTGCGTTCATACCCATTTACGCGACTGTCACGGTCATCATGTGTGCCATTCACGTAGCCATTTCCACCTCGTCCAGCGTCCCAGCCTGAATCTTTGAACGAAGATAATATTTAAGAACCAAATGCAAAGAGGTACAGCTAAAGAAATCTAATCCAGTCTGGTGTTTAGTAGATCATGAATACTACAGTGAAGTTTGGACACATGACCCAAAACAACAATTAACTAGTGTCTAAAAGCAAGCTAAAGCAAGCTGACAAACCCCAGTAAATGCATGTTACATGCACATTAGTAATATTTAATTGCTGCCAGAATGTCATGTGAAAATCAGTTAACTGATTTATTTCTCCAGTAAATCAAGTAAACACCAAGAATGTAGCAGAGATTTCAATTTATAAGAATCTTTTAACTTAATGGATCAGAGTAAGCCTGCATTGGAGTCGGAATAAAAAATTACATAAAGTTATCAATTCTTGCAGAACATGAATGCAGGCTTTAAGTATAAATATAAAAGTTAAGATACCAATGAAGTTGAATTGAACTGCTACAATATCTCGGGTATGTGCTTCAAAATTGAGAGCAATTTTTTTAGAATACCACTGCAATTCACAGGCAGCTCAATGGCTAGCTTATGCAGGCCAAGCTATTGTGCAGCCAACACACCAAGACAGGTAACCAACCGTACCAGTTCTTTGGGACCACCAATCACCGTAGCCCTTATACACATCTACAGCTGGGTACTGACACCTTGGATAACCTACACAATAATAAATCTTTCAGAGTAATATTCACCAATCTCACAAATTATACAAACTAAATAGATGGTGACTAAAATTGTTTTATCTTAGGCATCAAAAGTTAAAAGATGGTAAAAAAAAAAAAAAAACCCATTTACAATATTGTATTAAAAAGGAAGCAACCCAGAATGGATTTAAACACTTACCTTGCCTTGAAGCTTCCTTATTTCTTAAGTGAGGAGGAATATAACGCCCTTCTAGGATGAAAGTAAAATATTTAGTAAGGTTTCCTACTCAAAACAGATAAGAAACATTCATAGCTTCCTGTTTTTAACAAAAACAGCAAAGGTACTTACTAGTTGCACTGCCGCCACCACTTTGAGAGTCAGAATTCAAGTCTAGGCCAGCAAACTAAAAATAGAAATTAGTTTTAGATATTGTAGACTGCAGATTTTTAACTAAACTATGCAGCTTCATGATTTTACTGCAATGCATAGCTGAAAACTTGTAAACAAAGACATCTTCTGGCTAGATTTGGAACTACAGCTAGAGACACAAGATGTTACGAAAGACAAAATGGAGGTATGCCAACAAAAGATACTTCTGCAAAACTGCCACTGTCAAATCTTACAGGCATCTAGTGCAAGCAGAAAGATTCCACATGACAACGTTTCATATGCCTACAAACTAGGCAACGGCTTCACGTTCACACGAGGGGGGGGGGGGGGGGGGCCTTCTAAAATCAGGGAATGTACATTGCCATAACGATACAAATGTCAAAAACAATACCGACTTCAATTTAAACTCAATCTAGAAAAAGGTAAACCCCTACAAAATGAAAAGTGGAGGCTGGGGGGGAGTGAAACTCCTACTGCTGTGAAATAAATCCATACATTAGCTCTGATCGAGAAAGCAATAAAAGATCTGGAAAACGTATCATGAGAGCTATAAAGGCCTCATGCACACTGGACATTTTTACAGCTGCAGTTTTTGACTTCAAATGTTTTTTCCTGCAGCCAGTAAACTCCCCAGCATGTTATCCTATGTCAATGCACACAAGCTGTTAAGTTTTTGGCAGGGGCGTTCTCTGAATAGAAAGAAAAAAAAAAACAGGACTAGTGGGTTTGAAGAGCTGTAAGCTTTTGTGGAAGTATAGTTTTTTTATAGAAAAAAATATTAAAATAAAAACGCAAACGCTGAAACAAGCCACTACAAAACGCTTACGCTGCTGCCATTTTTAGAACATCCAGTGTGCATAAAGCCTAAAGTAGGGATGCACCGAAATGAAATTCTTGGCCGAAGCCGAAGCCGAATAATAATAAAATGCTTGGCCGAAGGCCGAATACCGAACGCGGTGTTTCACATTTTTTAACATAAAATATGCCCATTAGCGTGCCCCTTAACAAAATATGCCCATCAGAGTGCCCCTTAACATAACATATGCTCATCAGAGTGCCCCTTAACATAAAATATGCTCATCAGCATGTCCCTTAGCATAAAATAAGGGGCACGCTGATGGGCTCATTTTATGTTAGGGGGCACTCTGATGGGCACATTTTATGTCAGGGGGCACTCTGATGGGCACATTTTATGTCAGGGGGCACGCTGATGGGCACATTTTATGTCAGGGGGCACGCTGATGGGCACATTTTATGTCAGGGGGCACGCTGATGGGCACATTTTATGTCAGGGGGCACGCTGATGGGCACATTTTATGTCAGGGGGCACGCTGATGGGCACATTTTATGTCAGGGGGCACGCTGATGGGCACATTTTATGTTAGGGGGCACTCTGATGGGCAAAACAAAACATTTAAATCAGCATTGCTCTTAACATAAAATATGCCCATTAGCGTGCCCCTTAAAATGAAATATGCCCATCAGAGTGCCCCTTAACATAAAATATGCTCATCAGCATGTCCCTTAGCATAAAATAAGGGGCACGCTGATGGGCTCATTTTATGTTAGGGGGCACTCTGATGGGCACATTTTATGTCAGGGGGCACTCTGATGGGCACATTTTATGTCAGGGGGCACTCTGATGGGCACATTTTATGTCAGGGGGCACGCTGATGGGCACATTTTATGTTAGGGGGCACTCTGATGGGCAAAACAAAACATTTAAATCAGCATTGCTCTTAACAAAATATGCCCATTAGCGTGCCCCTTAAAATGAAATATGCCCATCAGAGTGCCCCTTAACATAAAATATGCTCATCAGCATGTCCCTTAGCATAAAATAAGGGGCACGCTGATGGCCACATTTTATGTCAAGGGGCACTTTATAGGGCACTGTGGCAACAACATATGGCAGTCTGCACACTAATGCTTGTGCAGCTGCCAGCAACTGTATTCTTCTCTCCCAAATGTGCTCAGCTGCACATCACATACCTCTATAACTGCAGCCAGAGCCAAATGCCGCGAACAGGGGGGGCGGGGCGTGGACCAAGTGTGAAGGAGCCGCCAGTCAGGAGCAGGGGGCGGGACGCGCGCGTGACGTCACACCCCCCTACGCGGCCGGACAGGACACCAGCGGGAAGGGAGCCGCGGTCAGGGCGGAAGCTACAGAGAATGCATACATATCAGAGGGTTACTGCAGAGGACATAATAGAGGACCGCGAGCCGCAATGAGGTGAGAGACATTGTTCGGCTTAAATTATTCGGCCTTTTGATTTATTCGGCCGAACACCGAAAGTGCCATTTTCCCTATTTTCGGCCGAATAATGTTCGGCCGCCGATTATTCGGTGCATCCCTAGCCTAAAGCTTATCTGCAAAAGCAAACATGGGGATGGCAAAATCCCAACTGGTCAAAAAGTTGTGGCCAAGACAGGAAATAAGCATCAATTGTATAACACTCATTAACAAAAGAAATGCTACCAAAGTCACCCAACTGCAGATGACACTAAAGCTTCGTTCACATACTGGCATATCAGATGGCAGGCCGAATCGCAGCCCAAGATCCCAAATCAATGCAAATCGCCCATGCGATTCCCGTGACAAACAAAGGCGCGCGCGGGGGGGGGTGTTCTGTCGCCCCAAAAGGTACAAGAACTTATTTTGGGCAACAGGCGTCCCACAATCCTGTTTGCCCAATTTAACCGCAATTCACTGCTGGTTTCCCTTAGCCGAGATGGTGACGGCAGCACCCGAAAGCCAATTAAAAAATTGGCTCCGGTAAAGACACCGCTGGATTTGTGGACAGGTTATGGTCCTAGAATTAAAAAATAACTCAAAGAAGACAGTGGAGACTAAGCATACCCAAGAGGCAAGGGTCAGTAAAATACATAGGCTAATCTGTTAAGGACTAAAGCAACTTTTAGAAATTGTAGCAGAGCCTGTTAAAGCCATATACATTTCTACTTGGCAGCACTAAAATATATACATTTTAAGCACATGCCTTTCTGACATTAAAGTGACCTGTGCTCTGGGACATACTGTGCTGGCCCCCTTATCAATGCATGTTGCCTGGCAGGCATCGCAAGCCAATGGCTCTAAAAAACAAAAATCAATCACACACAGGATGAAATTGGAAAGTGTTAAAATCTGTAACTTCCATTGCGGTGGAGAGTTGCTCTCACTTCTGTAGGAAATCTAGAGGAAGGATTATTTCCTTTAGATGGTTATCACAACAACTAGGGTCACTACCTCCTGACTGTCCGCAGGATAAATAGAGGGTGAAATGGACACGCATCGATAAATACTTGCCACTTAAATCATCATCACTATGCCAACAAGAAAAGTTTTGGCTTTAGATACAATGACTGTCACCGATGATCTGATTCCATGGCTTCACTTGCTGCATACTTTTGGAATTCAGTGGCAAAACTGGCCTGCCTTGCAGGCCTCGCTGTCAAACCCTGGGTAAGTTCAAGAATTCCAAATCTCACTAGGCGCCCATTCACTGCACCTGAACATATTCACACAGAATTTGGGATCTTCTGCTTTCCCCATAATCCCACATACAAGGGCCAAAAACACCATCTCTTAGGCAAGCACCTTAGAATCCAGGGACCAAGTCATCTGATTCAATTTTCTTATTTTTACTAACCAATGATTTTTGTTTTTAATAGTGATCACAGCACAATAACCGGAAGTGCTGGGTTACAAGAGAATGTAAGTAAAGCTGCAATAATGAGATCAGATTGATGCTGGGTTCACACTGAAACAATGCAGGAATCACTACGTTTCCTGATTCACAAGGTGTTCATGTGATCTGCTGTGGGTGTCAATTTAACATACCAAAAAAGTTTGCCAGAATCGGATCACGTGTATAAACACAGACCCTATTCAATCCTAGTGCAGGGGAGGGGGGGGGGGGGAAGGTGCCTGCATCTTGTGTGCAGATGCGGTGTAATTTGAGCTATACAAGACCATGCTTCAAATTGCACTGCACAGAGACGCATGATTTGCACCGGAAGACAGTGCGATTCACGCGATGACAGTGGCTCAGATGCAACAAGGGCTTAGTTCGATCAAATTCAAAATTTTGCAGGATCAAAATTGAACAAGCAGCATTATATTCTAGAAGAGGGGTTTGTTGGGGGAAGCACTAGTGTAATAGAGTTGAAGGATCAAATGGGGAGGAAGCAGAAGGGAGAAAAAGCCGGAAGGGGAAGTTGACAGACCAGCTCACCCCCTAAAAAGGACAGAAGGTCGTGAGTTAAATTTGTTTCTTTATTGCCTTTAGTAAACATTTATTCAGGGGTGGGAAATGTAAGCAGATCAATTCATCCTATACACTTTTATTCCAGGTTACCTAAAGGCCTAATTGAAACAGCAGAAAAAAACATGCATATACAAGTGTTTAACTATAGATCTGAATGCACTCGTAAACATGAGCAGCTTTCAGAACCATAACAGTAGCCAAAAATCTGCAACAATGCACTTTTGCGCTCACATTTTTAAATGCATCTATACAAATTTGTAAGCAGAAAGTCTAAACAAAGGGGAAAAATAAATTTGAAACCAATTAGGTGTACATACCTATATATGCAAATATATTTCTGATTAAACAGGAACTTTTCTTCAAGATAAGACGTAAAAATCAGCAACATTTTACGGCCGTGTGACTGAAGCCTTAACCCCTTTACCCCCCCCCCCATCAAAGACAAGCTTTAGTGCCCCACACAAATGGGCAGTCAATATTTAGGTGTTGGGACCAAACTGCCGAAAACAACTTTTCTATGTGAAAGTACAGCCCTGCTACCCCATGCACGTCGATACGAAGGAGATGCATAGCGCTCCTTGGGCCACCTGGGATATGCACGTCACATATCCCAAGAGGCCTTGAGTCTTCAAGTCAGCTAATCGGAGGGGGATGGGCCTAGTGGAGCATCATCTTGATGACTTCACGTGTAAGATGGTGGTGCTGGACTGAGCTGTGTCTGGTCACAGAAGGTGGTCAGTGGGACAATGCTGGATCTGTTGGCTGAATGAGTATCCATACTGTACCTACAACACCACCAGGTAAGCAAAGGGGGGTGGGGGTGTAAGTTGAAGTTCATCTTTAAAGCGGTAGTAAACTCCACTTTGTCATTGTAACCTGAATGCAAAAATGAAAACCTGAATGCAGTCGGTTATGTCACTGGCACATGCGCACTAATCAAGATGGAGGTTTGCGCAGAAAAGGATGGCCCCCGCGCATGTGCGTGAATGACGTGATCACAGCTCCTGCCAATCACATCTGGAGCACACAAACCCAAAAGAAAGATGGGGGGCAGCATCAACCCTCTAAGCAGTGACAGCCCAGTGCTTGAGGACTTCATTCTAAGGTGAGCATTTCATAAAAAGGCTAATAAAGCCTTACAGGTTTTTTCCTGTCCACCATAGACAAATGGCAGTGGAGCGGGACAACATCCTGATGGCGCCCAGTATAGCCCTGGAGGCACCACGCGTCCCCGATCTTGTAAGTGCCCTTATCACAATGCAGGTCCAAAAGCACCCATCAGTGATGAAGAAAAAAAGTTTACTTATTTACAATATTTTTTGACAAACTAAGAAATTTTCCAAAGTGTTTTCTTTTCCTTTGGCAAAAAATAAAACCCAGTGGTGATTAAATGCCACCAAAAAAAACTATTTTTGGGAAGAATGTGAAAAAAAAGTGGATACAGTTTTGCATGCGCAATTGTCATTCAAAGTGCAACAGCGCTAAAAGGGGGTGAAAGTGCTTAAACGTCCGTGATTTACAAAAGGTTTAGGACCTTTGAAAGGGGGCTCCACTGCAGAGGAGTTACAAACACAGGTTATTCTTACATAACTGATTTTACCTTACATGTAGAAAAAAATAAGAGGGACACTCAATATAGAAAGTCAGATCAATCAGAAAGCAGTACTATCCTGGAAATCAGGGCCAGAGTCCTCCGATTACATCATCGCCACACTAGCCCGTCTACAAATCACAAACAAACCTAAAACCAATCCCAAGGGAGCCACGTCCGATTTCCAGGAAGGATCGGGCTGGAAATGGTGGCCATTGTGATCAGAGAGGAGATGAGGTTGCCTGAGTATGAGTAAGCCGGCTGCGTGTCTTCCCCCTCCCCTTTCCTCTCACAAAGGCCGCCATTGTGAAGCTACGCTAGCGAGGCCTACATTCCACAGCGAACCCCCCCTCACCACCATCGGCGCATCATACCCACCGGATTAGGGGGAATTCCACCCCGGGAACACGAGGAGGAAGGCCAGAGCGGCGTCAGCCAGTGCCTGCCTATGACTCACCATTACCGGCACTAATGACGCACCCGCTCTACCCGGGACAAAACCAGCACAGGACGACCTCCCATAACGGCACTCTAATGCCGGTTTACCTCAATCCCGCCTCCCTCGAACGACAAACATGAGGTGAATTATGTAAGTGCGCACACAGGCGCTCCGCCACTCAACTAGGCCGCTATTGTCTACTCGGCCACCAGACGACACCCCCACAGAAAAACTTACCTGCTGGTCTAGACCGTGAACATTTTCGACGGCCACATGACTCATAACTAAACGATAAGAAGGCTGGGGTCCCTCGAGCAGGAAAATGGTCGCTTGTTATTCGGTGTGAGAATGACGTAAATATGATAAAACGGCTATCTTTGAAAAAAAACTTGCACACGTGGCACTGCTTACGCGTAACAAAAAAAAAAAAAGTTGTTACTCTATACGACTTCAATTTCCGCTATTTTTCGCCAAATTACGAATTCTTTACGATGCGAACAGTAAGAGAGACTGCTCCCAACTGAACGCCCGGGCGAGCCGGGCCGTTCTCTTATATACGGATGGCGTGGTCGTTGACGTAAGTACGCAAAGTTGAGGACGTAGGGAAAGTGGGCGGAGAGGAGTCGGTGCGCGCGAGAATGTAGTGCTCAGTTGTTCGAGCGGCGCTTGTCTCCAGGTAGCTTTGCTCTAAAGGTAGCCTATCGGCAGCCGTCGCCCGGCCTGGAATGATCGCGAGATCTCTCGGGCGCTCCACCGCCCGGCTCGCGAAGCTGCTGCAAGCTGAGGACAGGCACAGAGCCGGTGTTCCGTGAAAAATCCATACCCGTGAGAAAACCATACCCTCGTCACTTCCGGTTCCGCTACGGAGGGTATGGATTTCTCACGGTAGTTAAACTTGCGGCGCTTACATTAAAACAGCTCATCTGAAACGTAAATCATCTCCGCTCTTCGCCCTGTCACTGCCCTCATCTCCGGTAATAAATATAAAAGCGGATCACGGAGCCACGATCGCCGTCACATTTACATCACATACACCCGCCACCGCTTTTATATTTATTACCGGAGATGAGGGCAGTGACAGGGCGAAGAGCGGAGATGATTTACGTTTCAGATGAGCTGTTTTAATGTAAGCGCCGCAAGTTTTACATTAGACACAGTGCCGTGAGAATTTCATGCCCACCGAGCATGCGCACTTGTCTAATTCTTTAATGTTCCATCACGTATCCGGGGCTCTGAGCATGCGCACTGCTGCGCTGCTCAGCTGTTTCAGCCCGGAAGTGACGAGGGTATGGTTTCTCCACGGGGTATGGTTTTTTAACGTTACACCGGAATAGCCTTGGATAGTGTTCCCTGGTGACGTCAGGGGAGGGAGGCTGTGCTCTCTGTTTGGTGCGGATGTTTTTAGGTTGGGTGCCGATAAATGTAATGGTGCGTCATTTTATCCGTATTACACTGGGGTGTTGGAAGAAACTCGTGAAAGGGCGTGTAGTTCTCTTAGACATATGTCTTAAGAAATGTCTAAACTGTATCTTTCAAAGCATAGCTAAGAGTTGGCCTTCATATATGTACAGCCGTAGCCAAAAATGTTGAGATTGACACAAATATTAATTTTCATAAAGTCTGCTGTCCCAGTGTTTTTAGATCTTTTTGTTAGATGTTACTGAAGTATAATTACAAGCCTTTCATAAGTGTCAATGACTTTTATTGACAATTACATTAAAGCGGAGTTCCACCCTGGGCATACTTTTTTTTAATAAAAATACCCCCGGGACAGTCAGGGCTAGTACATTCCACAATGGATAGCCTCTGATCTGTCCCGGGTTGCACTTACCTTTTAGGAGAAATACTTACCTTGAAAAAGTATTGTCCAGCGCTGCCATCTCAGGTGTGGGCAGCTTGAAGTCAGCGCGATCCTCTTCTGCGTCCTCTCCCGTCTTCTTCGGTCCCACGATGCACCGGCTCCGCCGGCACTTCCGGTGCGCGCGCGTGTCATCCCTCCACAGCTTCTGGGCATGCCCAGAAGCTGTTTAGAAGGGAATGACGCGCGCGCCCCAGAACTGACGTCGGGGCCGGTGCAGGCGCAATGATTCCTGGGAGCGATGACGTTCAGCTCCCAGGAATCATTGCAAAGCCAGGAAGTGACGACGGGCCATGGCCGCCGAGGGGAGGAAGAAGGAAGTAAGGTAAGTATATTTTCTTCTATACGAGGTAAGTAAAAAAAAAAATGCGATTATCCATTTGTTTTTCAGGTGACCCGGAGCGAGAAGATGGAGGTAAGTATACATTTAGGGTGGAACTCCACTTTAAGTTTATGCAAGGAGTTAAAATTTACAGTGTTGACCCTTCTTTTTCAAGACCTCGCAATTCGCCCTGGCATGCTATCAAACAACTTCCGGGCCATGTCCTGACTGATGGCAGCCCATTCTTGCATATTCAATGCTTGGAGTTTGTCAGAATTTGTGTTTTTTTTTCCACCCACCTCTTGAGTATTGGTCACAAATTCTCAATTGGATTAAGGTCTGGGGAGATTCCTGGCCATGGACCCAACATTTAGTTGTTTTGTTCCCCAAGCCACTTAGTTATCACTTTTGCTTTATGGCAAAGTGCTCCATCATGCTGGAAAAGGCATTGTTTGTCACCAAACTGTTCTTGGATGGTTGGGAGAAGTTGCTCTCGGAGGGTTTTTTGTTCCATTCTTTATTCATGGCTGTGTGCAAAATTGTGAGGGAGCCGAACCCCTTGGCTGAGACGCAACCCCACACATGAATGGTCTCAGGGTGCTTTAATGTTGGCGCCGCCGACACGGATGGGCAAGCTAGTGACGTCATGCTGTCACTGAACCCCCGATGGGTTAGGGGAGGCCTGCCACAAAATGATGCCCACTAAGGGGCTCCACGTGCCGGGTTCAATATAAGGGGGAATGGGGAAATCACCTGTCTCCGCATGTCATCAAGGTTTAACCACACTGGGGGAAAGCAAAAATAGGGGAAATGGTTTCAACAAAATCATATGATACATACAATAATTTATATATATATGTATGGTACCGTCTTCGTACAACACATATGTTTAAAGATACAGAAAATATGTTTTTATAAACTGACATTTCAGTAATACTTTGAGAATATTAGAGGAATCATTCCCTAAAAAATGGTTGAACTGAGGTGGTGCTTGTCTTGTGAGGAGTTAAAAAAACTCTGAATCTGGATGTCTGAGTCAGGGGGTATTAAATATTGGTTAGTCAGTTTTCCCAGAGGAAAAGCCTTCCAGGAAGGGTCGATAGCTTTCCTGGTCATTTAGACCAGGGGGTACCGTCGCATTAAGTAGTTTTATCCAAGGCATCTCCAGTTTGAGGAGGACTTTGTTCCAGTCACCCCCCCGATGGTATATGGACTCTGTCGAGGGCTGAGAAGGTAATCTTAGGCATTCTGTTATTATGTACATAGGTAACATGTCGTCCAAGTGGAAGGTAAAAGTTACTAATGGCCATGCTCTGAACATGCTGACCGACCCGCTTACCAAATTCCTGGCGGGTCTTGCCCACATAGAAGGCCCCGCAATCACACTCCATAAGGTACACCACACCCCTAGTTTGACAGTTGGCAAAATGCTTGGGTTGAAAGAGCTCCCCATTGGGTAGCGTTTTAGTTTTGCTCCTACAGATTACACTACATTGTTTGCAGTTCCCACAGGGATATGTCCCCTTGTCTCTGCAAGGGTCTCTTTTTGTAGTGTCCCTGTATTCGTTTTGAACAAGTGAATCTTTTATTGGGCCTGCTTTTTTAAAAGTGATGGCAGGTGTACTAGGAACCAGATCTTTAGTTGTAGTATCCTGAGTTAGGATGTTCCATGTGATGTTGGCTGGTATACCTCAGTATAATGCGTGGTGTTTCCATGGCATCTTCTTGTTTCTCTTTTAGCGTTTTTTTTTGTATCTTTAAACATATGTGTTGTACGAAGACGGTACCATACATATATATATATTATTGTATGTATCATATGGTTTTGTTTAAACCATTTCCCCTATTTTTGCTTTCCCCAGTGTGGTTAAACCTGGATGACAGGCGGAGACAGGTGATTTCCCCATTTCCCCTCATTTTGCACCCGGCACGTAGAGCCCCTTAGTGGGCATCATTTTGTGGCAGGCCTCCCCTAACCCATCGGGGGTTCAGTGACAGCATGATGTCACCAGCTTGCCCATCCGTGTCGGCGGCGCCAGCTTATTCAGCCTCCCACAGACCTGGCCGAGCTAATGACTGCGCGCGCATGCGCAGTAGTGCCCGGCCGGAGGGTCTCTGGGGATGCTACACATCGCGATGCGCGGTCCTGCGCATGTGCGATTTGCTTAAGACGACGACGGGGATTCGCTGTGACATCATTCTCCTCGAGTCGGAGGGGAATGAGTGACCAGCTGATCGGCGTCAGGACCGGCTTTCACTAACCACCAGGGAATAGTAAGTGCACGTTCATTACCAGATACCTTTAATGAAATATTGCTCTAGAGGAGACTTGCTAATAAGGATTCCCTTGCCCAACTGGGGAACTCTACAGGACCCGATTGGACATAAGCAACCCAGTGTAATACAAGGGATTTCTAGGAACTTACCTCGCCTAGCTACCAGGCTTAAATACGTTTCTACCCCCCCCCCTTTTTTTGTCAATACAATTGAAGCATATAGATCCCCTCTGATCTCTCTCATTGGTTAGATCAGTGTTTCTCAACCTTTTTCCAGTCGGGGCACCCTTGAAAAAGTATTTTCAGTCTTGAGGCACCCCTGTCCAAGGTTCAGTTAACGTTACTGTATGTCGTGGAACACGCAAAAAATCAGGCTGGTTCCTGACACCGAGACAAATGCTCTACTTTTTAGGGGTGCCAATAATTCTTAATAGTACCCCACACATTGGAGAACATGGGGCGCTTTTGGTGCGGCGCAATTTAAAAAAAGGGTCAGGTACTCCTTTCCCTGCATTTCTGCGGGTAGGGAAGCCAACTGAAATGAATGGGATGCCCTATATGTAGCATGCAGCCATGCAGATGTGAACACACAAACACACACATGTATAAAGCCATTTTAAAACATTGTAGCAAAGTACCTTTTTCTCATTCAGCCAGGTACTGCATTTTAGGGGAAGCAGAGGGCACAGCACACTCCTCTTCCCTTTACTTTCACTTTTGAAGCTGAAGGAGCTCCCTCACAGTGCTGATGTACAGTTCGGCAGGGGATTGGGAGATTGGGCTCATCTGACAGCCCTTCTCTCCCATGATTCCGAGGCAAACCTGAGGACCTCTGGCGGCACACCAGTGTGCCGTGGCACACTGGTTGAGAAAGGCTGGGCTAGATACATCCTTAATCGTTCTGAAGCCCACAGCGACAGGAAGCCATCCATTTGAAGTTTATAATTAGTTTGGACACTTCTCACTAAATACAAGTAAGTCCTGCAAATACAGTAGGCAATATTATTAGCCCACCTAATCTTAACTAACTGAGACATTCGTTCTCAACCAGGGAACCCCTGATCTGAAGGGACGTCTTGATCCAAAATGATCCTGGAATTCCAAACACACCCAAGTAAGTGCTCTGGGCCCATTTCTTGTGACTTTAAAGGCAATTCCACTGAGGCTCATCCCATATACCTTAATGAACTTTAGGCCATCTATTGGCCAGAGGAGAGTCCATTACTGGATTCCCGCCACCAATCTGACTGGTATCCACACACCACTCCAAATCTGTCATGATCTCATCTACCAATCCAGTATTTAACAAGAAACAAAAGTAAGATAATTTGAAGGCCTTTACAGGGTGGGATGATACCACTGTCATGCACTTGAACATTTATATCAGACTATGCATTTCAGGCCCGTATCAGCAATAGGATCTCGTTGCAATACTGGGGGAATGTATTGGGGAAACTAGCACCACACCTCCGCTCCAGCATTACAAGGTACACTGAGGAATCTTTTTGAAGCAGAAATAGTAACCTCTAAAGCCCCGTACACACGTACCGATGGTCGGCTTACAAATGTTCCTCTTTTCTCCCCGGGATGTCGGTGTCTGCTGAAAAGTGCAAAGACAGCACAAGGACAGCACAAGAATTTTGTCCGCCGATTGCAGAAGTGATGTCATGTAATGGTTAACTTTCCCTGTGTTTTCTATTTTCTGAGCATGCCCAGTCTTGCAAATCTGCGGTCTGTCGGCCGAATTGTGTACTGACAGGCGAACAATCGTCCGTTCTGGTGTCGGCATACAAATATTTTCATGTTTGCACGAAAGACTTTTGTCCGCGGATTGTGCGCAGACATCTGTCGGAGGCACCATACTAACACGCGTACAATCGGCAGATCCTTCGTCCACCGACGTTTGTATGCCGACGATCGGTACGTGTGTACGGGCCTTAATATTTGAAAATGTTTATGAATGTCTTTCTCAATTTATTGCACTTCTTCTAATGTGAGAATTGTTTACTTTCATAGAAATGTTTGGGTGATACCTTGAAAAAGGCTAAAAAAATGCCAATAGTCGAAGCGCGTCAGACCGGTCTGCTTTCACTCTCATCCCTTCCGGATGTCTGCACAGTTCAAACAACGGAGTCACCTGATCTACTCAAGTAATCTATGAACCCAGCGGCTATACCGCAACTGTGTATATATTTTTTTGTTGTTTTTGTATTCTTTATATGCTCACTGCATGATTTGAATTTGTATTATAATGTATAATAAACACGACTTCTTATAAACCCACTTTTTGCCTACACAATCCCATTTATTATTGGTCTGAGGAACCAAGACAGTTTTTTGCTCTACTATTTAGGGATGATGGCAACCACCCATACTCATGTAGCTCCATAGATAAAACCCCCTCATACTCACCAATGATCTACTAACTGCCAAAACCAATGGCCACTACTCCATACACTTATTACTTGACCTTTCTGCGGCCTTTGACACTGTTGACCACCCACTCCTTCTTAATAAACTCTGTTCCCTTGGCCTCCAAGATTCTGCTCTATCTTGGTTCTCCTCCTACCTATCGCAGTGCTCCTTCAGTGTTACCCACAACTCTACCTCCTCCTCCCCATTGCCCCTTTCTGTGGGGGTTCCCCAAGGCTCTTTTCTTGGACCCTTCCTCTTCTCTATCTACACCGCCTCCCTCGGTCACTTGATAACCGCCCACGGTTTCCAATACCATCTCTACGCCGATGACACTCAAATCTATCTGTCTACTCCTCACCTCACTCCTTCAGTCTCCTCTCGCATTGCTAACTTACTTACTGACATATCAACATGGATGTCGCTCCACTTCCTCAAACTAAATCTCTAAAACTGAGCTGGTAATTAACCTCCCCCCCCCCACCCTTGCCCCCCTCCATGACTTTTCCATCAAAACTAGTTATGCAACCATCAATCCCTCCCCTCATGCCAGGGTACTAGGTGCAATCCTAGACTCTGACCTGTCCTTTCAGCCCCAAATCCAATCATTGTTAAAAATTTGTAGACTTCACCTCTGCAACATCTCTAAAATTCGCCCCTTTTTAACAACTGAAACCACCAAGCTACTCATTCACTCCTTTGTTATTTCTCACCTCGACTACTGCAACTCCCTTCTCATAGGCCTACCACTTCATAGGCTATCCCCTCTTCAGTCCATCATGAATGCTGCTGCCAGGCTTATCCACCTTACCAAACCGCTCAGTGTCTGCCTCTCCTCTCTGCCAATCCCTACACTGGCTCCCGATTGCCCAGCAAATTAAATTAAAAATACTAACCATAACATACAAAGCCATTCACAACTCTGCCCCAAGCTACATCACCAATCTTGTCTCCAAATATCACCCAAACCGTCCTCTCCGCTCCTCTCAAGACCTCCTACTCCCAAGCTCCCTTGTCTCCTCCTCCCATGCTCGTCTCCAGGATTTCTCCAGGGCCTCTCCCATCCTCTGGAATGCTCTACCTCAACCTGTACAGCTATCTCCTACTCTAGCTGCTTTCAGGCGATCCCTGAAAACTCATCTCTTCAGGGAAGCCTATCACACCGCCAACTAATCTTCCATCAGCTCATTCGCCACTGTTACAGCCTCTTGTAACACCTGCCCCACCCCATTAGATTGTAAGCTTTTCTGAGCAGGGCCCTCTTAATCCTCTTGTATTTTATTGTATTGTAACTGTATTGTCTCCCTCTAACATTGTAAAGCGCTGCGTAAACTGCTGGCGCTATAGAAATCCTGAATAATAATAATAAAAATACCTGCTCTGTGCAATTGGTATGCAGAGAGCAGCTTCTTTCCTCATCTTCTCTGGTCCCCTGCTGGTGCTCCTGGCTCCTCCTCCTCACCAATGCCGAACATAGCAATCCACTAGTTGTGGGGGAATTCGTGCATTCTCGCTCCCAAGCCAGCTATTTATGTAGATAAACAAGCAGGGCTCGGCCCGGCCCCACTTTCCCTCCACACTGGCTGTGATGACAGCATCAAGAGCCAATGGCTTCCTCTGCTGCCTCTGAGCCAATGAGAAGGGAGATCATGCGCATGCAGAAGGTTTTTTTTTGCCTTAAGAGGAAGCTTCCATCTTGACTTCTGTTTAATCTGTGATGGTGCTGTACACAGGGCCGTCTTTAATATTGATTTGACCCTGGGCAAAACTTTTGTTGGGCCCCTCCCCAAGCTAGACTCAAAATGAGTTTACTGCAGCAGATCAGGCAGCGATTGCGATTGGCTGTCAGAGGTTACAGCACATCATTACCGCTGACTGTTTAGTTGCTAGAGGTTACTATACATCATTACCACTCACTGACTGATTGCTAGAGGTTTACAGAACATCATTACTGCTCACTATTACTAATTGGTTTCCAGAGGTTACTACAAATCAATTTTGCTCACTGATTATTTGCTGGAGGTTACTGCACATCATAATCTCTGCATCAAATTGTGGGTGTGGCCAAACTGCACTAGCACTGAGGGGTGCACTATGTACCGAGTGCAGGGTTGAGGGGTGCACTACAGAGAGTGCATAGTTGAAAGGTGTGCTACATACAGAGTTGAGGGGTACACTAGGCACATAGTGCAGCGGTAAGCTATGTGCAGGGTTGGGGGGTGCACTACGTGCAGAGTGCAAGGTTGAGGAGTGCGCTATGTGCAAAGTGCAAGGTTGAGGGGTGTGCTATGTGCAAAGTACAAGGTTGAGGGGTGCGCTATGTGCAGAGTGCAGGGTTGAGGGGTGTGCTATGTACAGAATGCAGAGTTCAGGGGTGCGTTTGGTACAGAGTGCAGGGTTCAGAAGTGTGCTACTTGAAGGGGTGCACTATGTACACAGTGCAGGGGTGCAGAGTGCAGGGGTGAGGTAGGTGCAGAATGCAGGGGCGAGGTAGGTGCAGAGTGCAGGAGTGAGATAGGTGCAGAGTGGAGGTAAGTGCAGAGTGCAGATTGGAGGTAGGTGCAGAGTGGACAGGTGAGGTTGGTGCAGAGTGGAGGTAGGTGCAGTGTTCAGGGGTGAGGTAGGTGCAGCGTTCAGGGGTGAGGTAGGTGCAGCGTTCAGGGGTGAGGTAGGTGCAGCGTTCAGGGGTGAGGTAAGTGCAGCGTTCAGGGGTGAGGTAAGTGCAGAGTGGAGGTAGGTGCAGAATGCAGAAGTGCACGGCTCTCCTCCCCCTCAGAGTCCAATACAGAGCTCCACTCTCCTTCTCCCAGCCAGATTCCAGTTCAAAGCTTCCGCCCGAGGATTTCAGTACAGAACTTCACTCCCCCCAAGAACAAGGCTCTCCTCCCACCCACGGATTCCAGTACAGAGTTTTCCTCTGTCCCAAATGCTACTCACAACATGATGTCCGATGTCCGTGGAGCCTTCGGTTTTAGCAGCAGCTTCCCCGCCCCCTTCTTCCTCTTGCTCTTAGCTGCTTCTCTGGAACAGCTTGTCCATTGGCTTCGTGATTGCTCTGCCCCGGCTCGCTGACCTCTCTCCCCTTCTGTCTCCACACTGCCTGCAGAAGGATGATTCCCCCCCGGCACCACAGACACTGCCACCTCCATGTCTGTCCCTCACTCAGCCACGTGAGAGGGATCAAAGCGGCCGCCGAGAGAGGAGAGCTGTCTCCTGTAAATACAGAAGCAGCACTTCTGTATTTACAAGTGTCAATAGCGAGCACCCACCACTCGCCGGAGGTGGCCGAAACTCTGGCAGACTCAAGGGCAAGGGGTAGCCGCCTTGGGCCCCCCAACAATAAAGGGCCCTGGGCAGCTACCCCTTTTGCCCTGCGTTAAAGACGGCCCTGGCTGTACATGTGATCAGTTATGACTCCAGCCATTTGATGGTTTGACAATTGGTTTGGACCTTTTTACATTCCCAGCACGTAATGTAACTGTTTTTTGAAACTGTTAAATCGATAAGTTTAGTTCCACTTTAAAGCGGAACTAAATCTATTGATTTAAAGGTAACTTTTTTTTTTTTTAAAACATTATGGGCCAGGAATGTACCTGTCACATTGGTTGTGCTCTCAACCAAACTCAAACCATCAAATGGCTGGAGTCATAATCACATATTCAGCATCACGGCAGTTGAATTTCAAACAGAGGCCAAGATGGCAGCTTTTTCGGCTAAAAGCTATAGGAGGGTTTCGTTCCACTTTAAAGCATAGAATGCAGTAGGGCAAAAAAAACCCTTCTGCCTTTAGAACCACTTTCAGCTATTGCATCCCAGCCTCCTGCATCAGCTTGGTATGGACCACCGTGTGCATTCTGGCCTTCTCCACATGTGTGTGGGATGGCGGCAATCTTCGCAGTGCCTGTGCTTACCGCAGGGGCTCACTGTGTGGTGCAAGTAAGAACTGCTCACATTTGTGTGATGTGTTGTGTTTTAGGTGTGATTCCTTTAATGCAAAACAAAATGCGTTTTGCTGAAAATGTATCAAAGATGCAGCAAGCTGAATTATTTTTTTTTTTGTTTAACGTACCACACCTAAAGTGTATGTAAAATGCACAGGTGGGAACAGGACCTACAGGGGCCATCCTAGATGAGTCTTCTGTCTTCTGAAGCACACTGCTTAGGTGAAGGATGCGGTGGTGCGCTGCTATATCCTGCACCTTTTAAACACAGCTCTGCTGGTCCTATACTAGGTAATTCTAAGGCAATTAAGTCTGCTGTTTGACATTTCTCTAAATATCTTCCAGGACAGCATTAGAGTGGTTCTACCCACCTAAAACAGCAAACACAAAGCTCACATTAAATATACAGTATCTGTGATAGGCCGGCCTCAGTTATCTTAATAGCAGCATCTTTCTTTTCCAGAATTCGTGCTAGTGGCAGGAGTCCTACTTTAACCCTGAATTTTCTTGCTCAAAAGGGGCAACTATCCCCATTTGCTCAGAGGCACTGGTTGTATCCCCACATCCTGATGAGGGGCCTGTTTAAAAGGAAATAGGAATTCTTACCCTCCTGCTGAGGACACCAGACCTTGACCCTGCCACTGACCCACTACCTACCTCCAGTGATATGCCCCAAGAAGGCCCCCAGCACCTGTATTCCCGGGGGTTCCTCTCTGGATCATACAGCAGTACCGAGTCTCCCAAGAATTCCAGAGTGCTTAGAGGAGGAAATGTTTTAAACCGAGAGTCCGCAGAGTGCATGGTGGTGCAGTTGCACTAGATTGGTTCTGGACGGAGAGGTATTGGAGCCCTTCAGTGGGTGGATTCACATTAATCACCACCAAAGTCATCTCTTACCTGCTTTCGGTGGCTTAGCCCACTGATACCGAAAGGGAAGGAGGTGGATGTGGGATGGATCTGCAGAGGCAGGAATATTCTCTCTTAAGAAGGCAGATGGGGGTTGACCAGCACACAGAATGGACAGACTCTGCACCAAGCACCAAAGCGTCCTCTGCTTATGCTCCAATGGAATTTCCCAACACTGGTTCCAAGGAAACTGGAAGTGTTTTCTATACATTATATTGTCAAAAGCATTGGGGCACATGAACTTTAACCACTTCCATACAGGGCAGTTACACCCCCTTCCTGCCCAGGCCAATTTTCAGCTTTTAGCGCTGTTGCATTTGGAAGGACAATTGCATGGTCATGTAACACTGTACCTAAACCAAATGTCATTTTTTTTCCCCACAAAGAGATGTTTCTTTTGGTGGTATTTGATCACTGCAAGTTTTTTTTCTTTTTTGCTAAACAAATAAAAAAAGAATTATAAAATTTTGTAAATACATTTTTTCCTGCACTGATTAGGCTGCACTGGCAGGCACTGATGGGTGGCACTGACGATGAGACACTAATATGCAGCACTGATGGGCATTGATAGACGGCACTGATATGCAGCACTGATAGGTAGCACTGATATACAGCATTGATGGGCAATGGTGGGTGGCACTGATAGATAACATTGATGGGCAGGACTGATGAGGAGGGCACTAACAGGCTCCCTAAGTACTGATTGGCATCCTTGGTGGCCATGGGTGGGCAATCCCTGGTGGCTCTAGTGGCATCCCCCAAGGGTCTGCACTGGTAATCAATGCTCTGATTACCGGCACAGACCCCCACCAATCAGGAGAGTCACCGATCGGCTCTCCTCTACTCACGCCTGTCAGGTGCGAACTGAGGAAAGCCAATCAACGGCACTTCCTATTTACTATGTGACCTGCTGTGATTGGACACAGCTGATCACATGGTAAAGAGTCTACGTCATAGGCTCTTTACCGGGATCGGCGATGCGGTGTGTCAGAGTGACACACCGCACCACCGATCGCTGCTCTGCGTGCCCCATCCCGCTGGACGTCATATGACGCCCAGCCGGGATGGGACAACCACTTTGTGGCTGTCATTTTACTGTATGACAGTCGGGAAGTGGTTAATGGCATGCCAGTCTTAGTCTGTAGGGTTCAATATTGAGTCGGCCCACCCTTTGCAGCTAGAACAGCTTCAACTCTTGTTTGTGTCTATGAGCATGTTTGATCATTCTTCCAGAAGTGCATTTGTGAGGTCAGGCACTGATGTTGAACGAAAACGCATGGCGCGCAGTCTCCACTGTAATTCGTCCAAAAGGTATTTTTTCGGGTTGAGATCAGGACTCTGGGCAGGCCAGTCAAGTTCCTCCACCCCAAACTTGCTCATCCATGTCTTTATTGACCTTACTTTGTGCACTTGTCCAATTCATCTGGTGGAAGGGGGTTTAAAGTGTTTGGGTTGATTTCAGGAGTTGGGCTTGGCCCCTTAGTTCCGGTGAAGGGAACTCTTATGGCGTCCGCATACCAAGACATTTTGGACAATTTCATGCTCCCAACTTTGGGTATGGCCCCTTCCTGTTCCAACATGACTGCACAAAGCAAGGTTCATAAAGACATGGATAAGCGAGTTTGGGGTGGAGGAACTTGACTGGCCTGCTCTTGATAGAACACCTTTGGAATTAATTAAAGCACAGACTGTGAGCCAGGTCTTCCAGTCCAACATCAGTGCCTGACCTCACAAATGCGATTCTGGAACAATGGTCAAACATTCCCATAGACCCATTCCTAAACATTGTGAACAGCCTTCCCAAAAGAGTTAAAGCTATTCTAGCTGCAAAAGGTGGTCCCACTCAATATTGAACCCTATTGGCTAAGACTGGGATGCCATTAAAGTTCATGTGCGTGTAAAGGCAGGTGTCCCAATACTTTTGGTAATATAGTGTATCTCATGCACCTTTCACACACACTCTCTGGAGTCTGGGTTTAAGCACTCATTCCCAATTACCCTATTTTGCTGCACTGTGCAGAAGCCTCTCTCTCCCTGTATTTTCTGTCTATTAGATTAAAGCAGTAATAAATCCAAACACAAAAATGTGATATGTTGCAGCTTACCTTTTTAGATCTGATAACATATCCAGTCATGTGTTGTGGCAGCTCCCCTCTTTTTCTTCCCCCTCTTCCTCTCTCCCCCCCCCCCCCTTTCTCACCCTTTCCCCTCCCCCATCCTCCCTTCCCTGTTCCTTTTTCCTCTTTTTCACATTGCTCTATGCCATGTATTTTTACAGTATTTTTACAAACTATTTTTTTGGGTATACTTTACATTATGGTTTATTCTCCTTTTAGGTGGATTACATGTGTCCGCATGGTTAATGTGTTGGGGTTAGTTTCCTTGTAATGTATACATGGATGCACGAGTTCATGCATCCTTCTGTGGTGATAGTACACCATATGGAAGACACAATGATTCTATGTACCTATTTTTGTATTTCTGTATATTCATGTAGGAAGTGTATTCAGGTATGTGTGGGTGTATACCGACATACAGGTACATACACATACTATACAAAGGTTCTTACATTTGTTATAGTCATTATTCTTCTCTGTTTGTTAAGTTGTATGTATTCACATTTTTTCCAATGATTTTCATTGGTACTTTTTACACGTTTTTTTGAACGTTTTTTTTTAAACGTTTTTTCTATGTGATTGTCGGTCCAGGTCTTTGTGTGTATGGGTGAGTTCACGGTACACACGATGGGCTGGAACTTCAGCTTGATTTTTATATTTAAATCACCACTGAGATGCCCTTTGGGGCTGAGGCTAGGTGATTAATTGAGTTGTGCACAAATGCTGATTGTTACCGCCCCCGGTACACCTGTTTTCATTGGGGCGGTCTATTTAAGATCTATAGTCAGCTACAGTCATTGTAATGATTAAGCACAAGATGTATGTGTGAAACGCGTCTACGAGACTTCATGCTGGTGTCTTTGGTGTCATCATTTGCAACTTTTGGAAATAAAGGTATTTGAAACCTATTGGAATCCCTGGATGTGCGGCTATTCTTTTCCTACAAGTGTTGCAGCTTACCAATCATTAGATGTAGTGGCTGTATTTGTTTTCTTTTTCAGGCCTTTTTTTTCCCCCCTTAGGTTTCTCCTGGTGATCTGGCCAGTAACACACCTCCTGTATTATACAGACACCACTGGATAAATAAGCACAGGGGGGCAGATTTGGACAGCAGCATTGTCAGTCTGGTGGGAAGGGAATGTTAGAAGTACTAACAGATTTAAATACACTAACAAACCGAAGTTGAACTCCAGCTCCAACTTTATATTCAGTTACAGCAAACAGTTTTTTCCTTTTGGGATAAAGATTTGACATAAATACAGTAAAAGCAGAATTTTAGCACCCTGTCTGTGTGAACTACCTCCCGTCCAGCGACGTCCTGGACTTTTGGTGCTTGTACCATGATGATGCCTGCAGGCAGTTTTTTTAGAGCATGCAGGTGGCTTTTTTGCAATCGCAATTTAGAGCTGCTAAGTAGCTGCTCGATTGCTATAGCAAGCAGTGGGAGGGGACATTCCCCCCCTCCCTCCGCCTTTTGCAGCTTGCTCGGTCAACACGTGTGTTGGTACCACACGCATACAAACGCCGATCGTCACACACCTGTAAGGTATCACCGCAAACGTCAGATTATGGCCAGCAATTATAGCACCAGGTGGTTAAATGGTCTGTCTCATCCCTGTTGCTACAATAGAGCTTTTTCTGTTGAAAAACAGACTTACTGGCTGGATCACCAGATGAAAAAAGAAAGCCCAAAAAAGGAAACTAATCCAGCAATCACATCTAATAATTGCTAAGCTGCAGTATAATAAATGTTTTATTTTGGGTTTAATACTGCTTTAAAGAAGAATTTTACTTCCCCACTGCAGTTTTTCATTTTAGTCACCTCTTATCATGCAGATCTGCCCTGAATTCAGATACTCACTTGTTCAGTGGACCCAGCCTTGTCCTGGTGTGATCCACTTCTCCAGTCTCAAAGCCTGTGTTGCATGCCTGGCTGCCTCTGCTGACTTCGGCCCCCCTGAATACACATGCAGTTTTGCCCATGGCCGCTGTGTCCCTACTCCTGCAGCCTCCTGGGATATGTGATGGGGTAATTCCAGGACGGTTGAGCAGGTAAGATATGTAATTCTTGCCTAGGTAAAAATGGCAGTGGGGGCAAGGGCAAGTAATAAAAATATATATCCTTTTTTTATTTTTTATGGGGGGGGGGGGCCAAGGGCAGTACGTCACTCAAGTAGAGGACCAATTTAAATTTGCTGGGGGCAGATTGTAATGGCTGTTCAGATACTGTCTTGCAAGTCAAGGTCTAGCAAGACAAGAACCCTGCTGATCTTCATTTTGATGGATCCAGGAGTAAGAGATGTGGATCATGCAATACCAAACTCTCATCCCTCTTTAGTGAAGGCCAGTTTTCAGGGTGGAAGTACCATTACGGAAAGTTCTAAAGAAATCTCACTCCTCTAAAAAAGTCAGCAGAGGATGTTTCAGAGAGTAAAGCACAAAAGTACATGTTACCCTCTGTTAAAACTGAAAAACTTCTCAATACAGTTTCTCTCTTCCCCTTCCAGGACGGCCCAACAGTGAGAGATGACAGGCTCCTCCCTATCGGAAACACAATCAATTAAGATTAGTTAAAAGGCCCCACCTTTCCCTCTGGCCCCCAGTTTAGATTGTGTTTCTTCCTACAAGAGAAACGTTGATTAAGATCTTACCTGCAGACTCCTAGAGTCGAAAGGTACCCTGTGAGCCAGGTTCAGCAGAAGGCCACGGGTTCCCCTTGGGGGACCCTACGAGCAGAGCAGTTCCTGCACTCCCCTCCGGGGAACTCACAGGTCGCCCACAGAACAAGCCCTCGGTCACCTGTGATTGTGTTTCCAGGTCTTGTTTCCGGCACCAGCAGCTCTCCTCCACGGAAGATTTGAATTTCTCGCCGGACGGGCGCTCCAAGCCTCGCCTTCAAACCGGAACTTCCGGTGCAACGTCAGACGTGCGCGACATGGGGAAGAAGAGGAACATGGAAGAGACGCCGGAGACGCTCGTTAGCGGTAAAGCAGAATCTAAGGCTATCGGAGCTCTGATTCCTGCTATGGAAATTAAGTCCTCCACGACTCATCCTCCGGGGAAGGAGAAGGAGAGACAGCTCCAGGTGTCGGCAGCCAAACCCAGGTTGGAACAGGGTAAGTGCTGAACATGTATCCTTACTGGGCTATGCAAAAGAAAGTCTGCTGGTTACCGACATAAAATGTACCTGGAACTTGTGTCATTTCCCTGACCTTAGTTGAACGTACTGTGTTCTCTCTATGGTCCCCATGTTATACTTTTTTCTAGGGAAGAGCAATACTTATACTGTTTTTGTATCCTGTCTTCCAGAGTCCCAGAGCGGTTCACAAGAAGCTACATCCATCTCGACTGCTGTCCATAAGAAGTGTGGTTATTGTTCAGATAACTTGCCCAGTTCCCACACTAAACCCTTCTGCTATAAGTGCATTCATAAACTATCAGGAAGAGAAACTTCAGAGTTCATGAAAGATTTCTTAAAGAGTATGCAAGACGAAATGCTGTACTATGATGTCAGTTCGGTCTACCCTAGGCTAGAGCGGAACCTGTAGACCCTTCCTCAGTGGAAGGGACCTCTTATCAAGAATGCCCTCTGCTTAAAACAGGACCCTCAAGCACTACACCTGTTATAAAAAGTCTTGCCCCAGCACAGGCTACAGAAGAGGATAGACTATTTCCAGAAGATAACCGCTCAATTTCCCCGTCTTGTTCAGAAGTTGAGGGAAATAGGGACTCAGATACCTCTGAGGAGGTAGAGTCAGCAAAAAACCTATTTGGATTAGAGAATATGCAGGGTCTCCTCAAGGCCATATATGCTACAGAGGAGATTCCTGATTTGCTTAAAGAGATTACAGCACAAGATAAACTCTATAAAGGGATAGGGAAAAGCCCTTCTAGAGTTTTTCATATTCACCATTCCTTGAAGAATCTGATCCTTCAACAATGGCAAATACCTGAAAACAGGTTAAATAAAGGGAATTCTTGGAAGAGGAGATTCCCCTTTAAGGAAGAGGATTCAAGCAAATTCCTAAAAAGACCAAAACTAGATGCCCCCCTTGCACAAGTTTCCAAAAAAATCAGATCTATCCTTTTTGGATGCAGGTAGTATCAAGGATGCTATGAACCAAAAAGCAGAGACATTACTGGGGAAAGCTTGGGACGCCAATGCAGTTGCAATGGCTTCAGGTCTAACTGCCTATTGCGTGGCAAGAAATGCCTTTTCCTGGATTGAAAAACTGAATAAAAACCTTCTGGAGATCAAACCACCTCCTAGTCCTTCATTCTGGGCCTAGGAAGGGATTACAGGCCTCTAAGCCTTCACTAGCCAGGTGGATTAGACAAGCAATTACCACCTCTTATGAGTTATCAGGTCTGCCTGCTCCAACCAAAGTAAAAGCGCATTCAACAAGAGCCATTTCCACATCCTGGGCTGAGAAAACTGAAGCTTCATGGGAACAAATCCGCACTGCAGCCACCTGGTCTAGTCATGACACCTTCTTGAAGCATTAGCGTATTGAAATACTGTCTCAACAAGACCTAGACTTTGGCCGAAAAGTCTTGCAGGCAGTGGTCCCACCCTAAGGTAGGCAAAATGGATCTCAATTATCCTCTCACTGTTGAGCCGTCCTGGAAGGGGAGGAGAGAAAACCTACCGTTAGTTCATCGGTAACGGTACTTTCTTCCGAGCCTTCCAGGACGGCCCGTCTACCCGCCCTTGTTAAAAGGGTGTATGATATTGTGCAAAGATGTAGGTGATAAGTACCTATAAAATTGTTAGAACATTTCCCTCTGAAATGGTTGTGGAAGATACTCTATTACAACTGGGGGCCAGAGGGAAAGGTGGGACCTTTTAACTAATCTTAATTGATTGTGTTTCCGGTAGGGAGGAGCCTGTCATCTCTCACTGTTGGGCCGTCCTGGAAGGCTCGGAAGAAAGTACCGTTACCGGTGAACTAACGGTAGGTTTTATACATCTCTGGATATTGGAAATTGCATAGGCAGCTGTTGATGGCAAAATGTTTAGGGGATTGTAGCAAAATAAATCTTGCACTTTTCCTGTTCACCAGGCATTATAAGAGTTTATTACCATGGAATGGAAAGAACTAAAATGTTTATTCCTCTCTACTAGTGTTTAAGGGGAATTCCCTTTTTTTAAGGTGGATATTAGAATGCATCCTTTCCAGCTCCTCAGACCTTTAATATAAATGTGTTTTATTTCTCAAAGGCCCCTTAGATAAGGAAACAGGGGAAAACAATTTCAGACCGGTGTTAAACACTACTTACATACCTTTTACCCTAGACATTTGCTTACAGCATACTGTACATAAACATTTGGAAGCAGGAACACAGTTCTGTTGTGTTGAAGCAACTAGGTACTTAGTTGATGCTTCAGCAAAATCAGTACATATAACAGACAGGAGCAACTGCACCAGTTAGTTTAGCAAGGAGGGCCCTATTGTTAAAAAGTGAGCAGGGGACTCTGTCTAAATCTAAATTATAAATAATACCTTTTAGTGGGGATTTTCTTTTTGGTACTGAGCTAGAAACTGAGCAAGATTGGTCAGCTTACAAGAAAAAAATGATTTTCTCAAAGTCGTCTTTCAGGACAGCCCATGAGACCTTAGAGCTCCTCCTACCAGGACAGGAAACATATTCAAAATTTAAATAAAAGGCGGTCCCTTGGTCCTCACCTTCAGTATTTAGTGTTTCCTCCGGACAGGGGGTAACATGTTCCTGGAACTGAAGCTTCTGGTCTCCTGGACTGTCCTTGAAGACTTGGAAAAGATGCATCTTCTTCTGCCCAAGTGCGGTACCCCTTTGTGCCGCAATAGGGGCTGACCGCTGTCTCCTGTTCTCGTGGTCCACACGGGGCAGGACCGTGGATGTAGTCGGTGGACCGCAGGGGGAGTCCTCTTCCGTTCCTGGCGGCGTCCTTGGGGCGGCACACTCTGTGTACCCGTGACGCCGCCGATTCAGCAGAACCGCCACTTGCAGATTTGAATTTGGCGCCAAGAACGGAGAGGGCGGAACTCCGGCGTTTCCACTCTGGCCTCAGGAAGTGGCATACGTAGATTCCGGCGCAGTGACGCACATCCGCAGGCGCCGGAAACAGTAGTTCCAGTTTCCAAGGCGCGAACAGCGAGACGTCTGGGCGACCGGTGTAAGGTGAAGACCCAGCACACGCTGTGGACCACCAGACAGAGCACAATGGATTCCTCGGCAGCAACCGCTCAGTCGGTAGAAGCCAGCTCTGGCACCAACACCTCCCAGGTAAGCGATAGGGATTGTCTTTGGCTCTGTCTGCATATACCGGTCGGGGTTTTCTTTATTTCCTTTCCCTTCCCTTGTATTTTAAATAGGGTCGGCAAAAAGGGGGCACTATTTCTTCACCTTGTACACAATATGTGGGAGGATAATTTGGGGAGTCTTAACTAATTATGTTTTTTCTAGACCAAGGCTCAGGACAAGGTCCAGACGCAGCCCCCCTAAAAAGAAATGTGCAATTTGCGGAGCCAAGCTAAGTTCCACTTGGAGCAAAACAGTGTGCCGCACATGTATAGATAATCTCGTTAAAGATGACCCTACTGTATCCACTCAAAGAATGTTAACTTCAGTTGAGACGAACTAACTAGTACCTTTAGTTCATTTAGGACCCTCATGGAAAAAATGCAGGCACCAGTACAGGTCCCTGTCCAATCCCAGGTCCCTACATCTTTAACTAAACCAACACAGGTATATGAGGATGACAGAAGAGAGGAATCGGAGTCCCCCCATTCCTCATTTGAGGAGTCTGGATCAGGGGAGGAACCTAAGGAAATAGATTCTTATGGAAATTCTAATTTTAAACTTTCCTTGGAAGATGTAGATGATTTACTTAAAGCAGTGTATGTTACACTAGAAATTGAAGAGGAGAAGGTGCAACTATCTAAGCATGATCTTATGTATGCAACTCATAAGAAACATGCTAGAGTTTTTCCTGTACACATCTCCTTGTTAGATACAATCAAACAAGAATGGGAAAATCCTGAAAGAAGACCTTTTTTTCCCAAAAGTTTAAAAAGGAGGTTTCCCTTTAATGACAGCAAAGAACAACCATGGAATAAAATCCCAAAGTTAGATGCCCCTCTTGCCAAAATATCCAAGGGTACAGACCTGGCATTTGAGGATACGGGTTCACTTAAAGACCCAATGGACAAAAGAACTGACATTATGTTACGCAGAGCTTGGGAAGCCTCAGTTATGAGTCTAAAGCCAGCCCTAGCATCTACTTGTATAGCCAGACATCTAGAATTTTGGCTTTCACAAATTCAATCCCACCTAACAGCTGGAACACCTATGGAGCAGATTGTAAAATCCTTTCCCCTTCTGTTTCAGGCAGTAGGTTTTTTAGCGGATTCATCAGCTGAGTCAGTAAGGATGGCAGCCAAAACCTCAGCTTTGGCAAATTCAGCCAGAAGAAGTCTCTGGCTCAAATCATGGTCAGGTGACTGTACTTCCAAATTACGCCTCTGGGGTTTACCCTTTACAGGTGATTATCTCTTTGGCCCTGGGCTAACAGAAGCTCTGGAACGCACTGCTGACAAAAAGAAGTCATTTCCAGAAAAGAGAAAATACCCATATACCCAAAAAAAATTTCGGGACATGGGCAAACCGCAGAGAACACGGGAAGTTCAGACCGCGTTCAAGAAACACTGGACTGGCCACAAAGGTAGGGGTAGGGGAAACATTTTGTTTAACCCTCCTCAACACCCCACCAAACCACAATGACTCCTTTCACAGAGTGGGGGGAAGATTAAGGGCCTTCCTCCCGCAGTGGAAGAGAATTACTTCAAGCCCTTTTATTCTGGCTCCACAGGGCACAGGCTGGAATTCAATTTCCAGCCTCCAGAAAGGACAATGATTACCAGGTTGCCCAAGGATCCAGCCAAAGCTACTGCTCTAAGTCTCCAGATAGGAGACTTACTAGATCAGAGGGTGTTAATACCTGTTCCAAAGGAGGAACAAGGCAGAGGGTTTTACTCCCACATTTTCGTGATAAGAAAACCCTCGGGGAGTTATCGATTGATTCTAAATTTACACAAGCTAAATCTCTTGATAAAATACAAACGTTTTCGTATGGAATCAATACACTCCATAGGGAACCTGTTGTACCCAAGATGTTTCATGGCAACTCTGGACTTAAAGGATGCTTACTTTCACATCCCCATTCACCGGGCTTACCAGAAGTTCCTAAGACTAGCAGTAAGGCTAGGACCAGAGGTCAAACATTATCAATTCCGGGCACTTCCCTTCGGGTTATCCTCGGCCCCCCCTATCTTCACCAAGTTTCTGGGGGAAGCGTTAGCTCCATTAAGACTAAAGTCCATAGCAATGTTGGCGTACCTCAACAAACAGGGAGGTACACGAAGTCAGGGATTACAGTCCATAGCCGAGAAAATATTCTCCTGGGCCGAGCTAAATCTTGCCTCCATTTCAGCTATTCACCTGAAAGGGACTCAGAATGGTCTAGCAGACCATCTCAGCCGCCACCAGGTGTATCAGGACAATTGGTCCCTCAACCCAATAGAATTTGCAAACATTGCAGCCAGGTGGGGCCTTCCAGAAGTGGACCTCTTTGCAGCTCAGACAAACATTAAAACAAAGAGGTATTTTTCCATAAACCAATGGGATCAGTCCCTAGGGGTCGACGCCTTTGCAAACCCCTGGACCTTCAATCTCTGCTATGCCTTCCCTCCAGTAAGGTTAATCCCGGAGGTCCTCCGGAAGTTCAGCCAGGAGGACACAAATCTGATTCTGATAGCTCCCTTTTGGCCCAAAAGGCCATGGTTTTCACGCCTTCAGGCCCTAACCTCCAAGCCTCCAATAGTATTGCCCTGGAGACAGGACCTGTTGACGCAGGGTCCGGTGACCCATCCATACGTCAGATCCCTGAACCTAACAGCTTGGTATCTGAAGAGCAGATACTAAGCTCCCAAGGATTCTCAGACAAAGTTATCAAAACCTTGATCAATTGTCGAAAACCTGCCACAAGAGATATATATTCCAAAATATGGAGAAAGTTTAACTTTTGGATGTCTGAAAATCACAGGCCAGTTCCAGATGTACCATCTATTTTGGAATTTTTCCAAGAGGGCATCGACAAAGGTCTCTCCCTTAGTACTTTGAAATTGCAGGCTGCTGCCATTAGCATTTTTCTGCAGTATCCCCTTAGAAAAAACCCAGTTATAGCTAGGCTCTTCAAAGCAATTGCCCGGACAAAGCCGGCAGTGGTCAAAACATGTCCAGCTTGGAACCTATCTTTGGACCAAGGGACCGCCTTTTATTTAAATTTTGAATGTGTTTCCTGTCCTGGTAGGAGGAGCCCTAAGGTCTCATGGGCTGTCCTGGAAGACTATCAGAAAAGGAGTTACCAGTAAGTATAACTCAGCTTTTTGTCTTGCCTGTAAACTAATATCCTTGGCAAGTAATGGAGAACACAGGCATATTTTTAGACGACGGGTTATAGATGATTGAACACTGGCAAACAGAACTGTAAGGACCCCCATATAACCTCTTCCACTGAGAGTTCCCCCGTCAGGATGGAAGGGTCTTCTACTGTACTCCAAGAATTGGATTTTACAGGCAAGT
The DNA here is from genome assembly GCF_965119305.1 of Pelophylax lessonae. NCBI lineage: Eukaryota > Metazoa > Chordata > Amphibia > Anura > Ranidae > Pelophylax > Pelophylax lessonae. Next base: position 208,760,560 of record NC_138769.1, on the reverse strand, counting down.
TAAAAATTCTTTAGGGCATGGCATGGGCTAGGATGGACATGGCTGCCTGATCTTCTTGCTTCGGCACATCAGGGTCCAGCTTCTCACTTGTAGGAGGAAAGCACACAAAAAACATAGGGTACCCGAACCGAAATGTATTGGGATCCCGATCCCCCCTACCCCCCCCCCTGGACTTCCAAGCAGCAACCATGCGGCTGGATGAAGTGGAAGAAAGGGCGATCTGCCATAATTCAAACATCCAGCAGATCCACCAGGTATCTGATGCACACACCCATTGTCTCAGTGAATTACACTGCCACATTGAAGATTTAGATAACAGAGGCCGACACTGCAATATAAGAGTATGTGGTCTTCCTGAAACAGAAACAAACCAACTACAACAAGCTGTCCTCACTATTTTCAACGACTTGCTTGACAGACCACATGAAGCACCTGTTGACATGGAAAGGCACCATCGTGCACTTCGCCCCAGGGGCAGAGATACAGACCCCCCCCCCTCCGGGATGTGTTATGCTGCCTAGTGAGTTTTCATCTGAAGGAAGAAATCCTACGCAGAGCCAGAAATCGCAATCACATTATCTACAATGGTGCAGATATCAAGTTCTACCAAGATCTCTCAAATATAACTTTACAACGTATAAAAGATCATCGTCCCCTACTGGAACTTCTACGCACCTGTGGAATACCATACCATACCGCTGGAAGTTCCCATTCTGTCTATTGGCCACCCACAGGGGACGCACGGCAACCTCCGGGTACCAGAAGATCTACATGATTTCTGCACAAGCCTTGACATACCACCGATAGATATACCCGATTGGTATGGAGACTTTCGGATGCCACCTCCCACAGTGACCCAGAACTGGAGAAGATATTAGACAAGATGGTTCTAATATGGTTCAACGCCGCAGATCACCACCACCGCCAGCAGACCAACGAGCCCCTAGAGGAGGAAGCCCAAACGCCTCCCGCAAGGCCCCGTATGATCAAATGCAATGTGAGTTCACTTCCACATGATATGCATGATAGGTTTATAAACCGTTACCCCATGATGTTATACCAAGCCAAACTTCAGTTACAGACACCCTCAACCTCTAACTTAGCCACCTGAAATATTTCAATTCAATACCACTGCCTGGGCTTCGCCATTGTAACTGTTTATTGCTCTAACACAGAACTCCCTCTCTTACCTAAGAGATAGCCACATCCATGTAGACATTATACATACATTTATTTTTTTTCATTTATTTATTTATTTTGCACTCAGGACAATCCACATCAGATTTGATATGTTTCAACTGTTGTAAGGACAAATCATACTCCACACAGTGCCACTATCCCAACCTGAATGATGACCCCAGGACCCACCTTCTTTACCTGCAGTAATATATAGGTTACTAACAACTACATATAGATATTTATGCTACAAAAATGCCTAGCCTTTATGCTGAGAATCAGTACCAAGGTAACCTCCTACTCTCCCTTCCATTACCTCCCTGCTCCATATACTTATTTCCCTTCTAACTTACTGTACTGATCTCTCACCCTTCTGTTCCCTCATCCTATCACGCCCCCCCCTCCCCCTCCTCCCTATTCCCTTAATTGCCTTCGCCCACCCCCTCTCCCTCCCTCTCCTCTCCCTAACACCCCCACCACCTCCCACCTTTACCTCTTGTCTAACCCACTCTTTCTATATCCTCTAACTAAATAACCCCACCACTATGACTCCCAGAGCAAAATTAAAAAGCAAAGAAAAAAAGGAGAAAGGAAAAGAGGGGAATGGAAATGGGGAAAAAAAGGCACTGCTCTCAAAACTAAACAAATGATACTAAGCTACCTCCTCGGTCCACCCGCAAATCCACCTAAAAGTCATATTCAAAGGCACTTTCAATTTACTGCCTTACCCCCTCCCCTCTCACCTGGACCTATAAGTATACTCTATAAATATAAACAAATATTCCTCAGTTTTCACTTTTAGCCCTAGCAGGCTGGATTCACAGGCTAAATCAGGGCCTACATGTTATAATATGTTTTTTTTTACAAATTACATATGCTTCTATCTACCTCTGGATACTTGCACCCTGACTTCATTGTGATGTGGTTATACGCAGGTAATATTTAACCACTTAAGCCCCGGAGGATTTGGCTGCTCAAAGACCAGAGGTCTTTTTTCAACTTGGCACTTCGTGATTTTAACTGACAATTGCGCGGTCATGCAATGCTGAACCCAAACAAAATATATGTCCTTTTTTTCCCACAAACAGAGCTTTCTTTTGGTGGTATTTGATCACTTCTGGGCTTTTTATTTTTTGCGATATTAATAAAAAAATAGCGAAAATTTTGAGGAAAAAATGAAATTTTCAACTTTGTCTTTAAAAAAATATCCAATATACTCCATTTATGTCATATATTTTGGCCAAAATGTGTTTAGCTACATGTCCTTGACAAAAAAAATCTCAGTGAGCGTATTTTTATTGGTTTGCGCAAAAGTTATAGCGTCTACAAACTATGGTGTAAATACTAAAAATTTACGCAGCTTTAATTTCTGACTGCCTATCTCATTTCATGAAGCGCTAAAATGGCAGGGCAGTACAAACCCCCCCCCCACCCCCCCCAAATTACCACTTTTTGGAAAGTAGACATCCTAAGGAATGTCCTGAGAGGCATGTTGAGCTCATTGAATATTTCATTTTTTTGTCACAGGTGTTTGAAAAATGACTAAAAAAAAAAAAATTTTTTTTTTTACACAAAGTTGTCATTGAAATGATATATTGCTCACGCATGCCATGGGTATATGTGTAATTACACCCCAAAATATATTCTGCTGCTTCTCCTGAGTACAGGGATACCACATATGTGAGACTTTTTGGGAGCCTAGCTGTGTACGGGACCCCGAAAACCAATCCCCACCATCAGAATTTCAAAGGGCGTACATTTTTCATTGCATTTTCTCACTACCTATAACGGTTTAGGAGGCACTGAAATGTCAAGATACCACAAAACCCCCCCAAATTACCCCATTTTCGAAAGTGGACACCCCAAGCTGTTTGCTGAGAGGCATGGTGAGTCCATGGAATATTTTATATTTTGCCACAAGTTTTGGGAAAATTACAATTTTTTTTAACACAAAGTTGTCAATAAAATATACATTTCTCACACATGACATGGGTATATGTGGAATGACACCCCAAAATACATTCTTCCGCTTCTCCTGAGTATTGGGATACCCCATGTGTGAGACTTTTTGGGAGCCTAGCTGTGTACGGGACCCCGGAAATCAATCACCATCTTCAGGTTTTCTAATGGCGTAAATTTTTGATTTTACTCCTCACTACCCATCACAAAATTTCAAGATAGCACAAACCCCCCCCCCCCAAATGACCCCATTTTGGAAAGTAGACACCCCAAGCTATTTGCTGAGAGGCATGGTGAGTCCATGGAATATTTTATATTTTTCCACAAGTTTTGGGAAAAATTACATTTCTTTTTTTATTATTTTTTTAACACAAAGTTGTCACTAAATTATAAATTACTCACACATGCCATGGGTATATGTGGAATGACACCCCAAAATACATTCTAATCCTTCCCCTGAGTACAGGGATACCACATGTGTGATACTTTTTGGGAGCCTAGCTGTGTACAGGACCCAGAAAACCAATCAACACTCTCAGGTTTTCTAATGGCGTAAATTGTGCATTTCATCTCTGCACTACCTGTCACAGTTTCGGAGGCCCTAAAATTCCAAGATAGCACAAAACTCCCCCAAATGACCCCATTTTGGAAAGTAGACACCCCAAGCTATTTGCTGAGAGGCATGGTGAGTCCATGGAATATTTTATATTTTGCCACAAGTTCCGGGAAATATAAATATTTTTTTTTTTTTTTTTTACACAAAGTTGTCACTAAATGATATATTGCTCACACATGCCATGGGTATATGTGAAATGACACCCCAAAATACATTCTGCTGCTTCTCCCGAGTACAGGGATACCCCATGTGTGAGACTTTTTTGCAGTCTAGCCGAGTACAGGACCCCGTAAACCAATCCACCAATCCCCACTTTCAGGCCATCCCCACTTGAAATGCCAAGACAGCACAACCCCCCCCCCCCCCAAATGACCCCTTTTTGGAAAGTAGACATACTAAGCTATTTGCAGAGAGGCATGTTGAGTGTTTTGCAGATCTCACTTTTTGTCACAAAGTTTTGGAATTTGAAAAAAAGAGTAAAAAAAAAAAATGAATTTTTCCAAAAAAAAATGAGAGCTGCAAAATACTCACCATGCCTCTCAGCAAATAGATTGGAGTGTCTACTTTGCAAAATTGGGTCATCTGGGGGGGCTTTGTGTCATCTTGGCATTTCATGGCAGGTACTAAGGAGTGAGATCAACAATTTATGCCCTTAGAAAGCCAGAAGGTGCGGATTGGTTTTCGGGGTCCTGTAGGCGGCTAGACTGCCAAAAAGTCTCACACATGGGGGTATCCCTGTACTCAGGAGAAGCAGCAGAATGTATTTTTGGGTGTCATTTCACATAAACCCATGGCATGTGTGAGCAATATATCATTTAGTGACAACTTTGTGTAAAAAAACAAAAAAAAAAAAAAGAAATTATAATTTTCCCGAAACTTGTGGCAAAATATAAAATATTCCATGGACTCACCATGCCTCTCAGCTAATAGCTTGGAGTGTCTACTTAGCACAAAACCCCCCCAAATGACCCCATTTTGCAATCTTGAAATTTCAGGGCCTCTGAAACTGTGACAGGTAGTGCAGAGGTAAAATAAACAATTTACGCTATTAGAAAACTTGAAGATGGGGATTGGTTTTCGGGGTCCTGTACACAGCTAGGCTCCCAAAAAGTCTCACACATGTGGTATCGCTGTACTCAGGAGAAGCAACAGAATGTATTTTGGGGTGTCATTTTGAGCAATATATGATTAGGGACAACTTTATGTAAAAAAAAAAAATTGTCATCTTCCCGAAACTTAGGGCAAAATATAAAATACTCCATGGACTCAATATGCCTCTCAGCAAATAGCTTTGGGTGTCTACTTTTCAAAAAAGGGGTCATTTGGGGGGTGTTTGAACTGTCCCGGCATTTTATGCTCAATCTTAGCCACACATCACCCACTCTTCTAACCACTTAAAAACCAAGCCTTTTCTGTGACTTTTTTTGTTTACATGAAAAAATATTTTTTTTTTTACTAGAAAATTACTTTGAACCCCCAAACATTATATATTTCTTTAAAGCAGAGACCCTATAGAACAAAATGGTGGATGTTGCAAATTTTTTTGTCACACAGTATTTGCGCACAGATTTTCCAAATGCTATTTCTGCGAAAAAAATAAATTTTTTTAAAATTTATTGCACAAATACACTATATAATTCCAAAATGTTTGGTAAAATTTAAAAGATGATCTTATGCCGAGTACATAGATACCAAACTTGACATGCTTTAAAAATTGTGCACGCCTGTGCAACGGCAACAAGCTACGTACATTTCTTAAAGCCTTTAAAAGTCTTTACAGGTTACCACTTTAGACTTACAGAGGAGGTCTGCTGCAAGAATTACTGCACTCAACCTGGCATCCGCGGCGATACCTCACATGCATGCTGCAATTGCGGTTTACATATGACACTAGACCAACGCTTGCTTGCGCCTTTGCGCGCAAGTATGGGGGGACAGGGGGGGCTTGATTTTTTTTTTTTTTTGCTTTTTTATGTTATTTTGACACACCTTTCCTTTCATTTTTTATTTTTTTTTATTGTTATCACAGTGAATTTAAATATCCCCTATGATAGCAATCTGTAGTGACAGGTACTCTTTTTAAAAAAAATTGGGATCTTTTAGACTCTAGATCTCTCCTCTGACCTTAACCCATCTGACCATACTAAAAATGGGGTGATAAAGTAATTTCCCAATGGCGCTGTTTATTTCTGATGAAACAGAAGTCATGAAATGCTTGTAGCTTCCGGTATCTTAGGCCATAGAGATGATTGGAGCCATTCTCATCTCCAATCAGCTCTATGGTTAGATCATTGAACCACCGGCTGCACTCTCGGGTTAACCAGTGGGACAGGAGAGCCCGAGAAAAACGACGGAAGGCGGCGGTAGGGGGGAGGGGTAGTCCCCTCCCACTGCATGTAAAAGCAGTCTAGCGGCCAATTATCCGCTAGGATTGCTTTTACATGTAAGCCGACCGCTGGCTGTAAAAAACGATACCAAGGTGATGCCTAAATCTGCAGGCATCATCCTGGTATAACCACTCAAAGTCCAGCAACATACCAGTACATTGCTGGTCCTTGTTTGGCATATAGTGTAGGTTTTTTTTTTTCATGCAGCCTGTGGGCTGAACAAAAAAAAAAGAGAACCTAACAGAAATCACCACAGGAATATTGTGTAGTATTACACACCATTAATCGCCCAAACAGCCACCCACTGAATTTAATGGTGGGTATACATGACATTATTCCACGTATACCTACTGTAAAGGAATTTTAACTGCAGTGGTAAAATCAGCCTACCACAGCTGCTGCCATCAGAGGTATCCATTCCATATATGCTGTGCGCAAACACTGTTTGTGTCAGAATATATAAAATCAATGTGGCAGCCGACGGGTACCTGCAAGAGAAACAGGTTAACAAAAGAACGAAAAACAAAGTACAGTAAAAGTACAGTAGGAAGAGTAGAAGAACATAAAAAATGACTGACACGACAACTGTTTTTGGATTTTTTTTTTTTTTTTTGTAACACTTTTTTTTCTGTGAACTGCGATTTTCCAGCTTGGGTCTCTCAAAATGTCAATAGCCATCTAACATCTTTCGAGACCCTGTGTTTGTGTGCCCTACACTGTGTCGTGCTGTACCCTACGCTAATACTCTACTAGTGTATGGTAGTGCTCAAAACATTCCCCGATGCAGAGACCAGGTTGGTCAGGACATCTGGGACAATAATAGCGGGTGTCATGCTTAAATCCGCGCCTGCTACAGACACGACATCTTCTTTGGGGGTGTCTTTGGGTAGGGGTATGTCAGCAACAGGTGTGACCAGAAATGTGTGGACTGACACAGAGAATATTAGGCATAATTAAAGTGTAAAGAATATAATTTATTTAAAAATAAGTAAATAACACAAATGTAAACGCACCTCCAGAAAACTATAACTGTGTAAATACAACCAGATAACCAAACAATAGTGACACACAGCAAACAACTGCTCAAACCAAATATATACAAAAACAGGATAAATGAATAGTAATTGTAACAGAGCCGGGGTCATACACGGGAGATCAAGCAGAGGGAGCTGGGAACAAGACAGAACAGAGAGAGGGTTACAGGAGATGGAGTAAGCAAGCAGGAAGGAAGGAATCAGGCTGCAGGTTCAAGATCAGAGTCCAGGATCAGGCTGCAGGGTCAGGATCAGAGTCCAGCATCAGGATACAGGGACACAGGAATGCAGGTCAGGAGCACATGGAGAAAATACCAAGGCAGTGAGGAGAAGCATACACAGGATTTAAATATTCTTCCTGCAACCAGCATCAGGTGATGACTGATTGCATGAGATGTTAGCTTCTGACTACTGAGAGACACCCGCTGGTGGACACTGGAACTGCAGCCTATGGATCTGGGAGCTACAGTGCCACCAGCAGGTGAGCTCTTTCCTGACAGTACCCCCCCCCCTCTAAGGAGCGGCCTCAGGACGCTCCAAAAAACCCTAGCCATTCCATAAAAGACAGTCATTTGCTGCACAAATCCAGAGCAAAAGTTCCTTGTAGGCTGAAGAAGTGCCGGGTTCCAAGCGAGATGCCCCACTCTGCACTTCAAAAGCCACCTAGGTATCTCTGAGGCACTGGTTACCCGAACCGGGTCCCCTAGTGCACCCGAAGCTGAGGCAAGCGCATCCGGATCATGGAGAGGCACAGATAGTACCCCTCCATTCCCTGGGAGCTTACCATGACCAGGGCCATGAAGGCAAATGCAGCTACTAGTTACCATGGGCATGTCCGGACCACCAGGCTTTGGAGCCATACTAACAACACTCTGCCAGAGGGACTCAACCGAGGCAACCGACAAACAAATCTCAGGCCAAACAGGTAACCCATATAAGGCACGTGAGGACTCAGAGCTTTCAGACCCATTGGCAGGTGAATACTCAGCTTTTGCATGACAATCCAACCGAGCAGCTGGTATTGAGTCAGTAGAACCCGGCTGGGTGGTAAGTAGAAGAGAAGTAAGATCAGGCTGGTCAATGGTAAAAGGATCATCAGACGCATGTTGGACATCAAGCATGGGATCATCAGGCTGGACATCTGGCACCGGATCAGAGGCAGAAGAAGGCGGGTTGTCAGACAGCAGGACACTATGGGTAGACTTGTCATTGAGCAGCAGACCATCAGAGGCAGGCAGGTTGTTAGGGACAGGATGTTCAGAGACAGGCTGGGCATTGGGCACCTGCCCCTCTGGCTGGGCAGAAGGCACCGGGTCATCAGGCTGGGCAAAAGGCACCGGGTCATCAGGCTGGGCAAAAGGCACAGGGTCATCAGGCTGGGCAGCAGGGACCGGAACTTCAAGCTGGGCAGCAGGGACCGGAACTTCAAGCTGGGCAGCAGGGACCGGAACTTCAAGCTGGGCAGCAGGGACCGGAACTTCAGGCTGGGCAAAAGGGACCAGAACTTCAGGCTGGGCAAAAGGGACCAGAACTTCAGGCTGGGCAAAAGGGACCAGAACTTTAGGCTGAAGCAGATTGGCTGGCGTGGATGCAGGCTGGAGCAGATCGGCTGGCGTGGATGCAGGCTGGAGCAGATCGGCTGGCGTGGATGCACAATTGGATAGTGGCAAGATTTTGCGAGTTGGGAAAAACGTTTGTTTCTTTTTGGGTTTTGCCACTGAGGTTCTGCATGTGAACACAGGGCTGTGAGTAGGGGGAGCAGCTGATAGCAAAGAAAAGCTGGGGGGTTTTGAAAAAGAGGGAGCAGTTACTAAGGAGGATTTCTGAAGGATTGGTGCAGGCAGCGGAAAAGAGGTAAGCTTCAAGGGGTTAAAGGCAGGGTAGGTGCAGCAAGTGGGAACAGGGTACTGACATATGGTTGGTAGTAGGGTATACTGGGTTGCAACTGTGGTTGCTGTGGGTGATGGAGAGAGAGATCTTTGAGTAGGCGGGTGTCTAGCGGTAGGAAGAGGTTGCTGACTGAAGCTGAGTGCAATATATCTGACCATGCTTGTAGTAACGGTTGAACAAGATTCAGTTTACACTCTGCCTGTCTGACAAAAGACTGCACTGTATTAATACACTCTACTAGCACCTGTTGGGAACATGCTGAATAGTGCTCAAAGAAAAAAGATGAGTCATCCTCCAATAACCATACCAGTGATTCTACCTGAGCCATACTAAAGGGAGGAGAAAAGTCATCCACTTCCTTTAGGAGTACTGGACAAAGCCAACTCTGCACAAACTCGAATCAATGGCTGAACATCATCAAACAGCATCCTGCCCTGATCAACTAGGGAATGAGCAAGACGAATGCATTCTAACAGCTGGTCCCTGGCCCACTCCTTTAATTTCTGGCAGCAGTATTCCTTTTCCTCTGTCACCAGCAAAGAAAAGTAGATTACTTCCTCAAGATGCATCTTGCAACAAGCAACAGCAGAGCCAAGATGGCTTCTCTGTGCAGCCACTTCTGGTCAGGACTGGCCTTGGTATTTTGTCAGCAACAGGTGTGACCAGAAATGTGTGGACTGACACAGAGAATATTAGGCATAATTAAGGTGTAAAGAACATAATTTATTTAAAAATAAGTAAATAACACAAATGTAAACGCACCTCCAGAAAACTATAACTGTGTAAATACAACCAGATAACCAAACAATAGTGACACACAGCAAACAACTGCTCAAACCAAATATATACAAAAACAAGATAAATGAATAGTAATTGTAACAGAGCCGGGGTCATACAAGCAAAGGGAGCTGGGAACAAGACAGAACAGAGAGAGGGTTACAGGAGACGGAGTAAGCAAGCAAGAAGGAAGGAATCAGGCTGCAGGTTCAAGATCAGAGTCCAGGATCAGGCTGCAGGGTCAGGATCAGAGTCCAGCATCAGGATACAGGCACACAGGAATGCAGGTCAGGAGCACATGGAGAAAATACCAAGGCAGTGAGGAGAAGCATACACAGGGTTTAAATATACTTCCTGCAACCAGCATCAGGTGATGACTGATTGCATGAGATGTTAGCTTCTGACTACTGAGAGACATCCGCTGGTGGACACTGGAACTGCAGCCTACGGATCTGGGAGCTACAGTGCCACCAGCAGGTGAGCTCTTTCCTGACAGGGTACGCGGGAGGACATGTGGAAAATGTCTCTCATGCAGCCGGTGTTCCGTGAAAAAACCATACCCGTGAGAAAACCATACCCTCGTCACTTCCGGTTCCGCTACGGAGGGTATGGATTTCTCACGGTAGTTAAACTTGCGGCGGGTACATTAAAACACTTCGGGTGCAACATAAATCATGTCCTCTCCTATCACTGTAACATCCCTCATCTCCGGTAATAAATATAAAAGCGGATCACGGAGCCGCGATCACCGTCACATTTACGTCTCATACACCCGCCGCCGCTTTTATATTTATTACCGGAGATGAGGGATGTTACAGCGATAGGAGAGGACATGATTTATGTTGCACCCGAAGTGTTTTAATGTACCCGCCGCAAGTATAACATTGCAAACAGTGCCGTGATAATTTCATGCCCACCGAGCATGCGCACTTCTCAAATTCTTTCTTCTTCAATCACGTATCCAGGGCTCTGAGCATGCGCACTACTGCGCTGCTCAGCTGTTTCAGACCGGAAGTGACGACGGTATGGTTTCTTCACGGGGTATGGTTTTTTAACGTTACACCGGCTCACTGCATCTGGAAGGGGAAGTTGGGCAGGCATACCTCCTGGGTACAGGTAGGCACTGATGATCGCTTCCTGGAATTCTCGGAAGGATCCAGTTCGTCTTGACGCCCTGTATAGGACAAAGGCGTTCAGCATAGCCAATACGAATAAATAAACAGACACCTTTTTTGTACCAGCGTCTGGTTTTACGGGGAACTAAATACGGCACCAAAAGCTGGTCGTTAAGGTCCACCCCTACCATATTAATGTTGTAGTCGTGGACAGAGAGGGGTTTCTCCATAACGCCAGTTGCCGTAGGAATTTGGATCGTCGTGTCTGCGTGAAGGGAGGACAGAATGAAAACATCCCGTGTATCCCTCCACTTCACTACAAGCAATTTGTCCGTTTTCAAGCAGGCTCTCTCCCCCCGACTAAGACGGGAATTTACAAGACGTTGGGGGAAGCCCCGGCGATTAGGTCGCACGGTGCCACATGCGCCAATTTCTAATTCAAGAAGGTGACTAAATAATGGCACGCTTGTGTAGAAGTTGTCCACGTACAAATGGTACCCCTTTCCGGATAAGGGTGACACCAAGTCCCAAACTATCTTGCCGTTGCTCCCTATGTAGTCTGGGCAGTTGGGGGGCTCCACAGTGCTATCTTTTCACTCATAGACCCGGAAACTAACTGTGTAGCCTGTGGCCCTGTCACAGAGCTTGTACAGCTTGACCCCGTATCTGGCACGCTTGCTGGGGAGGTACGGTTTCATAGCAAGGCGGCCAGTAAACTTAATCAGGGACTCGTCAACACAGACAACTTGTTCGGGCGTAAACAAGGCTGCAAACCGCTGATTGAAGTGGTCTATGAGGGGCCGAATTTTGTGGAGCCGATCATATTCAGGGTCTCCCCGAGGACGACAGATTTCATTGTCGTTGAAATGCATAAATCGCAGAATACATGCGCATATGGTGAAGTGGGCTAGTGGACCAATATAGCCGCAATTCACTCTGTTTGGTTATGCCCATGTGGAGGGAAAGGCCCAGAAAGGTTTTTAAAATCTGAACCGTTATAGGTTTCCAGCCGAATGGTCTGGCAAGGGGCGAATTTGGGTTGGCGGTGATAAATTGTTGTGCATATGAATTTGACTGATCTACAATAGATCTGAAACGATCTTCCGTGAAGAACAGCTCAAAAACGTTCAGGGGCGTAAAACCAGCTGTCTCCACATGGATTCCAGGTTGGGCAGTGAATGGGGGAAGTACTGGCGCTGTAGAATCAGTGGGTTGCCAATTGGGATATGCCAGCGCATCAGGGAGGGCACTATGGGTTCTACGGGCCTGTTTTCGAAAACGCAGTGGCTGCGGGCCACTACTCGTGCTAGCCACCGCACCAGCTTCAACTGCACTTATGGGACTCGCCACGTCACCAAGTGTTACTGCAGTGCTGGTTGTACTAGGTCCAGGGTGTACTAGGCCGCTGGCGCTTGCCAGGCCACCAGAAGGATGAGCGGCACTAGTACCGACACTCTGCTCCATACGAGCACCCTGCGATTCCTGCATCTCAACCACTCCAGAATGGGGTTGGGTACGCCTGGGTCTAACAGGGACCCATCTGTCGTCGGAGCTATCTGTCAGGGAGCCGCTGCTGTCATCAGGTTCGTATACTGACCCTGATTCTGCCAGTGAGGCTTCCCCATCGCTCTCATCTGACATGGTCAGTATACTGTAAGCCTCTGCACTACTGTACCAACGTTTGGTCATTTTAGTTAACTAAATTTATCGGTACAGTAGTGTGACTCACGGGTAATAAAAGCACCTGGTTGTCAAGGACTATTTCAACCGCTAACAAAAAAAACTGCTAATGCTATTGATTACTACACTTACCTGTGTGGGGTGGGCTGGGCAGAGGGGTTAAACGCAGGTGCTGGCAGGAATCAGTGCTGATCGTGCAAACACCGCGTTTTGGGAACCCTAAACTATGAGGACGCTAGTATAGTTCTGATCAGATCAGATATTGATCTGTTCAAACACTATACTAGTAATGGAAGTGTGTGTGTGTGTTTGTGTGGTAATCAAGGGGTTATTTCTAACTATGCACCGGGGATCTGCGCTATTTTAGACTGACGCTAACACTAGCTAATGTCACCTGTGTCACTAATAATAGTGATCAGAAAAAAAACTGTTCACTATAAAAGTGACACTGTGACAGGGCAATGAAAGGAGTTAACTGGGGGTGATCAAGGGGGGGATCAGGGGGTTAAATCTTTATTGGGGGGGGGCTAGCGCTAACTCAAGTCACAATCACACTAATACAAAATACAGTAAAACAGTATATTACATGTGTATTAGTGTGCAATGTGACAGGGGGGAAGGGGTTAACTGGATGTGATCAGGGGGGATCAGGGGGTTAAATCTTTATTGGGAGCGGGTGGCGGGTATCCTAAGGATAAAAGGAACGACCGCAAGCGCTAAACCTGGTCACAAGTCACACTTATACGGGTATATAGAAAATGCTATATACTGTATACAGTGTGTGTTGTGACAGGGGGTGTAGGGGTGATCAGGGGGTTAAATCTTTATTGGGGGGGGTGGCGGGGACCCTTAACCTACTTGGGACAGAAACTAACTCGCTAGCGCTAACTCAAGTCACAATCACACTAATACAAAATACAGAAAAACAGTATATTACGTTTGTATTAGTGTGCAATGTGACAGCGGGGAAGGGCTTAACTGGGGGTGATCAGGGGGGATCAGGGTGTTAAATCTTTATGGGGGGGGTGGCGGGTATTTTAAGTGTAAAAGGGAGGGCCGCAAGCGCTACACCTGGTCACATATCACACTTATACGGGTATATAGAAAAATGCTATATACTGTATACAGTGTGTGTTGTGACAGGGGGTGTAGGGGTTTACTGGGGGCGGGGGGTTAGGTGTGCCTATCTAAGTGTGTGTGGGTGTGCTTGGTGCAGTACTCACAGTTAGATGTGCTCTCTTCTCTCGATGAATCCAAAAAGGATCATGGGAGGGGAGAACACGTCTTTTCTGAGCCTGTGTTTACATTACACAGGCTCAGCATGGAATCTGATTGGGCAGGACCAATCAACAGGTCTAGGCCAAAAATCATTGGCCTGGACCTGATGACTGATCGGTTCTGAACCCAATCAAGTCATCGGCGGCGGCAGGGAGGGGGGGAGCGCGCACCAGACCGGCGGGAATGAGCGACGTAGTACTACGTCACTTTGCCTGCACGGGGCTGACTGCCGCAGTAAATATACTGTGGGCGATCAGCAAGTGGTTAATATGCCACCATACACAATCTGTTCATGTTAATGCACAACAAATGTCTGAGCTTAAACTTTTTTACCTATACAACCCTCTGGTGATTATCAAATGGTTATGCCCACAGGTGTCATGATAGACCATCACGTCTATGATTTACATCCTCCTAAACACCTGAAAATACCCAAAGCAATTTTTCAATTAAAATCCTACTACCAATAGAAAACTCTATACTCTGACACGCTTGTAGGCCTACATCTTGGAGAATGCTGCAAACCCACTTACTATACATACATGTAATTGTACACTCATCTGTAACTTTAATGTCCTCAACATATCCCAGCTTTGGGCATATTCACCCAATTGGGGGTAAGAGAACAAAGATCAAAATGTTTTCTTAATAATTTAAATCTGAAGTATTAAAAGCTGCCGGCTGGTATATTCATTGTCCACTTTAGCTTTATCTCTTCTGTGTATGTTCTAAATGCAAAAATGGGATGCAGACAAGCAGCTAGGCTATCCATGCCATCCATATCATAAACTTAGCAAAAGACACAGCAATCTCCCATATTAGAAACCACATATTGGATGGCCGGCCCTCTCGTCTCTGCCCAACACCATGAATCTCTAATTTGATTTGATATAATTTTACAAGCTACCTCTAGAAAAGTGTCTTACTGACTCAGAATTTTTGACTTCTATGTATTCTTTATACTCATATACAGTTGTGCTCATAGGTTTACATACCCTGGCAGAATTTATGATTTCTTGGCCATTTTTCAGAGAATATGAATAACACAAAAGCTTTTCTTTCACTCATGGTTAGTGTTTGGCTGAAGCCATTTATTATCAATCAACTGTGTTTACTCTTTTTAAATCATAATGACAACAGAAACTACCCAAATGACCCTGATCAAAAGTTTACATACCCCAGTTCTTAATACCGTGAATTGCCACCTTTAACATAAATGACAGCTTGAAGTCTTTTGTGGTATTTGTGGATGAGGCTCTTTATCTTCAGATGCTGAAGCTGCCCATTCTTCCTGGCAAAAAGCCTCCAGTTCCTGTAAATTCTTGGGCTGTCTTGCATGAACTGCACGTTTTGAGATCTCCCCAGAGATGATATTGAGGTCAGGATGCTGAGATGGCCACTCCAGAATCTTCCCTTTATTCTGATGTAGAGAATGACAGGTCGACTTGGCCTTGTGTTTTGGACCATTCTCATGTTGGAATGTCCAAGTATGTCCCATGCGCAGTTTCCAGGCTGAGGAATGCAAATTTTCCTCCAGTATTTTTTGATAACATACTGCATTCATCTTGCCATCAATTCTGACCAAATTTCCTGTGCCTTTGTAGCTCATACATCCCCAAAACATCAGCAATCCACTTCCATGTTTCACAGTAGGAATGGTGTACCTTTCATCATAGGCCTTGTTGACTCTCATCACTCTAAATGACTTTGTGCCAGAAGGTTTGAGGCTTGTCTCTTTGCTGTTTGACATATTGTAAGCAGGATACTTTGTGGCATTTGCGTAGTATGGCTTTCTTCTGGCAACTCGACCATGAAGCCCATCGTTCTTCAAGTGCCTCCTTATTGTGCATCTTGAAACAGCCACACCACGTTTTCAGAGAGTCCTGAATTTTAACTGAAGTTATTTGTGGGTTTTTCTTTGCATCCCGAACAATTTTCCTAGTAGTTGCTGAAATTTTAGTTGTCTACCTGACCTTGGTTTGGTTTCAACAGAACCCTCATTTTCCACTTCTTGATTAGAGTTTGAACACTGCCGATTGGCAATCTCAATTCCTTGGATATCTTTTTATATCCCTTTCCTGTTTTCTATAGTTCAACTACCTTTTTCCTGCAGATCCTTTGACAATTCTTTTGCTTTCCCCATGACTCAGAATCCAGGAATGTCAGTGCAGCACTGGATGAAAGAGGCAAGGGTCTGTCAGAAGTCAAGAAACTCAATGACCTTTTATACACACACTAACTACAGGCAAACAGATCACAGGTGAGGATGGTTACCTTTAATAGCCATTCAAACCCTTTGTGTCAACTTGTGTGCATGTTATCAGGCCAAAATCACCAGGGTATGTAAACTTTTGATCAGGGTCATTTGGGTGAGTAAACAGTGATTGATAATGAATGGCTTCAGCCAAACACTAACCATGAGTGAAAGAAAAGTTTTTGTGTTATCGTTCATATTCTCAGAAAAATGGCCAAGAAATCATCAATTCTGCCAGGGTATGTAGTATGTAAACTTATGAGCACAGCTGTACTTTGATAATACGGTTTTTGGTTACTACGATTTACTCTCCTCTTATGCCCCCTCTTGTGGCAGTCTCATGAACTAGAAGTTACCTTGGTTGGGACTGCTACATCTTAGGCTGATATGTTTTATACTCTTGGATCCCATTACCAGTCATTAAAGCGCAAAATTGCTGATTGACATGCCTCCACTTTACTCAGCTCGCACAATAATCTGAAATTATACCCCTCCTTTATTAGCCATTGACCTTAGATGTGCCTTAGCCTCATAAATACCTTTATCCGCATCCAACCACTCCCCCGCTCAGCTAATTCCTTTTGAAGACGCTGAACCTCCCTGGACAACATCTAGGTCTTTCGGTGAGGTAGCCGGTCTACCCTCACCTCCGGATTGCAACTCAAACCCTTCTACCCCTCTACCACACCCCCTCCTCTCTCTTCCCTTTTTTTTTTTCTTCCACCCCCCCCCCCCAGCCTTTACCCACTCTCCTCACATCTACTCACTCAGGAGATCCCTCCGGTGCCTCTCCCCTAAAAACACACCTGTGTAAGCTCACCTAATTCTGAGCTACAAAATCATTGCCGGCTAACCTTACACACATCATGACTTTCACGCAACCCTTGGCTCATCAAACCACCTTTAAGTTAGTCTCTCCTAACACCAAGGGCCTCAACATGCCTACAAAACGTTCAAAACTTTTGACTTATATGCACAGCATTAAAGCTAATGTTGTGTTTAGAAACATAGAAACATAGAATGTGTCGGCAGATAAGAACCATTTGGCCCATCTAGTCTGCCCAATATATCTGAATCCTATGAATAGTCCCTGGCCCTATCTTATATGAAGGATAGCCTTATGCCTATCCCATGCATGCTTAAACTCCTTCACTGTATTTGCAGCTACCACTTCTGCAAGAAGGTTATTCCATGCATCCACTACTCTCTCAGTGAAGTAATACTTCCTCATATTACTTTTAAACCTTTGCCCCTCTAATTTAAAACTGTGTCCTCTTGTGGTAGTTTTTCTTCTTTTAAATATGCTCTCCTCCTTTACCGAGTTGATTCCCTTTATGTATTTAAAAGTTTCTATCATATCCCCTCTGTCTCTTCTTTCTTCCAAGCTATACATGTTAAGGTCCTTTAACCTTTCCTGGTAAGTTTTTTCCTGCAATCCATGTACTAGTTTAGTAGCTCTTCTCTGAACTCTCTCTAGAGTATCTATATCCTTCTGGAGATATGGCCTCCAGTACTGCGCACAATACTCCAAGTGAGGTCTCACCAGTGTTCTGTACAGCGGCATAAGCACTTCTCTCTTTCTACTGCTTATACCTCTCCCTATACATCCAAGCATTCTGCTGGCATTTCGTGCTGCTCTATTACATTGTCTTCCCACCTTTAAGTCTTCTGAAATAATTACTCGTAAATCCCTTTCCTCAGATACTGAGGTCAGGACTGTGTCAAATATTCTATATTCTGCCCTTGGGTTTTTACGCTTCTACAATAGACACACTATTGTTTATGTTTCTACAATAGACACACTTTCACTCTAACTGCGAACCTAAACTGTACAATCAATACCCCATAGTTTATCATGCGTCTAACGCAACTGCAAATTCCAAAGGTGTGTCCATCTTGATCTCCAAAAACACACAGTTACAAATTACCGGCTCCCATGCAGATGAAGAAGGCCGATACCTCTTACTTAAGGGATTCCTCCAAGGTGAACCAATAACTTTAGCCAATACCCACAGCCCAAATAAAGCCCAAGTAGGATTCTTTCGGAAACCTACAAGCACACTTGCTGACTTCAACTCTGGAATACTCACCTGGGGTGGAGATTTCAATGTAGCACTAAATCCAATAGAAGACACCTCCTCTGGAGCATCCTACATGCCTTTCCGAGCACTCAAATTTAATTACAACTGCAAGAACTACTCCTGCAGGATACCTGGAGAACCCTACACCCAGAAGAAAGATTTTACCTTCTTCTCCCCAATGCACAATAGATACTCTCGAAATTGATTACCTCTACCTCTCACAGAAAGACCTCCCACACCTTACAAAATCCTCTGTTCCTATGTTCCTCCCCGATCACCACCCTGTCACGATGACCCTATCGTTCCCGCATAGCCCTCCTCCCACTAAAAACTGGAGACTAGACTCATCACTCTTGACAGACCCACTAAATAATACCAAAATCCAAGCCAACATTCTAAACTTCTTTACAGAAAACAGTACACCAGATACAACATCCCTTATGCAGTGAGAAACACACAAATGTGTAATCAGAGGCACTTTCCTACCACTCGCAGGCTCTAGGAAAAATAGCAGTTGAGCATAACTCACTGATCTTCTCAATAAGGTTAAATCCCTGGAGTTAAATCATAAGCGATCACAGGCATAACAAACACATCAAGAACTTTTACAAGCTCGGAAGACGCTGTCAGAGTTTCTAGGTCAAAGGACAAATCGGAAAATCACACTCACCCAAAAGTTTTTCTACGAGCAGGGCAACAAGAGCCATAAGCTTCTGGCTAAAGCCTTGCAAGCTAAAAGAGCAGCCACTACCGTACACACCATCTGTACCACACAAGGCTGTATTTTAGAAGCCTCCACAGACATTGCAGCCCAGTTCGAACAATGTTACACAAACCTATATAACCTACCCCCTACTACACGTCCACCAAACGACACCAGATCTCGCTCAAATGTGATTCACTACTTTCTGACACAATACTGTCCTAAACCCATCTCCCCCCCTGCAGCACGTACAATGGAAGGCCCACTTACAACAGAAGAATTTAAATCAGTTGTTAAACAGCTTAAGACAAGCAACTGCTACCTACTAAAAAACATACCTGGACCTTCTAACGGAACACTTCCTACGCGCATTTAACTCTCTCTCCTCTACCCACCTCTCTATTCATAATTAATTGGAAGCCACATATCGGTCTTTCCAAAAACAGGAAAAGATCCCACATCGGTCAACAATTACTGCCCGATATCGCTTTTAAATGTCGACATTTGCCAAAACCTCTTGCTACCGGTTCTCAACTCACTAATAGCGAAAGACCAGGTAGGTTTCATTCCCAGTAGGGAAGCAGGGACAACATTGTCAAAGCAATCAACCTACACCTGGGCTTACATCCACCAATAAACCATGGATTCTTTCTTTCACTAGACTCAAGAGAATGCATGCAACAGGTTAGCCTGGGACTACATGACGGCACTACTCCGCTCAATTGGTATTCGTGACCACATGTTTAATTTCATCATGTGACTATATTCCATTCCAACTGGCCACCTGTCGAATGCCTTTCATATACGTAATGGTACTCGACAAGGTTGTCCCCTCACCGGCGCACGTTGAGAATACAAGGCACCGCTGAACGGTCTCTCCCGCTATACCACCACGATTTCTACCATCTTTTGAAGCGATTACCTATGTGCATGTTATGCACCCACAAATGTGAGTGAGACCATTTACCTTTTCTTAATAAAGACTGTTTTAAAGGATTTCATGCACTATTGCAAATTTTTTTATTTCTATACTATGCTGCATTGAGTGACACTACAAGCCAGGTTTCAGTACTGTGGATGAGAGGAGCCCCAAGGTTATGGATGGATGATCTATAGGATCTGTTTACCCATGCGTTCTTTATAAGCATCTAAGGTGAGCACCCATTCACAAGGGGGTGCACGGCTGGCTGTCTACTGTGACACTCTGATCACTCTTCTTTGGGAGCACAGATCACTTTATGATTGTTTGGACTATATAGGTTTATTAGTCTTCATCACGGCTATTCACGATTTTTCATTTTACTCTTTTTTATCTTTTTCCTCTTTTATGATATCATATTTATTGGCACTATTGACACTTTAATGTTACACACCATTTACTGTTCTGTGAATTTTAATTCTTTGATGCACGTAGTGCAGTATACGATTATTTATATATTTGCGCAGCACTATTTATTTATCTAAATTATTCACACTGTTATGAGGAGTGGAGTGTCTGCAGCAGATAGCCCATTAGTTTAGAACCTCAAGGTTGCTCGCACGACCTATTTCTTTTTAAGGTTGTCCCCTCTCCCTGCTACTTTTTTTTTTTTTATTGGTCGGTTTATTTTAACAGTGAGAGACAGAATAACAACAAAAATATCCAGAAAAACGCATTCCAAAAAAGTTATAAATTGATTTGCATTTTAATGAGTGGAATAAGTATTTAATCCCCTATCAATCAGCAAGATTTCTCTCAATATCTCTTTTATTGTAATTTTCCAAAAAAATAATAATACACATACACAAAAACAAAACAACAAAATATCAACATAAAATGTTGCAATAAAATTATTGATCATAACATTTTACCCAAAAAAAAAAAGGGGGGAAGAGGAAAGGAGGAAAGGACTGGGAGAGAAATAGGAAAGGGGAACCTTCCATCCAACTCAGTTTAACCGTCAAACAATGGGTTTTCCATATATATATGCTCATTATCTTCGATCTATCGTCACTAGACGTTGATCTTATAATAAAAGAGAGACCTGTTCCCCATAGTCCATTTGCGTTTTACCTCATGATCAATAAATTCATTCCTACTAAGCAATCCTTACATTTACACACATACCTTATCTAATCCATTGTCACCATACATTTTAGATTATTTAGCCATGGATTCCATCTAACCACAAATATTTTCTTGGCCGAACTTATAGTAGCCATCATTTTTTCCATCTCACATTGCTGATTAAGTAATGTAACAATATCAGATGGAGATGGTATCTGGTGAGATTTCCATCTTCTTGTGATTAAGAGTTTTGCCGCTAATAAAAGCTGTAAGACCACTACTTGGTACTTTATAGGTATCTCATGGATATTTAAATGCAAGATCGCCATCTCAGGACTTGGAATTATGTTTTTTTCCACAACTTCTGAGATCATAGAGAATATTGTGTTCCAAAATGCTCTAATCGATTTACACTCCCAAACTATATGGAATAGCGTCCCTTGTTCACCACACTCTCTCCAACATAATGCTGGAGTTAAGGGGTAAAATTTGGAAAGTTTAGTAGGGGTCAAATACCAAAAATTGAAAGTCTTTTGATATAATTCCCAATGGTTAGTACATTTTGAGGAAGCATATGTAGCAGCAAAAGCTTTTAGCCAGTTCGTTTCCGGGAAAGATCTCCCCAGTAATCTTTCCCATTTAAGAACAGTAGTGGCTTTAGAATAGGTGTTATGCTTGTTCAATACATCATAAATAACTGAAATACCGTTGGCAGTAGCCAAGGGTTCTTGATACAACTTGTATATAGAAATTGGTAATTTAACATATGAAGGAAGGCTATTTTTCCATAGAAAGGAAAATATTTGATAATAGCTCAAAAAAGCTGACAGTGGTATTCTATACTGGTGAACAAAATATTCAAAGGGATGAATCCCTGTTTCACTATATAGATCTTTCAAGCACTTAACCCCCTTTCTCAACCTCAATTTTATATCAACATTTGGGATGAAGTACGTGAGAACTGACGGGAGTAGGGAATTCACATGTCGCCCCATTTTCGGGAGGCAAACAAAATACTTCTGCACACATTGTATAGGCAGTTTGCACTGTAATAGATTGGATATTGGGCACAACAGCTCCAATCATTACAGCTATCATTGTGATCCTAAGATTTTCTTGATTACAATCATCCGCCTCTAATCCCAGCCACAATTTATGCTGCACAGGCGTCCACCAATATTTCAATTGATCTAATACAGATGCTTTATAATATGCAGAAACCCAAGGAACTCCCATCCCTCCATGCCTCCAATGTCTCCTCATAATGAGGGATGCACATCGGGGTGGTTTTCCTTCCCATATAGTTTGATTGAAGCACTTTTGAACAGAGACACAATATTGGGGTGGTAAGGGAATTGCCAACGTACAAAAGTAGTTTGGGAAGTATAATCATTTTTAACATAGCCACTCTGCCTGCTACAGTCAAATCTTGAACATTAAGTTCTCCAATTTGTCGTGATAAAGTGTCCAGAAAGGGTTTATAATTGTAATCATGAAGTTGGGAAATAGATGAAGTTAAATTAATCCCCAAAAATGGTATATACGAAGACCATGTAAAGGAAAATTTTCCAGTTATATATTTCTGTACTGACGTGGGAACATTAACACCCATAATCTGTGATTTTGTAATATTTAATTTGTAATATGATACTGCAAGAAAATCATTTATCATTTTCTCTACTTCTATTAAAGATGACACTGGGTTTGTAATGATTAACATGACATCATCAGCAAATAAGCTAATCTTATGTTCAACTTCAGCAACTTTCCAGTCGGTTATCTTCGCGTTGCTCCTAATACTCTGAGCAAAAGGCTCCATAAGCAACGCAAAGACAACTGGTGAGAGGGGACATCCCTGCCTAGTCCCATTAGTTATCCCAACCGATTTTGATAATATTCCCGATACAAGTACGTTTGCTGTTGGTCTAGAATAAAGAGCCATTATATTTTATTCCAACCAACCCACAATCCCAAATTTATGCAGCACTGCCTCCAAATACCCCCAATGGATCCTGTCGAACGCCTTCTCCACATCCAAAGAAAGTAGCAGGGAAGGCGTTCCCGACAGGATCCCATCCGTGTCAGCAGATTCAAAAGTCTTCTCGTGCCATCAGGAGCCTGCTGTCCTGGCACAAATCCCACCTGGTCTGCATGTACCAACTGGGGTAAAAACTTCTGCAGTCTACTTGCCAAAAGCTTGGCAAAGATTTTAATATCTGCATTTAATAAGGCAATTGGCCTATAAGATAAAGGGTCCTCAGTATCCTTGTTTTGCTTGGGGATTGTAACAATTCCTTCAACATTTCCGATGGGAATGTACCAGTGGAGGCTGCTAATTTAAATACTGATTTTAAGTGGGGAGCTACTTCTGTAGATAAACTTTTATAGAATTCATTGGGAAACCCGTCCTCCCCCGGTGATTTCTGATTGGGGAGTTTGACGATGACTGAGCTAATTTCCTGAGTTGAAAATTGTTGGGATATAGAGCTCAATTGATCCTCTGTAAGTTTAGGTAACGAAATCTGTGCCAAATAGTTTGAGATAATCTCTGTGGTAGGTTGGGGGATAGTTGTATCCTTTTGAAGATCATATAATGACTGATAATAATCTGCAAAGGCGTTGGCAATATCTCTAGGATTTGTTAACCTCCTATGTGAATGAGGGTTTAGAAGTGCTTCTATTTTGTTACTAAGTTGTTTAGATTTCACTTTTTTAGCTAACCAACGTCCCACCCTATTACCCAGGCCATATTCTTTAGCTTTAAGGACCTTCAGGTGATATTCCTGTTTATTTAACAAAAGTAACCTTAGTTCTTGTCTAAGTTTCAATATAATCTGTGTACATTGTGAAGTAGGATTTTCTTTATTTGTTTTTCCCCCAAAGCTATGTTATCAAGAATATCTCCTATCTTTTTTTCCCTCTGGCGGTTAATATATGATGACATTTTAATCAAAATGCCCCTCATGTATGCTTTATACGCATTCCATTATACAAATTTGTTAACTTCTGAATTGTCATTATATTTAAAATATTCCCTATGTTCATGAGTCATTCTTTGGCACAGATCGATATTCTGAAGTAATGATGTATTTAATCTCCATCGTGGGGACGGAGTTTTAGACAATTTGTCATCCACCGTCAAAATAATCAGTGCGTGGTCAGACCATCCAACCGTACCAATTTCAGCTCTTTGAATATTTTGTAGCATCCTCTTGTCTGTAAGGAAAATGTATATTCGAGAGTAAACAGAATGAACAGGAGAAAGAAAAGTATAATCTCTTTCAGCTCCATGTATAGAGCGCCAAATATCAAATAGTTCATATTTTGCCATTAGAGGGAGTATAGATTGCTTTGTTCTTCTAGTGGGGTTTGAAGTACCGTATATACTCGAGTATAAGCCGAGTTTTTCAGCACATTTTTTTGTGCTGAAAACGTCCCCCTCGGCTTATACTCGAGTCAAGGAAAAAAATGTCCTCTCCGACGGGTTTAAGGTTTAAAAATTGCGCCGCCCGTCGCATACATGTTACCGCGCACGCGCCGCCGCCGCTCGTGTAATTTCGGCTATTCCCGGCGCCGCTCGGGAGAGGCCGGGAATAGCCGAAAGTATACGAGCGGCGGCGGCGCGTGCGCAATGACGTGTCGCGCCGGGCGGCGCCATTTTTAAAATGAAGGCGCCTCTGGAACAGGTAAGTGAAACAGCTTCACTACCTGCCATGGGCTGCGGGCACACTACGAGGGATGCAGTGCTGCGGGCATGGTCCACATGTACCATGCCCACAGCACTGCATCTCCTGTAGTATGCCCACAACCCCGGATCCTCTAGTACCATGCCAGTACCCTGCAATCTCCTGCACCATGCCAGTACCCTGCATTCTCCTGCACCATGCCAGTACCCTGCAATCTCCTGCACCATGCCAGTACCCTGCATTCTCCTGCACCATGCCAGTACCCTGCATTCTCCTGCACCATGCCAGTACCCTGCAATCTCCTGCACCATGCCAGTACCCTGCAATCTCCTGCACCATGCCAGTACCCTGCAATCTCCTGTACCATGCCAGTACCCTGCATTCTCCTGCACCATGCCAGTACCCTGCATTCTCCTGCACCATGCCAGTACCCTGCATTCTCCTGCACCATGCCAGTACCCTGCATTCTCCTGCACCATGCCAGTACCCTGCAATCTCCTGCACCATGCCAGTACCCTGCATTCTCCTGCACCATGCCAGTACCCTGCATTCTCCTGTACCATGCCAGTACCCTGCATTCTCCTGCACCATGCCCGCCGCCCTGCATTCTCACCCTAGGCTTATACTCGAGTCAGTGATTTTTCCCATCTTTTTGTGGTAAAAGTAGGGGCCTCGGCTTATACTCGGGTCGGCTTATACTCGAGTATATACGGTATCTAAATTTGTATCTAAGATTGTATTAAAGTCCCCTCCGATCATTATAGCCCCTTTCCTCACCTCCATGGTTTTACTTAATAGAGGTGATAAGAATCTACGTTGGCCTGTATTTGAAGCATAGAGATTTAATAATGTAAAAATTTAGTTGTTAAGTTTGCATATTAATACTATATATCATCCCAAGGGCTCTTGTGTAGTGCAGATATGTTCAAATTTAACTGAATCCCGAATCGCAATCAGAACTCCACACGTCTTTTTTGGACCATTAGCCATGAATATGTGTGGAAAATGTTCAAACTGAAAGAGTGGACACTTAGAGGAAGCAAAATTTGTCTCCTGGGCGAAAATTAGATCAGCTTGATGCGATTTAGCTTTCTTCAATATCGCCACTCTTTTATAGGGGCTATTAAGGACTTTAGTGTTTATAGAAACAATAGTCAATGGCATTGGATATATAAACCATTTACTCTTTTGCTGCTAGGATCTCTTACTTTTAACTTTTTTTGTACCCAAATTTGCTTTATACAGCTATCTGTATTCTTATCAAACCATTTTTCCAAGTATACCCCTAGGATCCCTATAATTTGTCTTTTTGGAAGGGAAGGGTAATAGAATGAGGAAGGGGAAGAAGGAAAAAAGAAAACAAAACTTAAAAAAAGGAAAAAAACAAACTATACACAAGACATAATAATAAAAAAGAAACACCTGAACCATTGCAGGCAAATGGGCAGTTATTACTGCTTCAAACGGGGGTACAAATTAACGGTGTTTTATAACACCAACCTACTCTCCCTAAAGGAGAGATAAATATGCTCTGAGTAGTGCTCAGCCCCGTCCTCCCATACCTCCCTGTGAGGCCTTACAATATACTGTAAGTACTAAAATAAACTCCCGAATCATTTCAATAGATTTTTAATTCCCCTCCACCCCACTCTGTCCCATACCCTGTTCTCTGTTCCCCCTGATCGAATTAACATGGAGAGTGTTAGGGGGGGGAGGGATGGAGGCAAAAAAAAATCCCTCCAAATCCTCTCCCACCACATCTCCACAATTCCCTCAGTCAAGTATCAGAAGTGATCAATTGCCAGTTTTTAAGGAGTTGTATCCCCTTATCCATGCTGTGAACAGGGAACATTTTTCCCTTCCATGTAATTAATAATTTTGTAGGAAATCCCCACTTATAAATAACATTATGAGATCGCAATATCTTGGTAAGAGGGGCCAATTTCTTCCTGTTCATTGCTGTCTGTTGCGAAATATCGTAATATAGAGATATCCCCTTAAATTGTTCGGGAAGTGCTGGATTTTTCCTTGCCGCTATCATTACCTTCTCTTTTACATGATAATAATGCACTCGTATAAGAATATCTCTTGGAACTGTGTCAGACAAAAACTTTGGTTTGGGGATGCGATGAGCTCTGTCTACACATAATTCAACATCACTCAACGCAGGGATAAGAGATTTCATATATTGTTGCACAAAACCTGTCAGATCGCTATGGAGAACCGATTAAGGCTCGGTTCACACTTGTGCGATGCGGGAACGCTGCGAATATGCAGCGTGTTCCCGCATCACATCCGCACCTCTGGCAGTTCACACTGCCATATGCGATACGCAGGTGGTGTCAATTAAAACTTAACGATACCCCCAGTTTGATTGCATATCGCAGTGCGATCTGCAAGTACGCACAGAATCGGATCGCACAAGTGTGAACCACTGTGCGATCCGATTTTGATGCGGCTCAAAAAATGCCTCCTGTGCGTCTTTGGTGCGGATGCAGTGCGAATTCAGCCATACAAAGTGTATGGCTGAAATTCGCACCGCACATGAGATCGCATGTAATGAAGGAGCAGTGCGCTCCGAATTACATGCGATCTCCGCAGCCGCACAAGTGTGAACCGGCACTCAGAGACTCCTCTAAATTTAATATTGTTTCTCCTTGCTCGATCCTGCAAATCCGCAAATTTATTCTGGAGGTGCTGAATCTCTGTTTCGTGATCTGCATATGCATCCACAAGTTCATTATGCGCAACATATAGATCAGACATTTTTGTTTCTAGATGTACAATCTTATCGCTATGCGGTTGTGTAGTTTTACTCAAAGGTGTTATCATGTCAGAAATATCAGAAAACAGTGTTTTTCTCAAAGACAACAACATTTTTTTCATAGTAGTCTCAGATATTGCTTGATCAGAAGTAGGAAACCCCTCAATCAGACCTTCCTTAGCTACTTCTAATGATGGTGAAGGTCGATCGTTTTGGGTATTAATGTCTGAGTTCAATGTTGTAGCCTCAAGTTGGTCCTCCCCATAATGACCTTTGGCTCCTATATTAAACAAAGGGTCAGAGGGCTCAGATATAGCGTCCCAAGGAATAGGAGGGTTGGAAGAGTTAACAGTGACTGAAATTTCATTTTCCCTAAGATCCAGCAGTTGCTCCGCTGGGCACTTGGTTGATTGATTCAAAAGATGGCCATCATTTGGGGCTATAGGATCTGACATTAAAGGGTCTCTCTCATCCGTAGTCATGATCCCAGCGGTCTTGGGTTCCTCTCCTCCCATTGGCCCCAATAATGACGCAGATGGAGTCATTGTAATCAATGGAAAGAAATCAGTTAATCGCTGGGGGGGGGGGGGGGGTTTGCTTTTTGCGATGTCTAGGCATCAATCTATCTTCTGATATTTGTTTTGAGGTTTTTCCAAGTTTCTCAGAAAAGACTGATTGGTCAGAAACTGGAGCAGAGTCAAAGATGGGAATCAATGTGGGTATAGAAGTAGTGTCAGAGTTTGAGAGGGGGATTACAGATAAATCCAGAGGTATGGGTAGTATGAATGGGGATGTGGGAGGCAGAATAAGTCGTAGCTTGCAACCTTGTAAGCATTATCCTTTTGACCTTCCCCCTTTTTAACCTTTCACTTATTTTCACCCCTTTTTTTTTTTTCACACCCCTTTTTCCACAATTCTCAGTTCTCAGTTTCTTGTTTCTCTCAGGTCCTGCTTAATTATCTTAACACCGATCAGTCCCAAAATCTCCTAAGAGATAATCAAAAAAGAAAGGTATTCTCAATCAAACCTTGATACATCAGTAAAAGTTTGCATTGGTACTTTCCAAACCGGCAAAGTATTTGATTGGTATTTGAGTTTAGCAGTGGAAAAAATATTAACACAGTTAGTGATTGAGGATTGATACTAAAGTTGATTTCTCAGAAGGGGGGGGGGGGGGGGAATAGTGCTGATCAAAGTCTAGCAGTGAGAGAGGTTATGTAAGCTATATAAGCTATATCAACTATGTACTATATACTATATGTATATGTACATGTACTGCTTGAGATACCATCTCTCATCCTCACATAGCATTTGTCAATCTTGACTTCTCTGCTGCTACTACTGCTGGATCCATCCGAGCAGGTCAATCAGGGTCCCACAGGCTGCATACCACACCAGCACAGCCAAGCAAACACCGCAAAACCAAGGCAAAGCGGTGGAGTACACCAGACCTTTCACTTATCTTCACTTATCTCCTTCCTCTGCTCCCTCGTCCGCCGGGTGTCCAACGATCCAACGATCACTAGCTGATCATTAGCTGGTCAGCAGCCGCCCGCACAGTACAGTACAGCACAGCAGCGGTGAAGAAGGGAAAACAGGTACAGCAGGAGGTAGGTATGCCAAGAGGTGCACCAAGAGCCAATGGAAAAACCTCTGCAAGCAGGCCTCACAGGATGGATGGATGGGTGGTGGATGGTGCCAGGTCAAGGTCCGGGAGTCCGGGATTAACCTGCAAGGTGGAGAGCTCAGGAGATGAAGACCGAAGACCGGAGCTGAGAGCCAGGGAGTTAGCAGTCACTGACCGAAAAGTCATGCAGCATGGACATGGATCAAACGGCTGGAGCTGCACCTGTATGCTGCTCATTCCACGCTGAGAGCTGAGAGCTCGATCTGTCCATCAGTGCACCTGCACTTGCACCTGCACTCATCAGAGTAAGCCGCTGCCGCTGCTAATCATTGCCGCCCAGGGAGGTGTTCGTGGAGGTGGACGGAGCTCACTGCTCACACGACCATCATCCTGCTCACACGACCATCATCCTCCCCGCTACTTTTTGTACCCCAGGCTAGAACCACTTTTACGACGCATTAGAGCCAATAATGATAATAAAGGATTCACAGTAAAAGATCGGCCCTATAAACTAGCTGCATTTGCAGACAACGTTTTACTTTCTCTTACAGAACCTCACACCCACACTCCCTAACCTGTTAAGACTGAGCTCTACCAATTCATATCCAATTTTAAAATTAACTTTGACAAATCCCACGCCCTTAACGTAACCTTACCCCCAACAGTAGTTGCCCAATGCAAAAACAACTTTCCATTTAAATGGCAGACCGATCCTATAACCTATCTAGGCATCCAATTACCCACTGCCTCTCTGATTTGTTCGCTAAAAACTTCCTACCTATCCTGAAAAATGTGGCAGAAGACTTGCGTATATGGAATAACCCCACCTTCTCATGGTTTGAGCGAGCAGCCATTCTAAAAATTAATGTCTTACCTTGCCTACTATAGATCTTACAGACAATCCCAATAAAATACCTACCATATTTTTCAATTCATATAAAAAAATTATGTGTAACCTACCTTTTCTCCACTACGCCTCAGCTCCACTCCATGGTTACAGAACTGACATATCCCACTCTGCCTCTGAAACCACCCACCCGAGACCCGACTCTCGTATTTTTCCGAGAGGTCTGCCAAAAATAACGACTGTCTTCAACACCAGGCTCCCTAACACCAATCCAGGTAAACCCGGAATTCCCACCCGGGATGTCCAATGATTTTCTTTTAGATTTGGAATCCAACACTGATTCTTATGCACACTCATTCTTTCAGAATGGTAGGCTGCTCACACAAAACGAACTATCGCATCATCTATCTAATACATCTGTAGCTTTTTGGAGTGCACCACTTTCTCCGCTCTTTAGACCTCACATCTTTAATATCTTGACCACTAACCTCATTTGAACACCTATGCTCCGCAACCTCTCCACAACAACATATAATCTCCAAAACACACAGCTTGCTGTTTCACAACATGCCTTCTAATAGAGGAAAGCCTGTAAAACCTGGGAACGAGATTTGCAACTTACACAAACCCCCCGAACAATGGGAGCGTCTTTATTGCAACGCCCACAAAGGCTCGGTCAATGTTACAGCGCAGGAAAACAATTATAAAATTCTATCAAGGTGGTATCAAACACCAGCCCTACTCCACAAATTCAATTCATCTCTCTCTAACCTTTGTTGGTGCTGCCAAAACAAGGTGGGCACGCTTCTCCATATTTTTTTTTTAATTCTTTTTATTGAAATTTTTGATCAAACAGACACAAACAGAACGCCAATTGGGGCATACCCCAGCGCAAAACAACTTAAACATACCCAAACAAAAGAAAAGAAAAGAAATTAAAGTGAAATATGGCGCTGCAAAAAAAGAAAAAGGCAGCAACACCATACTGTCTAGTAAAACCCCAACAACTGTTACTAGGCAGTTTGTACCCAAAACTGAAAAAAACCACAAATGTCTAGATGTCCACAAAGCCCTGGACCAAGTCCAGGGGAAAGTCTGTGATGGGACCCTAGATGTACCCCCCAAAAAAAGAGGGGGGAGGTTCGGCCAGCAGGCCTCGGAGAGTCCAGAGAACCAAACAACACAGTCTCGGGGTAACAGGCAGTCAGGGGGTTTCACCAGCCCGCACCTCGGGGACCCTCAGGCAAGAGGAGGAGGCAGGGAACAGATGTCAGAGGATGGGAGAAAAGAAAATGGAGAGAGGCAAGAAAAGGGGGCAAAAAGGGGGGAACACAAATCCGGCATGTTGCCGAGGGGGGACAGCCAGCCGAGCACAGGAGCATTTGAAGGTCGGAGGGGTCATCAATCACTCAGCGGCAGGTGGTCCCCGACAGCCACAGTTCAGGAAGGAAGGCATAGCAGGAGCAAAGGGAAAAAGAAAAAATAGTTTGGCATTCACAAGCGCAACAGGGGAGGGATGGTGAAGCTCACCACAGGGTAAGGATCCAGGCATCCGCGTCTTCCGGGGAGTCGAAAAACCGGACCGAGCCAGCATGTTGCACACGAAGACGACTGGGATAGAGCATGGAATATTTAATTTCCTTCTCCCGGAGCTTCCGCCTCACTTCATTAAAGGTCTTCCTCCTCTTCTGGAGCTCCGCCGAGAAGTCAGGGTAGAGGTGAACAGCAGTATTGTCGTATGGTAGGGTAGCATGCTTGCGGGCCTCACTAAGTATCCGGTCCCTGTCCCGGTAGTTTAGGAACAGGACCAGGAAGGGACGAGGGAGGGCCCCAGGGATCACCCGACCCGTGGGGACTCTGTGAGCCCTCTCAACATATGTGGGTGCAAGGTCCTTCAGCTGAAGTAGAGTTTTGAAAAATTGTTCAGCAAATTCCGCCGGTCGCTCACCCTCAGCCCCTTCAGGCAATCCCAGCACCCTAACATTGTTTCGCCGCTGGCAATTTTCAGCATCATCTGTTTTAGCCAGTAGCAGCTGAACTGTATGCTGGAGTGAAGACAGGGAGGCAGAATGCTGAGTGGTCAGGTCTTCAGCCGAAGACATGCGCTGTTCAGTGTCTGTCAGGCGTCCCCTGATTTTAGCCCAGATAAAGTTGCACTCCTCAGCTAAATGATCTATTCTGGCTAACAAGGAGGTTTTGCTGTGCTCTATAGCCGTTAGAATCATAGCAGTGTCACTTGCCTGGCCCGGGATGGATGTGGATGGCAGAGCAACGGGATCCGCCGGGAGCTCCATGTTGGTGAGTAGAGCATGTAGACCTTCCAAGATGGCGTCTGGGGACATTTGGCAGCGGCGGACGAAGATTTGTTTCTCCCAGGCATGCCGGAGGGTGCCTGCCAGTGCCCCGATCCTCCACAGGTCTGGTAAGGGGAAAAAAGCCCTGTTTCAGGATGACAATTTACGAAGGATTACTCAGGGTCCCCGGAGCCTGCGGCAAGCACGTCTGGTCCGCTTCACATCCGGGCACGTCCCTCCTACGCTCCTCCATATTTAGTGGGAATGGAAAGAAGTTCACTCCATAATATCACAAGTAACAACCTATACCTTTTGATTTGACTCCAGCGCAGTTTCTTCTACAACACACCTCTATCCCCCACAAATCTTACGCTTTTGCCCTCCCCTATACATGGCAGAAGCAATACTCCCTCCTGAAACACCCTATTACAAGGGAGAATTACATTGGCCATCGTGTTATTTTATACCCCTTACTAAACTTTTAACTCGCTCTCCCAGACCTCATATTATGCATCACCCCTATCCTCCAGGAGCTTGAAACATGATGCCCCCTCTCCCCTTGATTCTCTCCTCCTCTTCATTCCTCATCACCACTCCCCCAATCACCCCTCTAATGGTATGTTACTTTACAACGCATCATATGTTGGATGCCAGATTATTCACTAAATGTTACTTGTTCTACTATGTCTGTAATTACAATTACCTCTAAACATAAGACTCTGTCCTCTACAGAAAACACTGTTTCAGAAACAATTAAAAGGCCTCTCCCACCCCTCATCCTCAGTGGTATTGTGTTTCTGACCCAGTGAACACATTGTTTCCATTTGTTGTTTTTTTTCTATTATCGTGGGTAATTGTGGTCACCGGTTTGTGGGTAAGGTTTCAGTGGCTTCTTTTTCCTGAGAGCTTTCCTCCTTTTTTTTTTTACTCCTAGATCTCAGTGCCCCACGTCTGGTGTGGACTGACTCTTAGGTTCCCCAATGGCTGTGTCTCCACATATGCTGGCAGTACTGGGGAGGGTTGACTCATGCGCTGAGAGTTGAGTTGCTGGTATAGGGTCAGTTTTTAAGGTTGCGGCTGCCATCCAGATTCCTTTTTGCTCCCTACTTTATGTCTTGCACTCTTCTCTATGCCTGAGTGCACCAAAATGGTGACCAGTGTGTCACTATCAGTGAGCAAATGATGTGCTGGTGACGTAGTTCCAGTTCCAGCTTGCTGAGGTTCCGCCTAAGGAAATATGGTGTTCCAAGGTGCCAGCCGCCACTATTTCTGATGCTGGGGAATGAAACACCCTTCTGGTCGCCGTGGAGACATGCCAGGGTGCCATTTTTGATGAAAGAGAGGCTGCAGGTCGGGGGAGATTGGAGATTGAGCACTCAGTTAGGTATATTGTTACCAAAGGGACTCTTCAATTAACCTGTGGCCCATCTTGCCCTAGACATAAAGTAGTGCAGATTGGTGGAGCGCTACTCATCCCAGCATGGGGGACACAGTAGACTTCAAGAGTGGAATCCCTAGGGCAAGCTCTGGTGCCTCTTCAGAAAGGTCCAAACCCCCAAGCGCTAGAGGTGAGAAGGGGATGGTACCCAGTGTAGGAAGAAAAACGCTCCTTTGTGTAAGGTGCTTATGGGTGGGTTATTTTCTTCCAATATTTTTCCTTAGATTACCACAGAGCAGCCTTGCAGGCCTAAGAGGAAATGTGGGAACTGGGGCTCCAAACTCTGAAGCTTACACTACAAAATGATGTGAAAAGTATATTGTATCAGTAGCAGGGTCTGAGTCAGTCTCCTTAATGAAGGAATTTTTGTGTTCTATGTGGGATGAGATGATATCTACATGTGGGATGAGATGACTGGTCCTTCCACTTCTCATTTTGTTCCTCCTCCTAATGAATGGTTTTACTGGCCTTGGATACCCAGACTGTTAGTTCCCAGGCAACTTGAGAATCTGATGAGGAAGAGAAGACTCCTTGTTCATCATGGGAAATTATTTCAGGGGAGGGGAAAAAGACCTATTGGAAGGTTATTCTAGCAGATTTATTTTTCCAGTGGAGGAGACTGATTAGTTACTGAAAGCCATTTTCTCCTCTCACCTTCCAGGATGGCAACACCTGAGATGAGAGGCTCCACCCTACAGGAAACAATTAGTTCACAGCTGTTTAAAAAGCCCCACCCCTACCCTTGTCCCTCAGTATCGATTGTGTTTCTCCCACAGCAAAACTTTTTTTTTTTTTTTCTCTGACCAAAAGACCTAGAGAGTCAGATGGTACCCCTGTGAGGCAGGTCTAGGAACACTAGTTAGGGCCGCACTAAACTGCACGCCTCAAGCTTCTCACCGGTCGCCTCATGATATTGCACAGGTGGTTCGGGCACAGTGTGGTGGTCCCCCTGCCTTTGTACTCTGCTCAGCCGCTCAGGTCTCTTCCTGTCTTCCCCTGCATACAGAGAGCTCCATGCTGTGAAGGCCAGCCCAGATAACGTAAGCAGTGATGAGGGGAGGACTCCAAGCCTCTCTCTAAGGCTAGAGCACAGGACGCAGAGCACAGCGCAACCCAAAATAAAGGTAAGTGCTGGAGGAGATGCCAGACCCGTGTGGCTACGGGAAGAGGGCAAAGGACTTCAGTGATCCTGAAGCCAGCGGGCTGCAATGAGCCAAAGTCTGCTGGGAACCACCTCATTGGGAAGGAGGAAGGAAGGCAGCACTGGTGGCTGCGGGCAAGTCAGGGCCAGGTAAGTGCCCTTTCTGAGGGGAGTTCACAGGAGATTGCCCTAAGAGGAACAGCAGAAAAGGAGAAATGCTGTCTGCTAACCACCTGCCCATGCCCCCCCCCCCCAGCCCAATTTTGTAGCTCCTCGGTTGGGACAGCAACTCGAAAGGGGGTGATTTTGGTCGCTATTCTCCTCATGTGACCTTGAGGATAGAAAAGCAAGCCCTGTCGCTGTGGTAAAGGGGAAAGACAACAGTGGTGAGTACTTCCCTTTGCCTTGGGAAATGCAGCAGGATCCCTAGTAGCAGCCAAGTGATTTCTGGGCTTTGAGATAGTACTCCCTCCCTCAATACAGGGTGCTACTATCCTTTCCCTTAGGCCTGGGAACAAATATGAATAAGTGTAAGCAAACCGCGCTACCTAAATGGTTAAGGTGAAAGCTGCCAGCACTTCAACTTGACATGAGTTGTGAAAGAAATAAAAATATATAAGTGCAGCGCTAATGATATAAACACATGTACGAAACACAGTGTATAAATCAAATACAGTGATAAACTCATAATGATACAAAATTAATAGTTAAGGGAAACACAGTCCACAATAATAAAAAGGGAAAACAGTCCACAATGATGAAAAAAGTCCCAAGTGAAAGATGGCATCCAAAAAGTAAAGGTGATGATAGTAACAGAACTCCCACACCAGCAAAGTGATATGAATGCGCTCACCAGAGGATATGGACCCAAATTTCTTTATAGAAAATGGGTCATGTAAGGCAGGTTATGGTAACAGGTCTCTCCATACAGGCACAAAGTCGCCAGATGTTATAGCCAGGATGACCAGGACACTCAGCAAAAGGATACCCCGACCTCCAGACCGTTGTCACATAAATGAAAATAATCCAAATAAAGCAGACATAGTGTAAAACCGCTTCACGTTTTTTATTAAAAAAGAGAGATGGCAGTACAATATTTTTGACGCGTTTCATCCAAACGGATATATTCATAGGAGAATTGCCAAGTTTGTATACCATAACCATATGCTATATATACACAAAAACCAGGAAGTTGCCTTCACTTGCATTTCCGCCCTGCCATCCAAGATGGTGGCGGCGTGCGGTCCAAGCCTCCATATCATTCCCGGAAATTACCTCATTGTGGGTGTATCTAGCTAAAAATATACATATGACATTATATTACGAATGCCAGTGCTGTCTAGTGCTTCAGTAATATTGGTGGAATAAAGTAGATCAAACATGGCTAATAAAGCAGCCCTTAAAAGTATCAGGACATAATTAGGTGGGAGGAGTAAATCAGCCCAGCCAATAGCGCCACAACTTCCTGAGTGTTCTGTCCAGAAGTGACCTCATAGCGAGCGTCATATCCGGGATCTCGTGTGCAGTCTCCGATCAACATTGGAAGTGACCTCATCACAAGCGTTACCTCCGGGATCACGTATGTAGCCCTGGACATTTGTACCGCTGCCTCATTGGATGTCCGAGCTACATGGGAGGAGCAAACCCACAACCCAAGAACTAACACTCGTGACACCATAGGGGCAAATTACTACATCCGTACACGATCTGAGGAACAAACCCAGATAGGACAGACGACACAAAAACAAGAAGTAGGTTGAAATAAAGGGGACTACAGTGAAAGCAACTTCGCGGCTTGACAGTAAAATAAGGCACAATTAAGAGCCACTTATTATAATAAATGCTTAAATTCTTAAAATAGATTAAATTAAAACATAGCAAAAAATAGGGATGAAGAAGAAAAAGGGAACAAATATACGCAATGATATAACAACAAAACATAGTGCAAAAACCCATCAAACATAAAAAACATGAAGAAAGCTCCAATCTATCAATTGTAGGGAATAAAAAGGGGGTTCTAAGAGCTTATATCCAACGTGTATATACACATTAATAACGGGTCTGGATAGTATATAATTGGGGAAAGAGGGAAAACAAGGCATGAACCGTACATTTATGATGTGCTGATAAATGCGTTGATGTCCCAATCTATATTTAACCCATATGGTGTATAACTCTGCAACGTATATATCCAGAAGGTCTCAAGGCGTGAGATCTCCCGCTTCTTGGAACCCCCCCCTCCATGGAGCCTCATAATGGTCAATGATTTGAAACAGCGTGCCCTTGGGATCCTTTTTGTGGTGAAGAGAATAGTGTTTAGGGACGCTGTGGTTAGTTTTACCTTTGATGATATTTGTGATATGTTCGTTCACTCTAACCACGAACGTTCTAATGGTACGTCCCACATATTGTTTCTTACATGGGCAAGTGATGAGATAAACGATATGCGTTGTGTTAAAAGTGGCGAAAAACTTTATGTGGAAAATGGAACTGGTAACCACGGATTGGAAAGACAAAATCCTGGGTGTCCTTGAACCGGGAGGTTCCCTGTTCCATAGCTTGCAGCTATATCTGTTGTGCCACAAAGAAGCTCTGGAGTTTTTGCAGTGATTTTCCAGCCTGATGCTTTACTTTTGGACTCACTAGCTCCACCTGCTGCCAGCTGCAAACAATGTACAATTTAACCAGCTGTGAACAACGTACAATTTACTCAGCCTTCAAAAAGCAGCACTTCCTGTTCCTCAATGCCCGTTTGTTTGGAATAATTTCCTGGGTGTGCTGCTTGCTCTTTGATAGACTTTCGTGTATGAACTTTTGCCTGCAGGAACAGAAGACAGTTGCAGTAGAGGCCTGGCACCCTTCACCAGGGATGAAACCCAGCGACTGGTGATGTCTATGTGGTCCCTTAAAAAGTAGGAGGCACATATACAAACTGTTGTAATTCCTACACCGTTCACCTGATTTGGATGTAAATACCCTCAAATTAAAGCTGAAAGTCTGCAGTTAAAGCACATATTGTTTCATTTCAAATCCATTGTGGTGGTGTATAGAGCCAAAAAGATTAGGATTGTGTCGATGTCCCAATATTTATGGACCTGACTGTATAGCAGTTTCAGTTCCTATAAGTCAAGCAAGTTTAACCTACTGATACATGGCTGCCCCCAGGAATGCCATGTCCACTGGTCTGGTGTCTTGCAGGAATGTTGTCAGTGGGATGTGCAGATGGGTCAGATCGGGCCACTGGCAGAGAAATGGTCAGCAAATAGGCAATGGTTTGGTCAAGACAGCAGGCATAAATGTGGTCAATAAACAGGCCAGGGTTAGCACAGGTGGCAGGCAGAGGAAACACTGCACTGTTGTGGCGGCAATCAGGGACTCTGTAACTGGGGTGACGGCGATCAGGGACACTGTAACTGGTGTAGCAGTGATCAGGGACAATATGGCTGGTGTGGAGGTGATAAGGGACAATATGACTGGTGTGGTGATGAAAATGGACACTGTAAATGGTGTGGCGGTGATCAGGGACACAGTAGCTGGTGTGCCATGATTAAGGCCTGATGGCCAAAACGCGTTGGCTTTTTTTGACTGTTGTTCACATGCTACAATAAAAAGACATTTTAGCCGACTTCCATGCTACTAGCCTTTCTCCTTTTTTGCATGGATTACATGGAGGTTTACAGAAACTTCAGAGGCTAAGTGCAAACCTTGGTTGCAGCAAAGAAATTTGCAGAGACTTCACAGTCTGAGTACAATCCTTGATTGCAGGAAATAAATTTGCATCGTGCATGACATTTTTTTAAAATGTAGCCAGTAACACAGTGAACATCTATTTTTTTGGAATACCCCTTAAGGGTACAGAAGTCAGTAAACAGAGGTGAGCTACAGCAACAACATGCATAATAAACCTGGGTCTAAACAACCTGGCAAAAGTGTAAACA
This sequence comes from Pelophylax lessonae, assembly GCF_965119305.1. Classification (NCBI taxonomy): domain Eukaryota; kingdom Metazoa; phylum Chordata; class Amphibia; order Anura; family Ranidae; genus Pelophylax; species Pelophylax lessonae. Next base: position 208,721,828 of record NC_138769.1, on the reverse strand, counting down.
CTTCAATACCAGACACTTTTGCTATACAAGTAAAAAAATACCAAAAAAATTGAAAATAAGATGTACGCTTTTCTTTCGTTTAAAAAATTGTGCAAATAAATAAACTTTCTTCATTATTTTAGGCCAAAATGTATTGTGCTACATTTCTTTTGCAAAGATAACTGAAATCAGTATACTGTATATTTATTTAGTCTGTGTGAAGGTTATTGAGTATAATATGGTATATTTGGAATTTTTATTTCTTGAGGTCCTAAAATGCCAGGACAGTACAATACCCCCCAAATAACCCTTTTTTTAAAAAAATAAAATAAAATTGACAGTCAAATATATTACATAAGAGGCATGGTCAGTTTTTTTTAAGTTTATTGAGTTGAAGTTATTTTTTTGTCACAATGTTTGGGAAAATTAAGAAAAAAAATATTTCTCAACTAAACCACTGTAAGTGCTGGCAGGGATCCCTATGATTAAGCTTGAAGGGGTGGAACAAAACTTGTTGGGGGCATGGTCTGGCTGGAGTCTGGGCTGAGGCTGCCATTCATCTCACTTAATGCACATGGGTCTGCTTAATGATGTGCGGCTTATGGATCTTTAACTTTGACATAGGCCTACATAGAAATACACTACAAATGGGTGTCTCTCTCCCAGCTGACGTCGATAACGGGACGCTTTCGCTTGACTCGGTGGCAGGCATTACAGCTTCTCCACTTTCTGCGTGGACTGGGGCCCCCGACGCAGTTCGGAAGAGACCACACCCCGCTGGAGCAAGTACTGGTAACGAGGGGAGCACTGCCCCATGCCCTCTCGCAGATGTACGAACTCCTCTCCATGCCGCCAGAGGACTTTGTCTTTCCGGGCATTGCCAAATGGGAAGGAGAGCTTCAGAAGACATTTACTGACTCGGAGAGGCGCAACATTATCAGATTTTCTCTCAAGCCTTCGATCTGCACCCGCATCCAGGAATGCAACTACAAAATCCTCATGCACTGGTACTATACTCCAGACAAATTGAGCCGCATCTTCCCGGAGGCGACTGATAGGTGCTGGCGTTGTCTGCGGGATAGAGGCACCCTGTCCCACGTTTTCTAGAACTGCCCCCTGATCCGGGGCTTCTGGTCGGAGGTCCGTAGGATCTCCCAGCTGATGACGGAACGCATCATCCCGGATGATCCGGCCTTCTTCTTGTTGCACTGCACTGGCATTGCCCCTAAGCGCTACAAACGCTCGGTGCTTAGGCACCTGACGGATGCAGCTAAATCCTGTGTAGCCCTCTGTTGGAAGAGCACGTCGCCCCCGACGGTCTCTCTCTGGCTGCGTAGAGTCAAATGGCTTAATGAGCTGGAGGACCTGGTTCTTACGGCTCAAGGTAGGAAGGAGCAATACTCCAAAACCTGGGCATGCTGGAACTCTTTTGTCATGTCTGCGGAGGGCATGGCCCTGGGCGGGGTCTCTGGTTCGCCCACGGACTGACCTGTGCGGGGGTCACCCGCGCGGGACGACTCTAACCGTTTCCTACTGGCCGAGCTTCCTCTTCGCCACCACCCGCTACTGAGCATATCTACTCCATTCTCTCCTCTGCTCCCCTGTCGTCTCCTATCCCTTCCTGTGCCCCCCCCTTCCTGCCTCCCCCCCGTGCCCCACCCGCCCTCCCTACCTGATCTGGACTTTACCTGATCGTCTCTGTCTGGTACTTATGAAGTGGTTACCCCTGTTGCATACGTGTGCATCACTTCCTTTTACATGTCACTTACCCCATGGTTTGCTATCATGAGATTTACTGTTACACCAGTTGATACCGTTTCATTTTTTTTTGTATGGAGCTCTAATTATATGTTATTGGTCTGACAAAGTGGTTGTTGACGTTAACCTCAGATGCTTCATGTACTCTACATTTTGGACTTGTGTTCTAATGCATATTCTGTGTGATGGCTGTATTACGCTTGATCAATAAAAGAAATTTGAAAAAAAAAGAAATACACTCCAAAACACATTCTGCTATGCCTGCCAGGTATAGGGGTTCCACATGTGTGTGACATTTTCTTTTACAAAATAACTTTATTGAAAACAAAATAATTGACACATTAGTTCAACAATGAGATGGGTACAGCAAACATGGTATAAGAAAGCAGTGGCGGCCCGTGCATAGGGGAAAAAGAAAAAAAATTACAAAAAGAACAAATAAAGTTTTGAAAATAAAAAAAAATTGTGTTCCATGGTACACCGGCCTATGTGGTGGCTATGGGGGGGGGGGGGGGTTTAAGACCTAGAAGAGGCGCCGATTGGCTGCCTTCTGGGGGCGTAACCTGGGCGCAAGTCATTGCGCTAGGACACCCCCACTTTCCTGATATCCTGGCTGTGATTGGTCCAGTCTACAGCCTGGACCAATCATCATCCAGGACATCCCGTGGCCCCATGCTGACCCCGCTGACGTCGCGTGCGTCAGTCACGCTGCTGCACCGACTGGAGTGGACACTGGACGCGGTGGGCGGATGGTCACGGCGGGAGTGACGGCGGCACCGGCATTGCAGAGAACGGAGACCGGAGAAGAGGAGAGGGAGAAGCCGCCGTGACTCACAGGGCTCAAGCCTCCAGGTAAGTGCACTGCTCTGTCGGGCACGCACGCATAGCTCTGCATTGGGGGACATGTATACTGGTGGTCACTGCACTGGAGGCACGCACGCATAGCTCTGCATTGGGGGACATGTATACTAGTGGTCACTGGCTGCACTGGAGGCACGCACGCATAGCTCTGCATTGGGGGACATGTATACTGGTGGCCACTAGAGGCACGCACGCATAGCTCTGCATTGGGGGACATGTATACTGGTGGTCACTGGAGGCACGCACGCATAGCTCTGCATTGGGGGACATGTATACTGGTGGTCACTAGAGGCACGCACGCATAGCTCTGCATTGGGGGACATGTATACTGGTGGTCACTGGCTGCACTGGAGGCATGCACGCATAGCTCTGCATTGGGGGACATGTATACTGGTGGTCACTGGAGGCACGCACGCATAGCTCTGCATTGGGGGACATGTATACTGGCTGCACTGGAGGCACACACGCATAGCTCTGCATTGGGGGACATGTATACTGGTGGTCACTGGAGGCACGCACGCATAGCTCTGCATTGGGGGACATGTATACTGGTGGTCAATAGAGGCACGCACGCATAGCTCTGCATTGGGGGACATGTATACTGGTGGTCACTGGAGGCACGCACGCATAGCTCTGCATTGGGGGACATGTATACTGGTGGTCACTAGAGGCACGCACGCATAGCTCTGCATTGGGGGACATGTATACTGGTGGTCACTGGCTGCACTGGAGGCACGCACGCATAGCTCTGCATTGGGGGACATGTATACTGGTGGTCACTGGAGGCACGCAGGCATAGCTCTGCATTGGGGGACATGTATACTGGCTGCACTGGAGGCACGCACGCATAGCTCTGCATTGGGGGACATGTATACTGGTGGTCACTGGAGGCACGCACGCATAGCTCTGCATTGGGGGACATGTATACTGGTGGTCACTGGAGGCACGCACGCATAGCTCTGCATTGGGGGACATGTATACTGGTGGTCAATAGAGGCACGCACGCATAGCTCTGCATTGGGGGACATGTATACTGGTGGTCACTGGAGGCACGCATGCATAGCTCTGCATTGGGGGACATGTATACTGGTGGTCACTAGAGGCACGCACGCATAGCTCTGCATTGGGGGACATGTATACTGGTGGTCACTGGCTGCACTGGAGGCACGCACGCATAGCTCTGCATTGGGGGACATGTATATTTGTGGTCACTGGAGGCACGCAGGCATAGCTCTGCATTGGGGGACATGTATACTGGCTGCACTGGAGGCACGCACACATAGCTCTGCATTGGGGGACATGTATACTGGTGGTCACTGGAGGCACGCACGCATAGCTCTGCATTGGGGGACATGTATACTGGTGGTCACTAGAGGCACGCACGCATAGCTGTGCATTGGGGGACATGTATACTGGTGGTCACTGGAGGCACGCACGCATAGCTCTGCATTGGGGGACATGTATACTGGTGGTCACTAGAGGCACGCACGCACGCATAGCTCTGCATTGGGGGACATGTATACTGGTGGTCACTGGCTGCACTGGAGGCATGCACGCATAGCTCTGCATTGGGGGACATGTATACTGGTGGTCACTGGAGGCACACACGCATAGCTCTGCATTGGGGGGCATGTATACTGGTGGTCACTGGCTGCACTGGAGGCACGCACGCATAGCTCTGCATTGGGGGACATGTATACTGGTGGTCACTGGAGGCACGCACGCATAGCTCTGCATTGGGGGACATGTATACTGGTGGTAACTAGAGGCACGCACGCATAGCTCTGCATTGGGGGGCATGTATACTGGTGGTCACTGGCTGCACTGGAGGCACGCACGCATAGCTCTGCATTGGGGGACATGCATACTGGTGGTCACTGGAGGCACGCACGCATAGCTCTGCATTGGGGGACATGTATACTGGCTGCACTGGAGGCACGCACGCATAGCTCTGCATTGGGGGACATGTATACTGGTGGTCACTGGAGGCACGCACGCATAGCTCTGCATTGGGCGACATGTATACTGGTGGTCACTGGAGGCACGCACGCATAGCTCTGCATTGGGGGACATGTATACTGGTGGTCACTAGAGGCACGCACGCATAGCTCTGCATTGGGGGACATGTATACTGGTGGTCACTGGCTGCACTGGAGGCACGCACGCATAGCTCTGCATTGGGGGACATGTATACTGGTGGTCAATGGAGGCATGCACGCATAGCTCTGCATTGGGGGACATGTATACTGGTGGTCACTGGCTGCACTGGAGGCACGCACGCATAGCTCTGCATTGGGGAACATGTATACTGGTGGTCACTGGAGGCACGCACGCATAGCTCTGCATTGGGGACATGTATACTGGTGGTCACTGGCTGCACTGGAGGCACGCACGCATAGCTCTGCATTGGGGACATGTATACTGGTGGTCACTGGCTGCACTGGAGACACGCACGCATAGCTCTGCATTGGGGACATGTACACTGGTGGTCACTGCATTGGAGGCACGCACGCATAGCTCTGCATTGGGGACATGTACGCTGGTGGTCACTGCATTGGAGGAACGCACGCATATCTCTGCATTGGGGACATGTACACTGGTGGTCACTGCATTGGAGGCACGCACGCATAGCTCTGCATTGGGGACATGTATACTGGTCACTGCATTGGGAACATGTATGCTGGTCACTACATTGAAAGGGGGCATTTATACTGGTCACTATATTGAAGGGGGCATGTACTGTGGGGTTTGTGCTAGGGGCCTGTACTGTGGGGTTTATGCTAGAGGGCCTGTACTGTGGGGTTTGTGCTTGAGTTGTTTGTGCAGGGTTTGTGCTTGAGGGGTTTGTGCTGGGGGGGGGGGGGTCTGTACTGTGTGGTTTGTGCCACTCTCAGTCCATGTATCCCATAATAGGATGTCTCTCACAGTATATCCCATAATAGGGCCCCTGTTCCCTATTATGGGATATACTAGTACTGATGGACCCCTTAATATGTGATATATTGGGAGAATTGGTTCACGCAAGCAAAATACAGGGGACAAAATGGGTGGAGTCTATAAGGGGTGTGGCTTCTGAGAAATGGGAGGGGTCAAAATGGAAGGGCGGGGTCTTGCGCCCCCCCATCTTAAAACTTCACCAGCCACCACTGTAAGAAAGGGTTCCAAACAGGGGGACACAAAAAGAATATTGCATGAATTCCTAATACAGTGCGTCGTACTGAAGAAAGTCCTGAGTCCATGCTGGAGAAAGCTCAATATTCCAAACTGAGATGGGTGATGAATTATAACCTGAACACCAAAAACGTATTGATGGGAGTTACAAGGTTATGCAGCTAGTTAGAAATGAGTATTCATGTAAAAAAGTATATGATATACTAACGAAGATATGTAGTCATTGTTACCATTTTCACCAGAACCACACTCAGTGGTCCGGTAGGTTGTAAAAACTATTATGCATAAACAGACAACTGAAGAGAATAACTAAAAAAAAGAAGGAGGAAAGAAAGAAGAGATGTGTGGGACATTTTCACAGCCTAGATGCATAGAGGAGCCTAAAATCCAAGGAGTATTGTTGGGCTTTTAACCACTTAAGCCCCGGAAGGTTTACCCCCTTCCTGACCAGGCCCTATTTTGCGATTCGGCACTGCGTGACTTTAACGGACAATTGCGTGGTCGTGCGACACTGTACACAAATGAAATTGATGTCCTTTTTTTCCCCACAAACAGAGCTTTCTTTTGGTGGTATTTGATCACCTGTGCGATTTTTACTTTTTGTGCTATAAACAACAAAAGAGCGACAATTTTGAAAAAATAACAATATTTTTCACATTTTTTTTATATGAAATTCCCCAAATAAAAATGTAAAAATCAAAAATTTTTAATATTTTAGGCCAATTTGTTTTCTGCTACATATGAAAAACAAATCGCAATAAGCGCATTTTGATTGGTTTGCGCAAAAGTTATTGCGTTTACTAACTACGGGAAAGATTTCTGTCATTTTTGGTGTCTTTTTTTTTTTTTTAACAAGTGATGGCGGCGATCTGCGATTTTTTTTTGCGGGACTGCGACATTGCGGCGGACAGATCGGACCCTTGACTGACTTTTTTGACACTTTTGGGGTTACCAGTGACATTACTACAGTAATCAGTGCTATACATATGCACTGTTACTGTAAAAATGACACTGGCAGGGAAGGGGTTATTGGTGATGCAGGGGTTAAGTGTGTCCCTAGGGGCGTGCTTCTAACTGTAAAGGGGTGTGGCTAGTGATGTAAGTACAGAGACATACGATCCTACATAGCAGGATCGTATAATCTCTGTTCTTACATCAGGGAGAATGACAGGCGGCTTTGTTTACATTAGCCGCCTGCCTTTCTCCCTCTCCACGGGGATATCGCGAGTGGCCGGCAGAACAGGCAAAGTGACGTAGGACTACGTCGCTAGCCTGTGAGCCTCTAGGGGGTGAGCACACGCGCTCCCGCCCCCTAGAGGCTCACAGGCTAGCGACGTAGTCCTACGTCACTTTGCCTGTACGGGGCTGACCGCCGCAATAAATAGTCGTGTGGCGGTCGGCATGCGGTTAAGGAGCATAAATTAAGCATAAATTAGGCATCTAATTTTCTGACTAACTATCACATTTTTGGAGGTCCTGGAGCACCAAGACAGTGGAAACACCCCCAAAATTACCCCATTTTTGAAAAGCAAATGCTGCAAGGTATTTTCTGAAAGGTATAGTGAGTCTTTTGAAACTATCATTCTTCGCTACAAGTTTTTGGAAAAATCAGGAAAGAAAATAATTTATAATTAAATCCCAAAACACATTTTGCTACTCCTCACAAGTATGGTGATACCACATACTTGCCTAGCCATATGGAGGGGCCCAAAAGGAGCACCCTTAGGCATTTCAGGGAATTAATAAATCATGCATCCAATTTCCTGACTACCTATCACATTTTTGGAGGTTCTGAAGCACCAGGACAGTAAAAGCACCCAAAAAATTACTGCATTTTGGAGAGTGAACACCCCAATGTATCTTTTAGAAGCCACGGTGAATCTTTTGAGGACTTCATTTTATTGATACGTTTTTAGAAAATGCGGGAAAAAAATGAAATTTACAGTATTTTTTTTTTCACAAAGATGTTAACTTAATAAGATGTTTCTGACATGCAGCATGAGCATGCTTAGATTTACACCCCAAAACACATTCTGCCACTCCTTAGTATTGTAAAACCACATGTGTAAGACTTTTTCACTGTCTGGACTGATTATGTACTGGACAGTGTATTTTGTGTATCACACAAATCAATTGTACTGTAATGGTCACCTCTGTGCAAGCTGTCAGGGAATATAGGTTACTGTAACCTCCCTTATAGCCAGGGCTTTTTTTCAGCTGGAACTTGGTGGAACTCAGGCCCTCTGCTCCCTGCTCATCACGATCACTTGTAAACACAGAGGTCCGGCTTCCTGTGTTTTCTAAGTGCAGTATGGGGAAAAAGGAGATGCCGCTGCCTGGGGTGCAGTGCAAATGCTATCACCCCCCACTGGATGATCTCCTTGCAAGTGAGAGAGGCGAAGCCGTCTACAGAGTGAGGGGAGGTACTAGAGAAGAAGAGGGGTAAAAATGAGATGTGGGTGGGGGGATGCAGAGGTAAGCATCTGTGGAAGAAGGGTGCATGTAGCACACCCCTGAACTCTGCATTTTGTCTGTAACCGCACCAAACTCTGCACTCTGTACTGTATATAATGCACTCCTAGTATTTGATGCCCCTGTAAGACCCTCCCACTGTTTGTGAAATTTTGACTAGTTTTGGGAGGGGGCTTTAGGGGGGGTCGTGGTTTTGTTCCTGCACCTTTTTTCTGAGAAAAAAAGCCCTGCTTATAGCAGTCCCAGTTCCTATAAGTCAAGCAAGCCTAGTCCACTGGTATATGGCTGCCCCCAGGAATGCCATGTCCACTGGCCTGGTGACTTGCAGTAATGTAATCAGTAGGATGTGCAGATGGGTCAGATCAGGCCGCAGCCAGATATGGTCAGCAAAATAGCCAAAAGATCGGTCCAGGCATCAGGCAGAAACATGGTCAATAAACAGGCCATGGTTAGTACAGGCAGGAGGGAAAAAATGCAACACTGCACTGGTAAGGTGGCTCTAAGGAACACTGTTGCTAGCATACACTGGTCTGGTGACATGGACTGGTGTGGAAGTGGTCAGGAAAATTGTTGCTTGGGGCACTGGTCTGGTGTGGTGGAAATCAGGAACACTGATTCTAGCTACACTGGTCTGTGACTGGCTACACTATTATGGCCACTTCACATGTGAGAGTGGAGGTGGTAAAACCTTGTGGTTGAGTTCCAATTTTAATCACCCCTCAATTGCTTCCTCCTTGAGCTGCAGAGGCAGCAGCCAGGAATGGAGGCATTCCATGACTGCGATGGTTTGCTTCACAGCTGTGGCAGGAAGTGTACCCCCTGTACACCTGCCAATTGTGACCCATTCAAGTACGTATATGGGGTTGCTTGTGTGGGGGTCCAAGAGTTAAAGCAGGTAGTGAGGAGGCAATACAACGCCTCCTCACTGCCTGTCAAATGCTCTCTGCTCTCAAACAGCAGTCTGAAAATAGGTTCTTCATGGAGTATTGCACATGTGAACAAGTCCTTATGGTGACACTGTGACTGCTGTGGCGGTGATCAAGTACATTGTAATTGGTGTTGCAGTGATCAGGGACAATATGACTGGCGTGGTGGTGATCAGGGACACTGCAACTGGTGCAGCGGTGTTTAGGGACACAGAGTGGTTAGCTGTGATTGGGGACACTGACTGGTTACAGTGTGTAAAACAATATATATATATATATATATATATATATATACACACACACAGTATCTCACAAAAGTGAGTACACCTCTCCCATTTTTGTAAATATTTTATTATATCTCTTCATGTGACAACACTGAAGAAATGACACTTTACTACTATGTAAACTAATGCGTGTAGAGCATGTATAACAGTGTAAATTTGCTTTCACCTCAAAATATGCAACTCAACACACAGCCATTAATGTTTAAACCGCTGGCAACAAAAGTAAGTACACCCCTAAGTGAAAATGTCCAAAAAGGGCCCAATTAGCCATTTCCCTCCCCGGTGTCATGTGACTCGTTAGTGTTACAATGTCTTAGGAGTGAACGGGAAGCAGGTGCGTTAAATTGGGTGTTATCACTCTCACTCTTTCATTCTGGTCACTGGAAGTTCAACATGGCACCTCATGGCAAAGAACTCTCTGAGGATCTGAAAAAAAAGAATTGTTGCTCTACATAAAGATGGCTATCACGTACCTGGAGATGAGCCTGACACTGTGAGGAAGGCCTCCCTTGCGCCTCCGACTCGGAACCCCTGATAGTGCAGACAGGGGACACCTGAGTGTAGAGTAGCACGAGCGCCTGGAGACTTGCTTGGAGCGGACGATGGCTACTGGTGAAGGTTGCCAGAGAAGTCCGATGAGCAGGGTGTTGAGCAGGCAGCAGGTGCTGGAAGCAGGGGTTCCTGGGAAACAGGAGGAGCTTCCTATGCAGGATGGATGGATTCTGGGATGACAGAAGCGTAGTAAGACAAGCCGGGTCAGGAGCCAATCGGTACCGTAAAAGCCAGTAGGAGCAGACAGGAAGAGAGGTCACAGGACAAGCCAAGGTCGGTGCAGGTGGAGATCAGAGAATCGTCAGGACAAGCCGGGTCTGGAACTAAGAACAAGATGCAGGTAAACAGGTATCCAAGGCTGAAGACAAAGCAGCACTGGAGCAGTGCAATGGCTGGGTTTAAATAGTCCCTTTAGCGCCAATGTGTAACGTACGTTCGTGTACCCGCGAACGTGCGTGCGCAGTGCACGTTTGTGTACTCGCGAACGTGCGTGCGCGGTTGCTCGAGTTCGCGCATGCGCATTGGCCATTGTCCGGTTTCTGACAGGAACATGTCTTTGTGCGGCAAACGTTCTCTTACAATGGCCTAGGCCAGTGGTGGCAAACCTTGGGACCCCAGACGTTTTAGAACTACATTTCCCATGATTCTCATCTACCCTGCAGAGTGAATAAGCATCATGAGAAAGGTAGTTCCAAAAAATCTGGGGTGCCAAGGTTCGCCACCACTGGCCTAGGCTATAAGAAGATTGCCAAGACCATACAGCGGTTTAACAGGACAGGTTCCACTCCGAACAGGCCTTGCCATGGTCGACCTAAGAAGTTGAGTGCACGTGCTCAGCGTCATATCCAGAGGATGTCTTTGGGAAATAGACGTATGAGTGCTGCCATCATTGCTGCAGATGTTAAAGGGGTGGGGGGTCAATCTGTCTTTGACAAGACAAGTAGACTAAGGACATGGATTACTGGAACCATGTTCTGTGGTCTGATGAGACCAAGATAAACTTATTTGGTTCAGATGGTGTCAAGCGTGGGTGGTGGCAACCAGGTGAGGAGTACAAAGACAAGTGTGTCTTTCCTACAGTCAAGCATGGTGGTGGGAGTGTCATGGTCTGGGGCTGCATGAGTGCTGCCGGCACTGGAGAGCTACAGTTCATTGAGGGAACCAGGAATGCCAACATATACTGTGACATACTGAAGCAGAGCATGATCCCCTCTCTTTGGACACTGAGCTGCAGGGCAGTATTCCAACATGATAACAACCCCAAACTGAGGGTAAAGGTGATGGACTGGCCAAGCATAACTCTAGACCTAAACCCTATTGAGCATCTGTGGGGCATCCTCAAATGGAAGGTGGAGGAACGAAGGGTCTCTAACATCCACCAGCTCTGTGATGTCGTCATGTACAAGTGGAAGAGGATGGCAACCTGTGAAGCTCTGGTGAACCCCATGCCCAAGAGGGTTAAGGCAGTGCTGGATAATAGTGGTGGGCACACAAAATATTGACCTTTTGGGCTCAATTTGGGCATTTTAACTTAGGGGTGTACTCACTTTTGTTGCCAGTGGTTTAGACAATAATGACTGTGTGTGTGTTGAGTTATTTTGAGGGGACAGCAAATTTACACTGTTATACAAGCTGTACATTCACTACTTTAGATAGTAGCAAAGTTTTATTTCTTCAGTGTTGTCACATGAAAATATATAAAATATTTACAAAAATGTGAGGGTACTTTTGTGAGATACTGTATATACAGTATATATATATATATATATATATATATATATATATATATATATATATATATATTTTACATACTTTTTCCATGACAGCAGGGTCCCTGCTGCTGGGCATCCTCCTATCACCCAGCAATGATACTCTCCACGATGCATACGCGGCCTACGTGGCGCACAATTTTGGCTCTGGACCATGTTGGCTGGCAACAAGGACGCGAGTCCCCACTGATTGTATGTTTTGATCGGACACATCTCGCTGATGTGGCTGATCACCATGGAGCAACCCTACAATAAAGGTCTATCTGGGCCCACCTTATTTATTAAATGGTGTAGAGGGACACTGTCCCGATGGCTTTGCATGTCCAGTATCTCACAAAAGTGAGTACACCCCTCAAATTTTTGTAAATATTTTATTCTATCTTTTCATGTGACAACACTGAAGAAATTACATGTTGCTACAATGTAAAGTAGTGAGTGTACAGCTTGTATAACAGTGTAAATTTGCTGTCCCTTCAAAATTACTCAACACACAGCCCATGTCTAAACCGCTGGCAAAAAAAGTGAGTACACCCCTAAGTCAAAATGTCCAAATTGGGCCCAAAGTGTCAATATTTTGTGTGGCCATCATTATTTTCCAGCACTGCCTTAATGCTCTTGGGCATGGAGTTCACCTGAGCTTCACAGGTTGCCACTGGAGTCCTCTTCCACTCCTCCATGACGACATCACGGAGCTGGTGGATGTTAGATACCTTGCGCTCCTACTCAGTCTGTTTGAGGATGCCCCACAGATGCTCAATGGGGTTTGGGTCTGAAGACATGCTTGGCCAGTCCATCACCTTTACCCTCACCTTCTTTAGCAGGGCAGTGGTCATCTTGGAGCTGTGTTTGGGGTCGTTATCATGTTGGAATACTGCTCTGCGGCCCAGTCTCCGAAGGAAGGGGATCATGCTCTGCTTCAGTATGTCACAGTATATGTTGGCATTCATGGTTCCTTTAATGAACTGTAGCTTCCCAGTGCCGGCAGCACTGATGCAGCCCCAGACCATGACACTCCCACCAGCATGCTTGACTATAGGCAAGACACACTTGTCTTTGTACTCCTCACCTGGTTGCCACTACACATGCTTGACACCTTCTGAACCAAATACGTTTATCTTGGTCTCATCAGACCACAGGACATGGTTCCAGTAATCCATGTCCCTAGTCTACTTGTCTTCAGCAAACTGTTTGCGGGCTTTCTTGTGTTCTTTAGAAGAGGCTTCCATCTGGGGTGACAGCCATACAGACTAATTTGATGCAGTGTGCGGCGTATGGTCTGAGCACTGACAGGCTGACCCCCCACCCCTTCAACGTTTGCAGCAATGCTGGCAGCACTCATACGTCTATTTACCAAAGACAACCTCTTGAAATTTTTTTTTTTTTTTTTTTTTATTACAGTAAAACCTTGGTTTGAGAGTAACTTGGTTTGAGAGCGCTTTGCAAGACAAGCAAATTTTTAAAATAAATTTTGACTTGATATACAAGCGATGTCTTGATATACAAGTAGCGTCATGTCACAACTGGGTATAAAAGAGAAGAGAGGTGCCTCTAAGTGTAGCAATATGGTTACATTTAATGAAGGTTCAATATTTAGCAGCTCACATGGTTGATGATTAAAACAGGCACATCTAAGTATGCAGGCATCCGGGGTAAAGATGTCCACATAGACCGTCCTCCACACTGCCATCTTCATCAAACCCTCCCACGCTGCGCTCCACGAGCGATTCAAAGTCTCGCTTTCAGATCACTCTACTGCAGGGTAGTCTTCCCAATCACAATTGCAGACTGACATCGGTGAGAGCCAGTGGTTCAGAAGATGATCTATGTGGACAGCTTTACCCCGGATGCCTGCATACTTAGATGTGCCTCTTTAATCATCAACCATGTGAATTGCTAAATGTTGTACCTTCATTAAATGTAACCATACTGCTACACTTAGAGGCGCCTCTCTTCTCTTTTATACTCTGTAGCTCCTGCTGGATTTTGCTTCTAATCCCCTTGTGGAGGCGCCATTTGTGGATGGACATTTTATGATGACACAACCTATCACATTGCTATAATCTTTCTATATAGACTTTATACTGAAAGACTTATGAATAAATGGTTGTGGAACGAATCATCCGAGTTTCCATTATTTCTTATGGGAAAATTTGCTTTGATATAAGAGTGCTTTGGATTACAAGCATGTTTCCAGAACGAATTATGCTCGCAATCCAAGGTTTTACTGTACATTTTTCCAACAATACATAAAATCATAAAAGGAAAAAAATCAGAAAAAGAAACAACAAATAACAAGTAAAATGAGGTTTATACCTCTTTACATCTGTGTCAATATCAACTTTACTGCACCTCAATAGTTCCTACGCCAAAAGGGGGAAAAAAAAAGGTAAGGGGATGTCTCATTGTGATATTATTATCAAAACATTAAGTGAAAAATTTCCCAAAAAAATCAAAAAATTGTCGTGAAGGAAAAACTTGTGAGAAAAAAAAAATGAAGTGCCTCATTTTGTAATTATTATCGATCCTTTAAGGGAAAAATTTCCCAAAATTGACGTGAGGAGAAAATAAAAAAACGGGGGTGGGGGGGTGGAGGTCTTCAGAAATATAGATGATAACAATAGGAACATATTGAAGAACAAAACAATTTTTTTTTAGGAAATTTACAAATCTGATACACAGTAAACTGCCAGAAATAACATCCAGATAAGAAACATTTAACCACTTAAGCCCCGGAGGATTTGGCTGCTAAACGACCAGGGGGTATTTTGCGATTCGGCACTGCGTGACTTTAACGGACAATTGCGCAGTCGTGCGACGCTGTACCTAAACAAATTTGACGTCCTTTATTTCCCACAAACAGAGCTTTCTTTTGGTGGTATTTGATCACCTGTGCGATTTTTTGATCACGCGCTATAAACAAAAAAAGAGCGTCAATTTTGCAAAAATAACAATATTTTTCACATTTTTTATATGAAATTCCCCAAAAAAAATGTAAAAATCAAAATTTTTTAACATTTTCGGCCAATTTGTTTTATGCTACCTATGTTTGGTAAAAAAAAATCGCAAAAAGCGTATTTTTATTGGTTTGCGCAAAAGTTATCGCGTTTACTAACAAAGGGAAAGATTTTTGTAATTTTTGTTATTTTTTTTTTTAACGCGTAATGGCAGAGATGTATAGTAACGAAGTAGAACTACTTAAGTACTGTACTTAAGTACCGAAATGCGGTATCTGTACTTTCCTAGAGTAGAATTTTTTTCTCCTACTTCTACTTTTACTTCACTACATTTTTTCGATGATTTTGATACTTCTACTCAAGTATTTTTTTTTTGTGCTGCATAGTTACTCGTTACTTTTAAAAAAATTACCACTGCCAGAACAGTAGATGGCAGGTTGCATAAAGCTCAAAAAAATGTGTATAATGTCATTTGTAAATCAGCGCATACGAAAATAAAGGCTGTGTATAATAAAAGCTGCTATACCAAATCTTTCCAATAAAAAGAAAATATGAAACAAACAAATAAATGGTGCTACAGCGCTTAAAGTGCATCAAGAAACTACTAACAAACACAGGTTAATCATTTGAATAAATCATTTGAAATAATAAAAACAATATGATGTTCATACTTTTGACTTCTTTCTTTAATAACTACATAACACAGTACTTGTACTTCTACTTTCAGTACTTGAGTAGAAATTTTTTTTCAAAACTACTGGTACTTTTTACTTTTAGTACTTAAGTAGCAAATTTTTTGAAAAAACTACTTGCAATACTTAAGTAAAAAAAATGTTGAATACTTTAGTACTTCTACTTAAGTAACTTTTTCTGCGAGCACTTCCACTTCTACTCAAGTAATTTTTTGATCGAGCACTTGTACTTTTACTCAAGTAGAAATTTCGAGTACTTTATACAAGTCTGCGTAATGGCGGCGATCTGCGTTTTTTTTTGCGGTACTGCGACATTGGGGCGGACAGATCGGACCCTTGACTGACATTTTTGACACTTTTGGGGTTACCAGTGACATTTCTACAGTAATCAGTGCTATAAATATGCACTGTTACTGTAAAAATACACTGGTAGTGAAGGGGTTAACTTTATTTGAGAGGGAGGGGCTGTGTGTGTCCCTAGGGGCGTGATTCTTACTGTGATTGGCTGTGACTTGAGGTGTAAGGACACTGATCAACGGTTCTACATAATAGAACCGTATGATCAGTGTTTTTACACCGAGGAGAATGACAGGCAGCTTGTTTACACAAGCTGCCTGACTTTCTCCCTCTCCCCCGACGATCGCCGAGTGACCGGCGGACATCGGGTCCGCCGGTCACACGCGCGGGGGGGTCCGTGACCGCGCGGGAGCGCGCCTCCGGCGGCTCGCGCTCGCTCCCCAGACCCTCCCAGGCTAGTGACGTTAATTAACGTCACTCTGCCTGTGAGGGGCTGACCGCCGCAGTAAATTTACTTGCGGCGGTCGGCAAGCGGTTAAACTAAACAAATAAAACCATTATATACGGACCATGAAAATCCATCGTTCTCTGGCAAACATCCATACATAGCCCATGGCAAACAAGTAAACCTTACGTAATCCTAAATCTCTGCGGCAGCGTAAACCCAGTTCCATGTATCAGATGGTTCGCCTATCCGGCAACACAGCTGACAGGAGGTATTGAAGAACCAAGGGCAGAGAGCCCTCAACCACACACAAGACAGACAGCAGACGACAACAAAAACAAAAGGGGGGGGGTTAGGGGAGAGGGGGAGGAAAAGGAGGGGGACTCATGGTGTGACAAAAAGTTGCAACATCACAAAATATCACAGATCATGATTACTCATCTAAAAGCTCAGCATATTTCTTAAGTGAAGGCAAGCCAGCATGCCCAAATCTTATGAGCCTGAGAGCCATGACCCCTGAAATCGTAGGTCATGTCCTCCAGGCGATACGTATGGTCAACAGAACGTAGCCAGAGAGCTATAAGTGGGCCACTGGATTCTTCCAATATAAAGGAATGAGAGCCTTAGCCGCATTAAGGAGGTGAGGTGTAATTGACCTTCTATAACTATGGGGCGGGACCGTCGTACCATGAATTAGGACAGACCACGGGTCAGTAGCAACAGGGGAACCCTGGATAATATCTAGGAGTGATAGCACCGAGGACCAGTAAATACATATGATCGGACACGACCACCATATATGAGCATGTGTGTCAGGTTGACCACAACCCCTCCAGCACAGAGGGGAAGAGGAAGGAAACATACAATGCAATCTCACCGGTGAGAAATGCCATCTCATAAGAAGTTTGTAGTTCATCTCAGCTGTTTTAGCAGAGATTGCAGAAGAGTGGCAAAGGGTAATTATAGTTAGTCACGGAAACCGTGAGTGGCAGTTGCAAGTCGGTTTCTCAGTGTTGCAAAGAGGACAACTGTTGGATAGGCTCCATGGCAATGAGCGCTTTATACATTTGGGACAAAGCACCTTTTTGAGGACAATCAGGGACCAGGAGTTTTTCTACCGGGTTCAGTGAGCTCAGAGTACGTAGGGGTTGTGGAAGGCTTTTGACGAACTGCCTCAGTTGGTTATATTGCCAGAGGTCTCAAAAGGACGATGCAGAGTGTCGAGGAAAAGTGGATGCAGGGAAGATTCCCTGAGAAGAGGAGACATGGTGTAACAGAGTATTTGTAGAATGCGGCAACCAGTGTTGAAAAGAGAGATCATGCAGGCCTGGGATGAAATAATTATGGCCTAGGAGAGGCATCAAGGGTGAGTTGTAGTGTAACTTGAAATGTTTATGCCATATATCCCAGGTGTGGAAAACAGAAATGGATAAGGGAGACGTTCCAGGTGAGTAAATTCTACACTTAGGAGGAATCCAAAGTTGACGATACAAAGAAGTCTCAGCAAGATCATATTCTAACTGCACCCACAGCTTAGTACCTAAGTTAAGTTTCCAGTCTAGGACCCAGGTCATAATAGATGCTTGTAGATATTTCTCAAAATCTGGCACCGCCAGTCCCCCATGCTGCTTGGTACGCATCAAAATATTTCCAGCTATTTGGGGGCCTGATCGGCGCCAGATAGAGGACATCACTAGGGAAGATAGTATCTTCGCAAAATTTTTGGAACGTTAAAAGGTAACATTTGAAACAAAAAGAACACCCTGGGTAGCCAGTTCATCTTGACCACATTCACTCTCCCAGTCCAAGAGGTCGCTAAATGATTCCACTTACTCAGGTCGGCCCTAACTCCATTAAGAAGAGGAACATAATTTGCCACTGAGGTATCACGAATGTTCGCAGTGAGGTGGACACCTAAATATTTAAGGGAGCAAGATTGCCACGTAAATGGAAAAGATGGTCGGAGTCTGTCAACAACAGGATGGGGAACAGAAACGTTCAAGATCTCCGATTAAGATAAATTTATCCTAAAATTAGAAACGGCTCCATATCTATGGAATTCTGATAGGAGATTGGGGAGAGCGATAAGGGGCTGCTGAATGTAAAATAAAATGTCATCAGCATACGCCGCATAGGCATAGAAGGTCCTATAATAATACCATGAACAGAGGGATTAGCTTGAATATTAGCCAGGAAGGGTTCTAAAGAAACAACGAAAAAGATGGGAGACAAAGGGCATCCCTGTCGTGTGCCATTAAATAATGTAAAAGGGGAACTAAGGATACCGTTTGTTGGAGACAACATGTAGTTTTACATGTTCTGATATCAGATGCTTCTGGATAATTGAACCTAACTACTACTGGTCTGGAATGCAAAGTGACCAACAGGACATTCCTGACAAGAGTCATAAATGGGAATTCTTATTCTCGCAGGATGTTCTCGCATACACCTCCTATTGTGAGATATGGGTGTGGAGAAGCCTCAGACAAGATATCCTGGGGAGGTTATTCCTACATCAAAGGCCAGCGGTGAATGAAGATGACCCAGGTCAAAAACAATGATTCGTGGACAGATGGCGCCCCTAGTGGAAGAATATAACATGCTTCCTGGAAGAGGAGATACTTCCTGTTGAGTAGGAAGGGGGCATATTATGAATTGTCATTGGACAAGAAGACAGTGGGTGTTTATCTGGGTGGTGTCTGAGTGGGCTTTAAATCCGGATTGCTTGCTAGAATTCTTTCTCTTACTCTTGGCTGTGGGCCATCATGGCTCTTGTGCTATTCTTTTTCTTCTTCCTGTGTGCTTGAGACCAGCTGAAAGATATCGGACCCCGAAGAGGAATATGTAACGTATCATCTGTAATTGTTTTGTCTTATATGCTCTGTAATATTCCTTTAGTGTTTTATGTTAGCATTTCTACTTTCTTTATAATAAATTAGATCCTGGTTTATTTAAGCAGTGTGTTTATTTTTATAGCTAGCATTGTTAGTATACCTTCTATTAACCTTATCAGAGCTTTGATAGACTATTATAGGAATAGACAATAGAATACATTTTTATAATAAATAGGGGAGGTATAAAACCACCTCATAATTTATTTCATTTGGCACCCCAGAAGCAGGAGTGTGGAAAGAAATTCTGCACAGAATCCAAACCCTAAAGTATTTTTGTCTTGAGTTCCTATAAGCTAACAAGTCCTCTACAAGAGACCCAGAACTGAAAGAATTCCTCTGCTGTGGACAAGATTTGCGCTGGTTCGTGAATTCTGAAGCCCTGCTTGAGTGGTCCTGAAAGTTCTGTGAAATACTTCATCAGTAAGCGGACGCGCATTATCTGGTAAGTAAAGTATTCGTATCTCTGGCTGGAATATGTATATGTGTTAAAATTTAAAGTGTTTGTTAGTGCAAATTGTTTTTTTTTTAGGCCTGGTTAGCTGTTAAGTTGTGTGCCGGCAAAGGAAGGGCTGATCACCCTTGGTTAACTGATGTACCCTGCAGATTTATAGGATAAACCATACATCTTTGAGGAGAAAGTGGGAGAAATATAGATTATATTTTATATTTTTTTTACCACGTGAAAGGGAGGAAGCTTTCTGCTCCAAGAGAAGGTCCATGTGGCCTAGGATCTGAGATAAGAGGGGTATAGGCAGTGGTGTTGAGGAGAGAGCAGGGCACTAGTTTGTGCTCCTCCTTGTGGGACTACAAGTCCGTGTTAACTTGGAACAGCTGTGTATGTGTGTGTTTGTGCCTGTGTGTCTTGTATCAGCAACTGTGTGAAGACTGTTTAGGCAAGCTCCAGTGTGAATGTAATTAGCATATCAATGGAGGTCATTGGAACTTTCCTTAAGATGTATGCCTCTGCTAGGTTTAACACTTCTACAGAAAACGCTTTAACCCACCAATTTAATGATTTGTTAAAACAATGTGATATACAAAATGATAATATGAAGGAGAAACCGTCTTCTAAAAAGGGAAAAAAAGCGAGAATGGCGAATGTAGTGTGCATGCTGTTAAGAATGAAGGAAATTGCAGAAAAAAAAGAAATGCAATGGTATTTTGAGAAGTCACAATTACTAGATCAGATAGAAAGTGCAAGTAAAAATATATTAGCAATAGCTGTAAAGACAGATGCAAATGTTTGTAATCAGATTGCACAATTGGTGACTGAGAAGTGTGTATTGGAAAAGAAAGTGGATGAATTGGAGGAAACGTGTAATTTAAGAGAAAGTTGGGTTGCCTCTTTAAAACAAAGAGAGGCACAGAATGAGCGTATTATAACGCTGCTTAGAAGAGAACTACAGGAGTCCCAAGCTGCCATAATAGAGTTATCCACCAAACAGGCAGAGATTGAGCAGTCTCAGTGTTCAGCACAGATAGAGAATTTAGGACAACAATTAGGGAAGTCTAATGCTCGTGTTGCTGCAAGTGATGTTGCTTTGGTTGGAATCAATGTTAGTGTTGATGAATGTGTTGTAACTGATCTTGAAATTGATTTAGGAGTTGAAATGCAAAATGAACCTGATCTTTTGGAGACTTCTGATGAGTCCATTGCTAGTGACTACTCCTCAGACAGTGAAAGTGTGAAGTCTGTTGATTCCAATCATAGTATTGTTATGCGGCAATGTGAGTCTCCATCACCATATGCTCAGAGAAGGCCCTATGCAAGGAAACCAGCTCTCAAGTGTTTTGCCTGTAAAAAGTGGGGTCATATTGCCAGGTATTGTATGGTGGCTAATAATAATATGCAAAGAAAATCACACTACCCTAAAACTACACCGAGGTATTATGAAGTTTATTCTGCGAGATGGGGTAGCAATCTAAGGCATAAAGGCCATAGTAGTCAAACCCGTGTCCCTTTTAAAACTCAAATGCTGAGATTACATTCTGAAAATGGTCAGTTAAGGCAGGAAAGGCATCAGTATATGGAACAACTGAATAGACTCAAAATGGAGGTAGCCACGTGTTCACGGAGGTATAGCAACGGGGGAAACAAATCTTTTGTTAATAGCCCTTAAGGAATCACATGGATGGTAAGGACTTTCTGGTTAATGTTTCTTTGCTATGAATAAGGTTTAGATGCGAGTCTCAAAGATTTGGCTTTAATTTTTGTAATATTATGGAGGACCTTGATGTGTTTTATTTTTTATTTTTATTATTTTTTTTTTTATTTTTTTAGCATTGTCAAGGATAAGCCTCTGGATTTGGTGTTATGTTTATGTATTTTTTTTTTAATATTTTTTTTTATATATATATTTTTTGTTTTGTTCAGGTGGAAAAATTCCAAATTGTTAGGTTTAGTCCACCTGAAAGGGGGTCATTGGCTATGCCCTAAGTCAACAGCTGAGTACAGTTGGTTTAACGCAGGAGTTTGTAGAAAACTATAGCCGCTGGAGTTATTGTATTTTTCCTTTTTATTTTTATACAGGTGGGAAAAAAAAAAACCCAGATGTTTAGGTTTTGTCCACCTGAAAGGGGAGTTTTTGCATAGGTTAAGTTAACAGTTGCGCAGATTTTTACGGTTGAAGATAAGTTTTGGAATACAGCTCTCTTTCATTTTTTCTTTTTCTTATCATGGGGGAACCATTTTAAAGTGGGTTTATCCCAAAGAATCATGGTTGTTTTAGTAGTTCAGAGTTGTAGAAGCCAGGAAAACTAAGTTCCTGGGATCCAAGTGAGGTTCTGTAAGCAAACATAGTATGCTATAGATATTGTGGATAAGAATTTGATTCTGCTCTTGATTTTCATTTCCAGAGTCTTGGTGGAGCGAGATATTGGAGAGGTCTCTGGAACATGGATGAAAGATGTTCATCTAGTTGGCAGTGTGTCTATGCCATGCCGCATCGCAAATTTGTTATGACAAACATTCAGGGGAGAAGGGATACATGAAAAGATGCAGATTAATATGTGCAGTATATGATTTCTTTCCCCTATGGACAATTTAGTGCTAATGCTGCATTTGAAAGACTTTGCCCATCAACAAGACTTGTGAAACATTTTGCCGGAATCTTTCCTATCATTTAAAAATGCAAAAATACTGTAAATACACGTGCAATGGGTTGGAGGTTAGGGAAGGAATATCACCTATCCAATCCTTCAGAACAAGAGATGTAAACTATGAGATTTTTGGGGAGGAATTGAATTGAAAAAAAGATATGCTTTTAATGCGTGATATGTATTGGAATAACTGAATTAATATGTAGCAGGTACCCAGTAGGCTGGCACTTAGGTATCATAAAGTGTCTGTTGGCCAGACGAGGGAGCTCCAGATGGCACATCAATGGGGTGAAAATTTCCTTGTGGGGGCGGTGTCTCAAGTTTAGCAGTCCTATAGAGAGGGTATCAGTTACAGGACATGTGGGACACCAGAGCTGGGTATAGGGGAGCTACACCTGGTTGATGTCTCGCCTGAGCGGTGGGAACCCCGCACAGGGGATGCTGGCGACTACTCATGAAAACATGCTTGGTTAGAGAAAGGGGAACCACTCCAAATAGATCTAAGCTCTTCCCAAACACTAGCTACGAAGGTACAATATGCCTTCACAGGGGAAAAATGTATCATGGGCTCTGGCGTGCACGCAGGGGCAGTTGGAATTATCAACCAACATCAAGCTGATTGTGCATTCTCTGTATGATGGTCAGTGGTCTTCTAAGTTAGCATCACAGCTCAGTAAGCTTTTGCCTAAACACATCGCTTTCACTAATCCAAATGGTGGTCGAATGCCTGGACATGCTGAGCAAGTTAGGATTAAAATGGGCTTACTGACTGGGGATTCTATCTTGTTGCATCCAAGGCTAAATTACCCACATGTGATCAGAGTGGATGGAAGCTGGAGGCAGGTTGATATTTCCCTTTGTCGGTGGCATGACCATGATGTCCTTTGTATGCAAGGTCAATATGCAGTAGTGAACGAGAAATGCTGGGAAGATGTTTCACTCTGTGGTCTGGATGGGGAGATCATTGCTGGGAAGGAAGCACCTGGGTATTATTTGGGGCATAGACGAGTTTGTTGCTTTGTCCTAAATGATACCAATGTAATGTTAGTCATGGAACTAGGGTGTTCCTAACCTAACCATAGCTAGAGGTGCATGGTGTACCCTGTGCATTGTCTCTGAAATCCAGGCACAGGGATGGAATTTTGTGGTTTAATTGTTGTTTTACATGTGTTGTTGGACCCGCCATTTATATAGGAAGGTCGCACATTTATCTATGCAGGTTGAGGGACGAATTGACGGTAAGGTCTCTTCGTACAAGTTCGAGGCTTTGCTGCCAATTAAGAGTCCCGAAATACCTCTGGCATGCCTGAATTGCGGTAGAAAAGGCCATAGTGAGCAAGCCTGCCTAATCCTGACCCATATACACAATGAAGGGTTATAGGAGGTTGGGAGTGTGATGCTTAATTTGGTGGGTCATATAGATATATGTGTATATATTATGGAAATGGGTTGATTTGTATGCTTTTATAATTTGACGTACATGTATTACGTTAGTGATATGGTTGAGTAAGACCCTCCTCGAGGTTCTGTATCTGAAAGCTGGTTGATATGTAGCTCTGAGTGTATTTTGGTGAATGGTGAGTGAATGGACACCCCTTGCCTATATTGCACACCCTTTGCCTATACTGCACTCCATCCTGAAAATTCCAAAAGGGGAAGACACGAACTGGTGCCATGGAAGCGGTCACCGAAGAATGGTGGTGGTGTGTCACCCAGAGGCAAAGCGGCACATGTTGGGAAGCACAACATATCATAAGGATGGACATTTATGGACTGTTTTATGGAGGCTGCCTCTGAAGAAGGGTGATGTGTGTCACCCAGGGGCAAAGCAGCACATGTTGGGAAGCACAACATATCGTAAGGCCGGACATTGATGGATTGTTCTATGAAGGCTGCCTCTGAAGAATGGTGGTGTGTGCCCTTCCGGCACAAAGCGGCATATGTTGGAGGCAACATGTAGTTTTACGTGTTCTGATATCAGATGCTTCTGGATAGTTGAACCTAACCACACCTGGTCTGGAATGCAAAGTGCCCAGCAGGACATTCCTGACAAGAGTCATAAATGGGAATTCTTATTCTCACAGGATGTTCTCGCATAAACCTCCTATTGTGACATATGGGTGTAAAGGAGCCTCAGAAAAGATATCCTGGGGAGGTTATTCCTACATCAAAGGCCAGCGGTGAATGAAGATGACCCAGGTCAAAAACAATGATTTGTGGACAGATGGCGCCCCTAGTGAAAGAATATAACATGCTTCCTGGAAGAGGAGATACTTCCTGTTGAGTAGGAAGGGGGCATATTATGAATTGTCATTGGACAAGAAGACAGTGGGTGTTTATCTGGGTGGTGTCTGAGTGGGCTTTAAATCCGGATTGCTTGCTAGAATTCTTTCTTTTACTCTTGGCTGTGGGCCATCATGGCTCTTGTGCTATTCTTTTTCTCCTTCCTGTGTGCTTGAGACCAGCTGAAAGATATCGGACCCCGAAGAGGAATATGTAACGTATCATCTGTAATTGTTTTGTCTTATATGCTCTGTAATATTCCTTTAGTGTTTTATGTTAGCATTTCTACTTTCTTTATAATAAATTAGATCCTGGTTTAAGCAGTGTGTTTATTTTTATAGCTAGCATTGTTAGTATACCTTCTATTAACCTTATCAGAGCTTTGATAGACTATTATAGGAATAGACAATAGAATACCTTTTTATAATAAATAGGGGAGGTATAAAACCACCTCATAATTTATTTCACCGTTCATACGAATCTGCGCAGTGGGGGAGCGGTAAAGGGCACCTATCATGTAAAGGAGTCTGGGACCCGCGCCCATAGCCTGGAGAGTGGACATGAGAAAATCCCAGTCCACCCTATCAAACGCCTTCTCAGCATCTGTGGAAAGCAGTAGGGTGGGCTGGGAGGTCCCTCCAACATGGGAAAACAGAGAAAGCGTATGGGAGACATTATCTCTTGCCTCTCGGCCAGAAATAAAACCCGTTTGGTTTTAATCAATAAGATCTGATAAAAATGGGAGCAATCTGGCCGCGAGTGCTTTAGCATAGACCTTTGCGTCTATATTTAAGAGGGAAATGGGGCGGTAACTGCTACAGAGACTGGGGTCTTTGCCCTCCTTGGGAAGTACGGTAACATGAGCATGCAACGTCTCTGGGAGAAGGGTGCCCCCATCAGGGAAAAGATTAACGTACGAGGCCAGGTGCGGTAACAGGGTGTCAACATATGTTTTATAATAAAGGACAGAGAACCCATCAGGGCCAGGGGCCTTGCCCGTGGTCATGGAAGACAGTGCGTTTTTAAGTTCTAGAACAGTGATGTCTTGGTCTAGGGAAGAAGTGGCCGTGCTCCAGAGTTGGGGGAGATTAGCCTGAGCCAAATATTCTGCGATCAAGGAGCGACGATGGTCCTGATCAATAATAATTTTAGAAATGCTATATAGGGTTTGATAAAAGGACTGGAACACAGAAGCTATGGAAGTGGAATCATGCGCCAGTGTATCATTGGCTCTCTTAATTTTAGGGACAAAAAAAGGGGATTTCTGTTTTCTAAGGGAATTGGCCAATTGCCTGCCCGGTTTATTACCCCATTTGTATTGGCGTTGAGAAACACGCCTATATAGCTGTTTGTGTTGTGCATATAAAAGTGCCTTAAGTTCCTCTCTCTTCTGTGTTAAAGTATGGAAGGTTGCCGCAGACAGGGAGGCTTTATGGCTATGTTCTAAGTTACGGATCTCAGACAGCAAGGCAGTCAGTAGGAGAGACCTCTCTTTCTTCTTCCGAGAGCCCAATTCGATAAATTTACCACGGATACAAGATTTATGGGCTTCCCACAGCACCGCAGGATCAATGTCAACTGCAGAGTTTTCAGAAAAGTACATGGAGATCTCCCCACCTATGCGCTGCTTATCTAGAACATCAGCAAGAAGAGTGTCATTTAGCTTCCAATGAGTACATTTATGCAGGAGAGAGGGGACGGTAAACGTGAGGGTGACTGGCGAATGATCGGAAAAAGAGGATAGCTCAATGGAGGTGTAACGTAATAATTCTAAGTGAAAGTGATCTAATAAGATGTGATCTAATCTAGAATAGGTGAGATGCGTTTTAGAAAAATAAGAATAGTCCCTGTCTGAGGGGTGTTGTGTACGCCAGGCGTCCACTAGTTGGCTGTCGTGTAAGCGTTTCCGGAGAAGGGTCAAACGTTTGTGTGCAATAGCTGACTTACCAGTGGAAGTGTCTATCTTAGGTTCAAGGGTGACATTAAAATCCCCAGTGAACAACGTGATACCTGTGGCAAAGTCCTGGAATTTCCTCAATGTGGAGACAAGGAAGCCAACCTGGTCCTGATTCGGAGCATATACATTAGCAAAGTGCAAGGCGAGCTACCCAGGGTGCCCTTTAAAAAAAGAAAGCGACCAAAATCATCAGATACCATATCATCAAGTTTAAAGGTGGAACCCTTGCGGAACCCTATGGTGACACCTTTGGAATTACATACATCGGAGAGACCATAGTACCATATAGGATAATTGGGGGAAAACAATTTGAGACGGGATGTATGTGTGATGTGAGTCTCCTGGAGGAAGACCACATCACCCCGCAATTTATCCAGTACACGAAACAGGAGATGTCGTTTGGCAGGGGTGTGAAGGCCTCGCACATTATAAGAGATACAGGTTATGGCCGCCATAGGGAATGCAGGGTAGTAATGTCAGCATAATTAAAAGTAAAAGGAACACCATGAGCCACAAAGGGAAGTGGAAAGGAGGAAGGGGGCGGGAAGGGAGGAGGGGGGAGGGAGGGGAAAAGAAGAGCGACAGACACACAAAAAGAAAAATAACAGAAAAACATGAAATAACAGTAAACCATGTGGTGAGAAACATCTCACCCATACACAGGGGGGATGAACCCCCCCATGTAGGGGGAGATCCGAACCTGGTTTTTGGAGGGGAGGGCGGCAACCGCCCACACTAGAGTCCTATCCATCAACTCAGAGACGGACTGAGAGCCCCCGGGGATCCCTGCAAAAGGAAGCAAATATATATATAAAAGAAGAATTTAACAACCAGCCAAACAGCTAGCACTTAGTAGTTGGGAGTATAGGGAGACTAACGGACTACATTGTACCAGACTAAATGAAATAATCACCAGGTCCATTAGAGTCCTAAGAGCCATAGTGCCAACTGATAATACCACTAAGAAGCCAAAGAGAGCAAAGCAGGCATCAGGTTATAAGAGCCAAACATCCTCAGAAAAAATCTGGGGATTATGAGAGTATCACACATGCTTGTGGGAAATAGCAGAAGCAGTAGAACGTGGCTTTTTTGCATGCTTCTGCCATCCATAGGAACCGAAGAGAAGGCCGCGATGTCATCCTGCCAACCAGGTAGATCCAGGGGAGAGATGTCAAGGTCTAGACAGAACTTTTCCAGGTCCTCTGGGAACCAAAGGGTGGTGGAGCGGCCATCTCTAGAGGCTATCAAACAAGCGGGGAAGCCCCAGCGATAGGGGATTGATTCTGCCCTCAATTTCTCCGTCAGAGGTTTCAGAGCCCTCCTCCTCTCCAGAGTCTCTCTGGACAGGTCAGAGTAGAAGGAAAGAGTAGCTCCATCAAAGTCCAATGAGGTTGCCTCTCTGGCCCTGAGCATAATGAGCTCCTTCTCTGGATAATGGTGGACCCGACAGATCACATCACGGGGGTATCCACTTGCAATTTGCGTGGGCGGAGGGCCCTGTGCACCCGATCAATTTTCATAGGGTTATCAATTGGGAGTCCCAGTAATTTAATAAAAATGCCACATACTGTGGGAAGTAAATCAGGATCTCTAGTAGCTTCTGGCAAGCCACGGATTCTGATGTTGTTGCGTCTATTGCTATTTTCCTGGTCTTCGAGGCGATAAAGCGCCATTCTGTGGGCAATGGTAAGCTTTTTAGCGTGGCTCTGCAGTTCCCTGATGGCTGTGGCATGGGAGTCTAGCTGGTGTTCTGAGTCTTCCACTCAAATGAGAACGTGGGTAAGGTCCGCACACACTGAGGACACTTCTTTTTTGATAGACTTCTCAAGGCTGTGGAGCAACGAGGCAAGCTCCAACTTTGTAGGGAGGCCGCTCACCAACGCAGCTACGGAAGACCGACCTGGAGAACCCCTCGTGCCGTCAGAGCCGCACGATGAGGCCGGAGACCTATGGCGCATAGGGGAGCTCCTGCGGAGGGCGGAGCTGTCGCTTTCCGGAGAGCAGGCTAGGCCTCCAACGTCCAAGGAGTCTTTGGTCTCTGCGGTCAGAAATCTTTTGATGGTCCCCGAGGAAGGCGGCTTCTTAAGCAGGGAGCGCCCGGTTCATTTCCCCATCTTTTAAAAAATGTCTGGGAAGTAAATTTATGCAGTGTTTGGCTGTGTTAGGCAGGGATCCCAGAGGAGCTTACAGAGAGTGCGTCCTCACAGCAGCATGCGGAGACCCTGAGCAGAGCTCCATGAGAAGTGTCCTCACTCCGCCATCATTAAGCCACCTCCTGGTACCCTGACCACGTAAGATGGGCAACACAGGGGTATTAGCACACACAGGCTTGTGGCCGGAGATGCAGGGGTAGTAGCACACACAGACTTATGGCCGGAGATGCAGCGGTAATGGCACACACAGTCCTATGGCCTGGGATGCAGGGGTAGTAGCACACTCAGTCTTAAGACTGGAGATGCAAGGGTATCAGCACACAGTCTTATGGTCAGCAATGCAGAGATAGTAACACATACAAGCTCATGGCCAGACGACAACCTCTGGATATGACGCTGAGCATGTACACTCAACTTCCTTGGCCAACCATGGCGAGGCCTGTTCTGAGTGTAACCTGTCCTGTTAAACCGCTGTATGGTCTTCGCCACAATGCTGCAGCTCAGTTTCATGGTCTTGGCAATCTTCTTATAGCCTAGGCCATCTTCACGTAGAGCAACAACTCTTTTTTTCAGATCTCCAGAGAGTTCTTTGCCATGAGGTGCCACGTTGAACTTCCAGTGACCAGTATGAGAGAGTGAGTGTGATAACACCAAATTTAACACACCTGCTCCCCTCTCACACCTGAGACCTTGTAACAACTAACAAGTCACATGACACCGGAGAGGGAAAATGGCTAATTGGGCCCAATTTGGACATTTTCACTTAGGGGTGTACTCACTTTTGTTGCAAGCAGTTTAGACATTTATGACTGTGTGTTCAGTTATTTTGAAGGGACAGCCAATTTACACTGTTATACAAGCTGTACACTCCCTACATTACATTGTAGTAAAGTGTCATTTCTTCAGTGTTGTCACATGAAAAGATACAATAAAATATTTACAAAGATGTGAGGGGTGTACTCACTTATGTGAGATACTTTATATTTATACTTTATATCATGTGACATCAGATGAGGGGGGTGTCCCTTTTTTCTTGGTTTTAAATGGTGGTAGTTCATGTATATCCTGTTGCCACTGTATGCACTTTATCACGCCTGTCGAAGGGGTCCTGTGTGGTTCCGAAACGTTGCACTTATTCTTTTGTAATGTGATCCCTCTGCAATAAAAGTTTTGGACTGCAATTGAAGATCCATGGTGTGATGGTGAGTATGTGTTTTGATCTGTGATATATCCAGTGTCCAGCTGGTAATCTCTACAGATGAGCCTGTGATCCAGGAATGTGTGCGATGGGAATATAGACAAGACTGGCTTTCATTCATGACTTGTGTTTACTATTGTGATGCTGTGATTGGTCATAGCTATCACATGGTACAGGGCTGCTGTGACTGGTACTGTACCATGTAATCACTGTGACCAATCACAGAGATCCCCATAGAAAGCAATGAATCATAAATGAAAGGCATTTATGACGATTATTTATTAGTAAACATGTGATTGCTGTAAATGGTAACAGCAATCACATGGTACCTTGGCCAATCACAGCGGCCAGGTACCAATTGCTCTGCTCCGCTGTATCTGGTGGACACAGTGGTAGCAGATCACATGTGAATGGGAGGACGTCGTAAGAGATCCACCCAGGATAAGAGAGCACCTGCCTAATCGTATTGTTATAATGTGCTGGTCGGGAGGTGGTTAAACATATGAGTCCCATGCAGACCTAATGTGACTCCACATGTAAAAACCACCTAGGTAGCACAAAACAGTTACACCACATCAACACCCACACCCATGGAGTTGACAAAGAGCTATCACTCTGACAATCCTTTCTGTGCTTAGGGAATTGCATACCTGCTATTGCTCGATCTCGTGTTGTTCAATGCCACTTGTCCCTCTATGAAGTTGGACATTGACTGCCCAGGTTTGCATAATCAGTTAGCATGGAGGAATCTTGTTCATTATCAAAAATGACCAGCCATGCCGCTCCATCAACCAAGAATGGTCATGTACAACATACCTGTTGTACCCTTTAATACCTTAGGCTTAAATATTATGGACTTGTGCTACCAAGAGAAAGATATTTATTTTTATAACACTGTGTAAATTTTCTATAAAAATGAAGTTCAAAGGCGTGAAAATAATTTATCTGTAGTCCATGATTTGAGATCAATAAACAAAATTAAATGCTGTTAAAAAATGATTGATATTATTAAAATGTATGCTGACACACCCACTGTGCAAAGTCTACACTTGTTTTATTTTACTTTTCAGTCCAAGTATATGTGGACCTAATTGCCTTAGAGATGTGTCTCCTCCCATTCTGAGTACAGTGGTAAGCTCAAGAAAATATCTCAGGATAACCATGTGGTATTGTCACAATATGTGGTTGATATGTTGTAAACTTAGTTAAAAGTATTCAAGGCAGGGGCGTAACTACAGGGGTTGCAATTGCAACCGGGCCCCATGCTCCAGGGGGCCTGTGCGGCTCCCCTGTACACCTAGATAGGAGGGATGGCAGGGGCAGCATATAGAGAAATCACTGTCCTCCTTTTTCCTCCTGTAGCTGCAGGAGGAAAATGGAGGAGATTGGTTCCTCTGTATGCTGCCCCCGCCACTCCTCCTATCCAGTTCTTTTGTGTTCTGCTGTCTCTGGGTCCCTGTGTGCTCCCCTGGCCCCCCTACTGTGCTGCCCCCCCCCCACTGTGCTTCCTTCCCTCTCCTTCCGGCTGCTGCAGGGGATGTGTCAAAATAGAGATCCAGGAAGGGGTCGGTAAATTTGTAATTTACCAGCTCCTTTCTTTTCTGAATGGACAGAGTCATAGTCAGTGACATTGTAAAAAAAAAAATATATAATTATAAAAAAGAATACAATTAAAATACCAAAAAATAAAAACTACTGACACCAGTGGGTGAACTTCCAGGATCGCAAAGGTCACCCTTGCGACCAGGCCCTGGCATTCCACCACCCTGGGGAGGCCCCAAGATGGCAGGAAGGGAGCCCACTGCAGAACTTGTAAAAGAGTCCCGCTGCAGGACCATAAAAAAGGGCCCCAGGATCAGTGGGAAGAGGCCTAGGCTTGAAGGGAAGGGCCCCAGCCAAGGGTCCGGGGGGCCCTTCATGGTTTCTTGCACCGGGGCCCTGAAGGTTCTAGTTACGCCTCTGATTCAAGGGTTCACCCAGCTGTATTAGAGCATTAGCTGCATTCAAGGTGCTACTAGACAAAGATAACAGACCTTTATGGCCATGATTTAAACCGTAATGGTCCCTCATTCTGTGCAGCAATGCCTAGAGAGAGCCCATACAAAACATTTGTCCAGTACAAGGCTCACAAAGTATGACAATGCATTGTTATCACCTATAAATCTAAAAGGTTTGCCGTTTTTAATTTAGTCTTCCTTTACCTGTATTAGCGGAGGCTGAAGGTTAAGGAGAGCCATATGACTGTTTGAAATAAATGATGCAAGAATCAGCTTCTATAAGCCCTGTGCAGGAAACGTCTCCAGAAAACCCAAATCTTTGTCTTCTTTGTCAGTGTAATTTTACACTGAGGATGGTCAACCCAAACACTTGATGTGCTGTTGTTTATCAGGAGGACACTCCTTATTTAGAGTCGTTGGATTCTTTTGCCTCAGTCCAAAAAGTAGCATGCCTTAGCAGAAGCATATGAGGCATCAAAAAACAAAGCAATAATATCTAGGCTAGGTTGACATTGATGTGGCTCTGTGAGTCGCCTTTTGCGCGAGCCTCCGGAAGCGCATGGAAAAGGTCCCTGCACCATTTCTGGAATCAGATTTAGGATTAATGGCACCCGCACCCATCTCCTGTGTTTTGCTGTGTTGGTGGTTGCAGCTGTGGAAACGGGTGCGGACCCGCAGCAGGAAGCACTCACACAGATGTGAACCTAGCCTTAAATTGATAGTAGATATGCTTTTGGGGTGGTGTGTGATTTTAGTCCCATGTGGAAAACCAGTAACAAGTTTTTTACTTCAGCATATAATCTAGTCAAGCATACTAGTTAGTTAATTGGCTGTTTTCAGCCTTCTTGCAAAGGTAGCCATAATAAGAGATAAAGCCAACACTAGAGTAAACATCCCAGAGGCAGAGGGAAATCATAAAGCAGACAAGGTGACAAGAAATGCTACATACATCCCCAGAAACTTATGGGGTCTCTTCCACCCGCAGATTTAATCCCTAGTTCTTGTCCAGTAGAGCTCGGATTATTTATTCAACTCCAAGAACAAGTACCCCAGAATGAGGACAGGTGGTTCACAAAAGGGGCAACCCCTGATGAAACAGGACTTTGGAAAAATGGTGAGCTTTTATGTCTACCAGGCACACTTTTCACTTTGATGGTCAACTTGACACACAGACCCGGTGTTGGCAATTAAAAATATTTAAGACTGCCCTAGTAAACAAGCATTGAATAGCGCCAGGGTTCCTAAATACCCTTTTCAGAAAAATACAAATTGATTATATCCTGATGCCCAAGACAGGATCTTAGGAGTATATACTTGTCTGTGTGGAAACGTTTTCTCAATGCTACTGCAAAGGCCAAAGGAAAAAGCTACTATCAGAAGTAGGTAGGAAATCTCAGAACTTATAGAAAGTAACATAGAAACCCTTTTTAAAGGAAAAAGTCTTAGAAGAAGTTTTGTGTGCATTGGGATTACAACACACCTTCCATATTAAAATATTATGATCTCTGTGCTATGTAGTATGTGGAATGCGTTTACAAGAATGGAATGGAATCGGAATGGAATGGAATTGCTGCTGGAATGTAAGGTGTATATTCCTCTCAGGTATTTTGATGTGTGTACCCAGCACTGTCTAACCACAAAGTGCTTAATATTTATACCTTCTATACTCCCTATCCCCCTCAGAATAGTGGTAATGTGGAGAAATTAAATTGTGAAAATGGTGGTAGCAACAGTAAAGTGCCTCCCTACTGGCCTTTACTCTCTCAGAATGACACCTCGGAAACACGCAGGCCTTACATTTTTCCTTCTACAGCCCCTCGTACAGGATGATATTTTCCCAGGCAGCTGCAATCCCTTCATTCAGATCTCAAAGAATCTTTGCTGCTGTGCCAGAGTTTTAGACTAAGACTCATTTACGTGTTTTCTCCTCAATTCCAGAACCCAACAGTTTAGAAGGATCTTAAACTAATGTGGGGTGGCTGGTAAAAGACATTTAAGAAAAAGTTTGGAGCCAAATTTTGTGTACAACTGACTGCACCTCTGTAAAGCTTGAAAGAAAAAGACACATTGATATTTGCCAGCCACTATAAAAAAAGTTTCTAAAATAAATGTACTTTTCCGTTTTATTTGTTTTTCACAAGGAATCTCAGCCTGGGATCGTAACCAATTTAATCAGATACTTACATTGTATTCTGATAAAAATGTTTATAGGTAGCTGATTACAAAATGTAGGTGTTAGATTTTGCATTTACTATAATTGTATTATTATACAGGATTTATATAGCTCCAACAGTTTGTGCAGTTCTTTACAATATAAATACTGTATATGTTTCACTAAGATTATGTCTTTGTGGTACAAGAAAACTAACTGCCAGTAGATATGTAAAAACTATGGGGTTGATTTACTAAAACTGTTGAGTGCCATACTGGTGCAGCTATGCATAATATTAAATTCAGCTTCTAACTTCAGCTTGTTAAATTGATCTTTGACAAAAAAACCTGGATGCTGATTGGTTTCTATGCAAAGCTCCACCAGATTTTTCATTCTCCGGTTTTAATAAAACATCCCCTATGTTTTCTAGACCTCAACTTGCAGATTTCATAATATTTGGACGACGTTTTTATGTAAATTGCAAACCTGGTTGGACAGCTCACATAGCTGGGTTGCAAATATTGAGGGGTACATTCTGGGACGGAGTTGGAGAGGTAGGGGTATGAATGTATGTAAAATGCAATCTAAAAATAAATTTGAGATATGATATTCTTATTGAGAACTGTGATGTGCAGAATCATTATGGCTGGAATTCCATAACAGTGCAGCAAATAGTAAATTACTTGTGGAAGTATGTTATAGGCCCCATAACATAAAGAATGACAAGGAGTCTCGGCTCTTTTTCACAGATTGAAATGGCTGGGAAGCAGGGTAGTATTGTTATTATGGGTGATTTTAATTATCCTGATATTTATTGGGCAAATAGAACCGCACAGTCATACAAAGGTTTGCCATTTCCTAAACGTTTTGCAGAACAGTTTCATGGAAGAGATGGTGGAAACCCCAACAATGAAAAATACTGTTGAATCTATGAATGTTGAAAAACATGAAGCATATTACAGATGTGTAAGTTAGAGGCAACTTGAGTTATAGTAATCATGGTGTAATCACATTTGCCATAAGTTGCAGGAAAAAGGAGCATGTTGGTATGACGAAAACCTAATTTAAAAAAAAGCTAACTTCAATTAGCTTCAATCCTTACTGCACAACACTCAATGGGACCAAATATTTGCAACAAAGAGCATATGGGGCAAGTGGAATCGCTTTAACCACTTAAGCCCCGGAAGATTTTACCCCCTTTCTGACCAGGGGGTATTTTGCAAATCGGCACTGCGTGACTTTAACGGACAATTGCGCGGTCGTGTGATGCTGTACCTAAACGAATTTGACGTCCTTTTTTCCCCACAAACAGAGCTTTCTTTTGGTCTTATTTGATCACCTGTGTGATTTTTTGATCATGCGCTATAATCCAAAAAAGAGCGACAATTTTGCAAAAATAACAATATTTTTCACTTTTTTTTTTATATGAAATTCCCAAAAAAAAATGTAAAAATTAAAATTTTTTAAAATTTTTGGCCAATTTGTTTACTGCTACCTATGTTTGGTAAAAAAATCACAATAAGCGTATTTTGATTGGTTTGCGCAAAAGCTATTGCATTTACTAACTAAGGGAAAGATTTCTGTCGTCTTTGGTGTTTTTTTTTAACGAGTAATGGCGGCGATCTGCGATTTTTTTTTGCGGGACTGCGACATTGCGGGGACAGATCGGACCCTTGATTGACATTTTTGACACTTTTGAGGGTACCAGTGACATTACTACAGTAATCAGTGCTATACATATGCACTGTTACTGTAAAAATGACACTGGCAGGGAAGGGGTTAACTTTATTAGAGATGCAGTGACTATGTGTGTCCCTAGGGGCGTGCTTCTTACTGTGCAGGGATGTGGCTGTGTGTGTAACAGCACAGATCAACGGTCCTACATAGCAGGACCGTTAGATCAGCGCTTTTACACAGGGGAGAATGACAGACGGCTTTGTTGACATTAGCCGCCTACCTTTCTCCCTTCACAGCGGACGATCGCGAGGCCGCCGGTCACACGCACGGAGGTGCCCGCTATTGGCTCCCAGGCTAGTGACGTACTGGTACGTCACTTTGCCTGGCCGGGGCTGACCGCCGCAGTATATGTACTTGCGGCAGTCGGCAACCGGTTAAAGATTAAATAAACAAGTGCATTAGTCATTGTATTCCACTGGGTAACAAGCATAAAAGAGCAAAATGAAAACCTATGTGGCTAAATTTTAGTGTAAAAAAAAAAAGAGAAAAAATTGCAACAAGAAATGCAAGGAAACAATCAGGGTTCCTAAAACAGAATATCGGAAACACATGGTTACAGCAAGTAAAACAAATCCCCACATGTTTTTCATTTATAACAGAAGTAAAAAGGTTATGAAGAAACATGCAGTATAGGCCCCATAACAGATTAACCTAGGAAGCTGGTGACAATTCACAGGCCCGGACTGGCTTACTGGGATACCAGGAAATGTCCCAGAAAGCCGGCAAGTCCCCCCTGCCCTGGGGCTGCTAACACCTGAAAAAAATAAATGGCACTGCGCATGCGCTGCCGCCACTCAGGAAAGCCCGTACATGTTCGCTATTCCCGCGCAGACGGCGCATGCGCGGTGACGTGTTGGCGCCGGGTGGCGCCATTTTTAAATGTAAGTCTCCTTTGGTCCAAAAGGTAAGCAAGACTTCTCCTCAGGAGATGCAGTGCTACGGGCATGGTACAGGAGATTCTGCACTCACCTGATCCTGAGAAGCGTCCAACCTGCTAGGCACTATAGGTTCAGACATTTTCTGAAGGATTCCATAAGAATACACTTGACACAACAAAATATCAGTTTAACTGTTTACTGGGATAAAAAGGTAAATCAAACAATTGAATGAGAACAGATAAAATGTTATAATAACAGTTAGTGCCGTGTTACTCCACCAAACCCCCAATAATTCAGAAAGGGGCCTGGAAGACGGACACTGCAGAAAATAAATGCTTAACCACTTGCCGACCGCCGCACGACTATTTACTGCGGCGGTCAGCCCCTCACAGGCAGAGGGACATAGGTCTACGTCGCTAGCCTGTGAGGGTCTAGGGAGCGAGCACACGCCCCCGGAGGCGCGCTCCCGCTCCCGAGTGGTCACGGACCCCCCCCGCGCGTGTGACCGGCGGACCCGATCATCTGCCGGTCACTCGCGATCGTCGGTGGAGCGGGAGAAAGGCAGGCGGCTAATGTAAACAAGCCGCCTGTCATTCTCCCCGGTGTATGAATGGTGATCATACGGTTCTACTATGTAGAACCGTTGATCACTGTTCATACATCTCAAGCAACAGCCAATCACAGTTAGAATCACGCCCCTAGGGACAC
Source organism: Pelophylax lessonae (assembly GCF_965119305.1). Taxonomy (NCBI): domain Eukaryota; kingdom Metazoa; phylum Chordata; class Amphibia; order Anura; family Ranidae; genus Pelophylax; species Pelophylax lessonae. Next base: position 208,684,612 of record NC_138769.1, on the reverse strand, counting down.
ACACAGCCCCTCCCTCTCAAAAAAAGTTAAGCCCTTCACTGCCAGTGTAATTTTACAGTAACAGTGCATATGTATAGCACTGATTACTGTAGAAATGTCACTGGTAACCCCAAAAGTGTCAAAAATGTCAGTCAAGGGTCTGACAGTGTTGGGTCTGACATCATACCCAACACTAGGCCCAGCACCCCTAGTGGGCTAAAAATAGACATTTTTTTTTTTATTTAATCTTTTTTTTCTTCTTTTTTTTGGGGGGGCGGCGCCCCTGCGCCCCCTATCGGCCGGCCGCCACTGGTCAGAGCTATGATCAAATGTAAAAGCCATAAACCTTACTCTGCTTCTACTAAAACTAAGCCTAAAGTTGTCTTACGTTTAACTAGTGGGGTTCTATCATATGTCAGGGGATCCCCTTTAAGAATAATGAAAGGTGAAGTTCCTGGTCTAGCAAGGCCTTGCAGAATTTTCCCTGGCAGTTGGAGCTCTTTATCACTCTTCTATGTGATATTTGTAATCCAGGTGTAATGGTGACTATGAAATCCTAACTGCTGTCAGTGTATTATGGATGCAGGGTTATACTTGCGATTTACAGGTGTCACCAGACACTCTTGCATAGCGGCAGTGTCCACATGTGACTGTCTGATCCCCAGGCAGAACCTCTCTTATGATGCTTCGTCACTTCGGGTGCTAAGCTCTCACTGTTCCGGTTAGTCAGTTCAGCGCTACCTGCTCTCCTCTCAGCTCATCTGGATCTTCCACCTCCCTGTGACCACCAGCATCCACTCCGCTAAGGATGGGCTCCACTCGCTCTAGGCCACACTCTCAGGCCTCCGTCACTGACTGTCCTCTGGCAGTTCCCTCTCCTTGATCTGTCCTCCACGAGTCCCAGAAGCAAGAGAGTGCGTGCTCGGCCCCGCCCAGAAGTATATTCACTCTCCCACGATCCTCCATGAGTCCCACAGCTCCCTGGGAGTATAGTTCTGCCTGCCATCTATGTAACCATTCACCTTCTTCACCAGACTACATCTCCCACAATCCAATTTGTCCATTTCCGGAGGAAAGCCGATCCTTTTTGTGAATTCTTAAAGCAGTGCTCCCACAGTGTCTGAGCGGTAACTCAGATATATATTCATAACATATGTATATACATAGTAGCCCCAGCTTGGCTACATATATTTATTGTGGGAGATTAGCTCACAGGGATCACCTTTTCCAGGAAAATAAGGCCAGCATGCAGGTAATTTCTTAAAAGTCTGGTGGGTTTCCAGCTTTATTCAGCAGAGGTTTGCACATATGAAAAAAATAACAAAACAGTAAAATAAATCCTTGCCGTCTGGCGCTAAACTAAACAGGAATTTTCCTCACTATACAGTGTGGGGCTGGTCCCCATCACCCACAAAACATATGGTAAAGCAAACCTTTTCTTTCAAAGTCCAAAAAGAGCTCCTCTCTCAGATTCCCTTCTGAGTCTCAGGCCAGAGCATTTCTGTGCTCTCTTCCTGTTCATTTAAAGTCCACCTGAGCATGGACTCAGGTGACCCACAATCTCTGGACCGGAACCTAGCCTGTCACAGAGGCTGGAAAATCCCGGGCCGGATTCCAGTTCAGTCTCTCACTACAGAACGTATGCGAGGTGAAATATATGGATTATCTACTACCTCACCTCGCATACCATCACATATCCTCCCCCTCTGCTCAAGCGCCTGTGATTGAGCAATTGACCCAAGCATACAGTGCATGCGGGAGAGGGCATCGCATTGTTTTGGAGCTTGCCCGGCCTATGCTCTACTGTAAATTTAAACGGCTGTAGAGCCAGGAACCATCTTGTCACGCGGCCAATTTTCTCCCTGTTGTCACACATCCACTTTAGGGGAGCATGGTCAGTGACCAACTTAAACGACCTCCCCAACAAGTAATACATTAGGGAGTTCAAAGTCCACTTAATAGCAAGACACTCCTTCTCGACAATAGCATCGTTTTTTTCATGCTTGTTCAGTTTTCGGTTCAGGTATACAACCTGGTGCTCCTCACCACCTCTGTTCTGGGAAAGTACAGCACCTAGGCCCACCTCGCAGGCGTCAGTCTGTACCACAAACTCCTTTGTGAAATCCGGGGTCACCAGGACCGGTAGTACACAAAGGGCCTGCTTTAACTTCTGAAACACCTCCTCCGCTTCAGGATTCCATTTGACTATGACCTACCCTCTACCCTTCGTTAGGTCCCGCAGAGGGGCGGCAATGGTGGCAAAGTTAGGTATAAACCGCCGGTAATACCCCATAATGCCTAGGAAGGCCCGTACTTGTTTCTTGTTTACCGGTTGGGGCCACTTTTGAATTGCCACAATCTTATTGGTCTGAGGCTTGACCAGTCCCCGACCAATAACATACCCAATATATTTGGCCTCCTCCAGGCCTATGGCACATTTTTTTGGGTTGGCCGTGAGACCTGCTTCCCTAAGGGAATCTACCACTGCTTGTACTCTGGGCAGGTGCGAGTCCCAATCTGGGCTGTGGTTGACTACATCGTCCAAATAAGCTGCTGCATACAAGCGATGTGGTCTCAAAGTTTTGTCCATCATTCGCTGGAAGGACGCAGGGGCCCCAGACCGAAAGGCATCTGCTTGTATTGAAATGAGCCCTCAGGAGTGGAAAAGGCAGTCTTCTCCTTGGCCGATTCAGTTAGGGGTATTTGCCAATAGCCTTTCTTTAGATCTAGGGTTGTTATGTAGCGGGCCTGTCCCAACCTGTCCACGAGTTTTTCGACCCGCGGCATCGGATATGCATCGAACTTGGATACACTGTTGAGTTTCCTAAAATCGTTACAAAACCTGATAGAGCCATCAGGTTTTGGGACCAGTACTATGGGGCTCGACCACTCACTGTGGGACTCTTCTATCACGTCCAACTCTAACATATTTTTGATTTCCTTTGCCACTGCCTCTCACCTGGCCTCTGGGATTCTATATGGCTTTAAATTTACGCGAACCCCTGGTTCCATCACTATATCATGCTGGACCACATTGGTCAGTCCAGGTAAGGGGGAGAAAAAGTCTCTATGTTTGTATACAAACCCCCTAACGTCATTTTGTTGTGCAACAGACAGGGAATCTGTTATGGGCACGTCAGGTGTTACCGGTACCCGGTCTGCTGGGGCTGGAGATGCTGCTAATAAAGTCTCTCTGTCCTTCCAGGACTTTAAGAGATTCACATGATAAATTTGTTGTGGTTTCCTTTTCCCTGGTTGGTAGACTTTATAGTTGACCTCTCCTACCCTTTCGATAACTTAAAAAGGATCCTGCCACTTGGCTAGGAACTTACTTTCAACCGTGGAACCAGTACCAACACTCTGTCCCCGGGGCTGAAAGTATGGACTCTGGCACCCCGATCATAGACCCTCCTCTGGGCCTCCTGAGCTCGTTTCATATGTTCTCGCACCAGTGGCAGGACAGCAGCGATTCTATCTTGCATCAGGGAGACATGCTCTATGATGCTTATATATGGGGTGGCCTCACCTTCCCATGTTTCTTTGGCAACATCCAGCAGCCCCCTGGGATGTCTACCATACAAGAGCTCAAAGGGAGAATAACCTGTGGATGTTTGCGGAACCTCTCGTATGGCAAACATAAGATATGGGAGCAAAAAATCCCAATTTCTCCCATCTTTGTCAACCACCTTTTTTAGCATACTTTTCAAGGTTTTATTAAATCTTTCGACTAAACCATCTGTTTGGGGGTGGTAGACAGAGGCAGTGGCGTAGCCTGGGTTGTCAGCGCCCAGGGCAAGGTAAGTAATTTGCGCCCCCTACACAAATCTACTAGATCACTACACAGACTACTACACTGACACCTACACTGACCTAGCTGACCACTACACAGACCTACCTTATTCCTACACTGACCTACCTGATTACTATACTGCCACCTACACAGACCTACCTGACCACTAAACAGACCTACCTGACAATTACACTGACCACTACACAGATCTACCTGTTTCCTGCACTAACCTACCTGATCACTATACTGACACCAACAGAGACCTACCTGACCACTACACTGACCAACCTGATCACCACACTGACCTACCGAATTACTATACTGACAATTACACAAACCTACCTGACCACTACACAAACCTACCTGACCACTACACAAACCTACCTGACCAATACACTGACCACTACACTGACCTACCTGTTTCCTGCACTAACCTACCTGATCACTATACTGACACCTACAGAGACCTATATGATCATTACAGAGACCTACCTGATTCCTACACTAACCTACCTGATTACTATACTGACACCTACTTCACCACTACACAGACCTACCTGACCACTACACTAACACATATACTGGCCCCCCTTCACTGACCCTTCTTCCCTGCCCCTCCTTCACTGACCCCCCTTCATTGACCCCCCTACACTGAACCCTTCACTAACACTACACTGACCCCTTCACTGACCCCCCTACAGTGACACATACACTGGCCCCCCTTCACTGACCCTTCTTCCCTGCCCCTCCTTCACTGACCCCCCTTCACTGACACCTACACTGACCCCTACACAGACACCCTCACTGACCCCCCTAGGCTGGCCCCCCTACACTGACCCCCCACACTTACCCCCCCTAAACTGACCCCTACACTGACCCCCCTACACTGTCACCTACTTACCCCACTACACTGACCATGTCCACTTCCCTGGGCCCCAGGCCAGCAAAGGAACTCTCACCGGTGTTGTCTCTGTGCAGTCAGTCAGGCCGAATCGATGGCGCAGGCCAAACTGCCTCCTGGAATGGAAGCATGCGGCTGAAGTAGACAGCAAAGCCGCTGCTTCCTCTCTGCCGCTCCTCCCACAGGCGGAGAGCATTTGATATCACTCCGCCTGTGAGCCGGACCTACAAAGGATGTAGCGGCTCCCTTCTCACACACTGCAGGCTTGAGACTGAGAGAGATGACTCAAACTCACTGACACTAACAGCAGTTATATTGCCCTAAGCTTGCGGGTGTCCGTGAGCTCAGGACGGAAAGCGGGAGACACCCGCGACTTGCGGGAGACATGAGATGTCTGGAATGTGCCCCCCAAAATTTTGCGCCCGGTGCGGCTGGCCCCCCCAGCACCCCCCACGCTACGCCACTGGACAGAGGTATGGAGATGGGAGATTTTATATAATCTACACAGTTCCTTGGTAACCCTGGACATAAATGGGGTGCCCTGATCGGTTAAGACCTCTTTTGGGATTCCCACTCGACTAAACACCTGGACTAACTCCTTGACGATAGCCTTAGCGGAAGTGTTATGCAAGGGTATGGCCTCAGGATAGCGTGTCGCATAGTCTAGGATTACCAGAATATGATGGTGACCCCGGGCAGACTTCACTACCAGCCCCACCAGGTCCATGCCAATCCTTTTAAAAGGAACCTCGATGATTGGTAGAGGGACCAGGGGACTGCGAAAATGGGGCGACGGTGCCGACATTTGGCACTCAGGGCATGATTCACAGTACCCCCTGACATCTGCATGCAACCCGGGCCAGAAAAATCTCTGGGCGATTCTCTCCCTGGTCTTTTCGATACCGAGATGTCCCCCCATTACATGACCATGGGCCAGGTCTAGGACCAACCTGCGGAAGCGTTTGTGAACCAGTAGCTGTTCAACCTCATTCTCTCCACATTTTACCACCTGATACAGTAAATTGTTTTTAATGGCCGTGTAGGGAAAAGACAACCTCCAGTGAGGATCTACTGGTTCCCCATCCATCATCTTAGCGTTTTCTCTGGCTCTAAGGAGGGTGACATCTCGTAGTTGCTCGGTACAGAAATCCTCTCTCCTGACCTCTAAGTCGGGTACCACATTCTGGCTACTCTCATTGTCAGGGCCAGACATGTCCTCCTGTTCGTTACCCTCCGGCTAGGAGCTAGCTTCCAGGTCCTCCGGCTCCCCAGCCATGACAGGGAAAGAAAGAGGATCTCCAGCTCCCCTGATTCCCCCAACAGGGTTTCCTTCCCTTTGGCGAAAAGGGTCTGGTGAGAGTTCCTGTGCTTCCGGAGCAGGGGGAGCTCTATCCACCAGCCTCCCCTTGCTCTCCCACAACCTCCAAAAATGGGGCAAATCCCTCCCCACTAAAGCTTCATGAAGTAGCGAAGGCACCACCCCCACTGAATGGGTCACACTGCCCCAAGGGGTATCAACCTCAACCACTGCTGTCTGGTAGTCCCGAGTGTCCCCATGGATGCAAATGACCCCGATAGTACTGGGGTGTAGTTTTGTGGGATTTACACAATCACTTCTGACTAGGGTCACCACGCTTCCAGAGCCTAGCAGGGCTGTGAGCGGCTTTCCATCCACTGCAATAACACATATTTGTTTTTCAATGCGACTCTGACATGATGCAGTATATGCGACCTGTGCTAACAGAGATATGCGTCTTTTCCTATAAGCAAAATCGCATTGCATAGATTCATCATTTATAGGACAGTGTGCAGCAATATACCCAAATGCATGGCAGCGGAAACACTGTATGTGCTCTACCCCCAGTCCTCTTAGCGGTCTGAAAGACCTTCCTGGCTTCTTTGGCCAGTCTCCAGGCCTAGGACCCACAGTCTCATTAGCTGTAACAACATTCTTATCTAGTTTCCCCATGCACTTGAACCCTGGAACAGTCTTACCAGAACCGCTGGGGGATCTTGCACCCCTAGACACACTGAAGTGGGACATAGACGGGTTCACCAAGTCCTCAGTAGGGCTGTACCTCTCCACTAGGTCCACCAATTGGGCTGCAGTTTTGGGGTCCCCCTGTCCGACCCACTTCCTCAGAGCAGCAGGGAGCGCACGCAGGTACTGGTCCATTACCACACACTCCACGATCTGGGGGCCCGTCAATGTCTCTGGTTGCAACCACTTTTTGGTGAGGTGGAACAGGTCAAACATTTGAGAACGGGGTGGCTTGCTGCTGGAGTAGGTCCACTGATGCACATGCTGGGCCTGGACTGCCATGGTGACACCCAAGCGTGCGAGTATCTCCATCTTCAGAGTCTCATAGTCCTGGGCCTTATCCGGGTCCAGGTCAAAATACGCTTTTTGCGGTTCTCCGGTCAGAAATGGGGCCAACAGAGCCGTCCACTGTTCATTTGGCCAACCTTCACGAACAGCGACCCTTTCAAAAGTCGCAAGGTATGCTTCAACTTCATCGGCTGTTGTCATCTTCTGCAGGTGGTACGAGGAACGTACCAATTTTGGTTCAGCTGGCACAGGAGATGCAAATGCTTTTTTCCAACTCCAGCAGAGCCTCTAAAAACTGCCAGTTCATCTCCTGCTGGGCTGCCTGTTGTGCTGCAGCAGCCTCCTGCTGGGCTGCCTGTTGTGCTGCAGCAGCCTCCTGTTGTGCTGTAGCGGCCTCTACGATTTGGCGGTTGGTTTCCCGCTGAGCTGCATTTGCCTGTAGCAGGGCCTTTAAAATTTCTTCCATCTTTTTTTTTTAAATCAGAAACCCAGTATTTTGAAGAAAACAAGAAATTACAGATTGCACACAATTCACATCATTCCCAAATACAGGCACATCCATATAACTGAAATAACAACAATGACAGAAGACACCCCCCCTGCTAGGAACTGCCCCCTACAGAGAGATAAAAGGTATATCACATTTATCCAGAAGTAAGCCCCTTCCCCCTCCCTCAAGCACCAATAGTTCACAATCACTGCAGAAGGCGATCCAAGACCAAATCCTTAAGAGCCAGGCCAGGAACCGCCAGCCAACCTCCCCATATCTTATCATATCTATACGGGACCCCTCTGTGTTGGTAGATCAAACGCTCACATCGCAAAGTATTACCCATGGCCTGAATCCACATCTTCAACTAAGGCGGAGACGGGGCAATCCAGTGCTGTAGAATATCCTTCCAGACCTGAAACAGGGACCTGGTAACTGCCCATCTGATATTGACATCATGAGTGAAGTCCTCGACCACACCGAGAAGGCAGGGCTTTGGGTTCACTGGCACTGAAAGGAGATAGGCGGCATTAATGGTCCGGACCACCACCGTCCAATACCTGTGGAGCTTGGGGCAACGCCATAGTAGATGAATGAGATCACCAGTGTCCCTGCGGCAACGAGTACACAGCGAGTCCGGCCGCAGACCCAGCCTGTGTAAACGCGCCGGTGTACGATGCACCCGGAGAATTTAATACAGTTGTGAAAGTCGTTGCATCACATTCAACGAGCAGTGCCGCACCGATTCCAGTGCCTCCTCCCACTGGTCATCAGTAATGTCGCCCACGTCAGCCTCCCACTGCACCCTAGCAGGACTCGGAAACCGTTCCAGTTAATAACTCAATAACATAGCATAGCACATTACATAAACGTTTGGTGGAAACAAAATGTCTCATCATATAAAATACCGGTGTCGGAGACAGGTCCGGGGACTGCAGGGAAGGCTGAGTCCAAGGGCATGCTGTAACTGGAGGTAGGAGAACTGCATACTCTGGGGTATAGCAAATCTGGCCTGCAGCTGCGCAAACGTCAGCAGCCTACCATGATCAAACACCTGGCGAAGGTGGGTACCCCCCCCCCTACTGAGGTAGAGGGCTCAGGCTCGGCAACATGGTCAGTGTCCATAGGAGACAGCATGTCTGCCCCTGTGTCCACGCCATCCTGGGCGCTGATAACCTGGGCATAAGTGAGCTTCTGGGCATAGTATAGCATGTCTTTAGGGGCATCTTTGCGGGAAGATTTGCCAGCCTTACCGCTCGGGTCTTTCGGCTTATCCGCCCCTCACTGTGTCCCCCTCGGCGTGCCGGCTGCGGCGCCATTTTGGACTTCAGAGGCCGCGCCGTCTTCCCGGCCTTTCCGGGTCATCATGGTGGGTAGCGCGAGCAGAAAAGTATCTTACGACTCCCGAGGACAGGAGGAATCGGATGGTGCAAGTCACAGGCGGATCGGTGACCGGAGGAAGGATCGGTGAAAGGATTACAGGCGGGAGCTCCGTGCAGCGTGTCCGCTCACATGCCCTGCATGGCCACGCCCCCAAAATTTCTTCCATCTTTAGAATATGACCACTGAGTCCACCACGTGTGGGAGATTAGCTCACAGGGATCACCTTTTCCAAGAAAATAAGGCCAGCATGCAGGTCATTTCTTAAAAGTCTGGTGGGTTGCCAGCTTTATTCAGCAGAGGTTTGCACATATGAAAAAAATAACAAAACCGTAAAATAAATCCTTGCCGTCTGGCGCTAAACTAAACAGGAATTTTCCTCACTATACAGTGTGGGGCTGGTCCCCATCACCCACAAAACATATGGTAAAGCAAACCTTTTCTTTCAAAGTCCAAAAAGAGCTCCTCTCTCAGAATCCCTTCTGAGTATCAGGCCAGAGCATTTCTGTGCTCTGTTCCTGTTCATTTAAAGCGGAGTTCCGGGCACAAAATCGTCCTAATCGATTTTGTGCCCATCCGATTGCTTTGCTTCACCTGAAAAGGAATTGGATAGTTAGGATTATTATTTTTTTTACTTATCTTGTAATTGTAGAAAGAAATACTCACCTTTCGTCACTTCCTCCCTCTACGGCCTCGGCCCGCGCCGTCTCTTTCAGCTTGCAATGATTCCTGGGAGCTTAACGTCATCGCTCCCAGGAATCAATGCGCCTGCACCGGCCCCGCTCGTCACTTCCGGTGCCACGCCGCATTCCCTGCTAAACAGCTTCTGGGCATGCCCAGAAGCTGTGTAGGAATGCGGCGCCGCGCCCCGGAAGTGACGAGAGGGGCCGGTGAAGGCGCATTCTGGGAGAAGTAGACGCGGAAGAGGACGCAGAAGAGGATTGCGCTGGCTTCAGCTGCCCACAACAGAGATGGCAACGCTGTAGAAGGAATTTTATAAGTGAGTATTTCTTCTTGCAGGTAAGTGTGAACCAGGACAGATCAGAGGCTAGCCATTGTGGAATGTACTAGCCCTGACTGTCCCGGGGGTATGTTCACTGAAAAAATGTTTCTGTGCCCGGAATTCCGCTATAAAGTCCACCTGAGCATGGACTCATGTGACCCACAATTTCTGGACCGGAACCTAGCCTGTCACAGAGGCTGGAAAAACCCGGGCCGGATTCCGGTTCAGTCTCTCACTACAGAACATATGCGAGGTGAAATATAGCGATTATCTACTACCTCCCCTCGCATACCATCACAATATATATATATATATATATTTTTTTTTTTTACATTTTTAACTGCCCTGTTGGAGGGCTTTGATGAAAAATCTGGGCTCTAAATAGACTCCAGATGTTTTACTTTTGAGACACTATGTGGTTTGGTGCATGTGAAAATGCATGTGTTAGCAGATGTGTGGGGTGCTATTAACAATTAATGGCACTGTTGCACGTCTACTAATGGACAATGTGTTTGTGTGTGTGTGTGTCAGAAAAGCCACAATTTTGTGGCTGACATGAAAAGGTGTGAATAGCCTTAGAGTGAACTCACACTGGTGCACTCCGTTTGGCCACAGTGTGATTGTATGTGTGTTTTACCTGGATTTTAGGTGCACTTCTACTGAATTCTATTACACAGTGCGTTTTCTGAAACTGCATCAAAGATGCAGTATGCAAGACTTTGATGTGCTTTCATGAAAACGCACTTTGTAATAGAAATTCAATAGAAGTGCACCTAAAATCCAGGGAAAAAGCACATACAATCACAATGTGGCCTAACCCCAGTGCACCAGTTATTAGGGATAAGAAAGAGTGAATAGACGGGGGGTGTCTGGGTAGTAAGAATATGTGTTAATTAAGAGCAGAGTAAAGGATTGCAGAGAAAGTGAAAAGGCTGCATTTTGGGACAGGGTCAGCTAAATGCCTGTGTGGAATGCCCAGAGCTGAGAGCCTAGGCTGCAGGACATGCAGTACATATTTATGGAGGGGACAGCTGATAGAAGAAGGTAAAGTGAACAGGAGAGAGGAGCAGAAGAATTGGTGCTGACTTAGGATTGTGCAGGGAAGATAAAGAGACATGCTGGAAGTGAGAGGAGACAGACAAAGTGAAAATGACCAACTCAGGTGACCTAGCCAGGAAGGAGAACAAGCCAACAAGCGGAGGGGAGCTTGGAAGGAGACGAGTGATTAATGATTGCAGGAGAGATAAGGCATGGGTGAAGTGGCTGGAATGGAGAAGTCCATAAATCATACATTGTGCAATAACAGGAGGGAGAATGACATTCACTCCTGTCAGGCAGGAGAAGCAGCAGACGCCCCCAGTCCGCCCCCCTCATCACAGATATGGACACCGCCCAGGGCAGATGCCCCTCCCCCCCCTGTACCGGCCCTGCTACTGATGTTTCACCAAATGTGTCGTTGTAGTTGACTGAAAACCAGTTACAAAAAAGACTACTGCAGAGAAACAATGTAAACAAATGACTAGGTCCAGGTAGCTTACACCCATGATTCCTTAGGGAACCTAGCTATTGTCAAGCCACTATTTCTAATTTTTAATGGCAACTTACTGACTAGAATGGTGCCAGCTGATTGGCATACAGCAAATGTAGTACCAATTACAAATAAGGATTGAGTTGTTTACCAGGATAAAGTTATCATAAGTGACAACCCGGATTGGATTTATCAAAGACAATTCTTGTCAGGCCTGTTATCTGTTCTGTGAGGAAGTAAGTGAGAAATTAGATGGTGAAAGTCCAGTGGACATAGTTTATCTAGCTTTTGCTAAGGTATTTGATACTGTACCTCATAAATGTTTAACCTTAAAAAATGTCAGAAGGAGTTGATAAAAGTGCATGTGCATAATTGGAAACTGGTTCCACAAATGGGTTCAGAGGGTTCAGAGAGAAGAGATAAAGGACTCTGAATGTCTAAAGTTGTGAGTGATGGGCCCCAGCAGTCTGTCTTTGGGCCAAGCTGTTTAGTAGAATCATGAAGGGTATGTTCACACCGCATGCCATGGGACTGCATTGGGCGCTATTCCAAGGTAAAATGTCTTGTCTCCTATGTGCCCATTTCACGACACTGCATTGTGGTGGTGTGCGGGCACGGTGCACTGAATAATTAGTGCATGCACATCTTTTTTCAGCACGGCGTAGTGTGAGGTAATGCTCGCATTGTGTGGCTGGCAGTTAAACTTTATCAGATGTCTATGTGACATCTCAATAAAGTTTGCTTAAAAAAAATAAAAATAAAGGAAGTAGTGAGATGTGCCAAACTCAGCACACCATCACTTCGCTGATCTCTGCCCCATTGTACCGCACATCAGCCACTGCGTTGCAATGCAGCAGGTGGTGTGAACGACCCCCAAAGGAAGACCTTAAAAAAATAGGGGGTTGGGCAGCTATATGGCAGATGAGTTTCAATATTGAGAAAAATAAAGTTTTGCACTTGGTTGCTAAAAATACACATGCAAACTACACATTAGGAGGGTCTCCCCTGGGAGAATTTGTTATCGAAAAGGATCTGGGGGTATTTGTAATCACAGACTTAGCAATAGCATGCAAAGCCATATAACAGCTAACAAAGCTAGCAAAATCCTGTCATGCATTAAAAAAGGCATTCATTCGTGACATAAATTAATAATTCTACCCCTTTACAAAACATTGGTTCAGCCTCATCTACTCCAATCCTCAGGAAAGACATTGTTGAATTAGAAAAAGTTTAACAAAGGGCAACAAAATTAATAAGAGGGATGGACAACCTCAGCTATGAGGATTGATTATATTGGTTATTCACTCTGGAGAAAAGACTTAAGATGGAATGATTACAATGTACAACTATATCAAAGGTGATTTCAGGAGCTGTAATAAACTGTTTACTCTAAGGCCCTGATGAAGACACATGCCCACAATTTGAGGTTAGAGGAAAGGAGGTTTAACCTTAGACTGCAGAAAGGGTCTTTACTGTTAGACCAGTTAAAATGTGGAACTCCCTCCTCCAGGAAGTGGTACTAGATGACATGGTCGACAACTTCAAAAAACGTTTAGATGTCTTCCTCAGGACACGGAATATACAGGGTTAAGAGATTTGCTGGAGAACAAAAAGCACACACATAGGTTGAATTGGATGGACTGGTGTCTTTTTTTTTCAACCCTGTAAACTATGTAAATGTATCTGGACAGATTTATAATAATGGGACAATTCTGCCAGCATTAGGTCCTGATCATTGTTGGGCATACCAGAGCTGAAGTGTAATGCTGCAGTATGGGAAGGGGTCTGTTGTGATCTTGCTATAGTGGCTGAGAGCCACCCCATGTTTTTCCCTTCTTCAAAAAAAAATGCTAGCTTACAAAAGAAAGGTTTATGCTGAGTCTGTCAGATGTGCATATTTCAGTGCCTCCCATACCATTCAGCCTCAGTGGCATTATTAGGAGAGGGTCCACCCATTCCCTAGTGGAAGAATTTGCCCCCTTATTTTAATTGAAAAAGATGCCTCTCACAGCTGCCTTGAAGACATCCTTGTATAGGGTATAGGTTAAGAAATTCTCTCAATTTACTCTCAATATTGTCATAAGTCTTACAGACTTTCAGCCAGCAGGTGTTCAGTTTCCATGGTGGTTTAGCCAGGCTGCTAACGTCAGAGGCTCACAGCTGAACAACCATGGGCATAAGCAGGCCTCTTGGGGCATATTGAACCTAGTTTACATATAGAAATATCAGATCTTTACCTAACAGAAGGTCTATCCGTGACAGAGTTTTGTGCACCCTGAAATAGGAAGTAAATTGCCTCTCTAGAAGATGCAGACGTGTCCAAAATATTCCTAATTTTAGCGTGAAAAATGTATAGGTACTTGGGGACGAGGGCATAGGGAGCAAAGATACTTCAGGAAGAGGAGGGGAAGAAAAAAAGAGCAATATGAAGGAAGGGAGAATGGGGGGGGGGGAGCTTGCAGTGGAGGGCGGTAAATAGTAGAATAAGCTAATACCTGCTGTAGTTAGGGTAGGGGACAATTAAGATACAGCTGGATTAGTATTGTAAGAATGAGCTTTAGTCTAGGTTAGCACAGAAATCTAACCAATCAAACCATGTTTTTTTGTTTTCTTTTTTAATTTCCCTCTCGCTTATGGACAGAAGCATTGAGGTCTTTGTGTTTTTTCATTAACACGGATCTTCTCCAGTAGCATGATGACATCACAGGTAGACTCTGCCTAATGTGTTGCGACCCCAAACAGACTTGGTTCAAAAGAGTTTTATAGCGAAATGGATGAAAGTGTCATTTTATGCAGAATATTTAATGGAGGTCAAACGTAAATGTGTTGAATTCTCCGAAGTAAAAGAGACTCCAGAGGCTGCAGCTCTCCTACGCTATGCTATGTATATCCTGCCAGGCGGAGGGTCATGGCCTTAGGTCAGGTCCACTTCTCTGAGACTCCCTTGGATGCATCTTCATGGCTGGATACCAATGAGATCTCTCTGCCAGCATACCTATCTAGAGCTGCGGAGGTATAATGTTTCTCCTGATTCATCCCACAAAACTTTTGTGTTTTTTTTTTTTACCAAGGAAATATAGCAGAATACATTTTGGCTTAAATTTATTAAGAAAGATTATTTATTTGCAAAATGTTTTAACAGAAACTATGTTGTAAATGTTTTGGTCTTTTACCCTTCATATAGGGAAAATGGTAATTAAATACCACCAAAAAAAAAGCTCTAGTTTCTCAAAAATGATATAAATTAATTTAGGTACTATGAATTAAAAGGTGAAAGAAACCTGAGGGTCAAATGCTTAGATTTAAAATACCCAGGATTACCACCCAAAACCCAATAGTTCCACCCACAGTTGTAAAATTGGACTAAAATATTCGGGCACCAGGAAGAAGGGATCTAGAGCCCAAAAGTCAAGGTAGCCCAAACTTATGAAAATGAACAAAATGTGGTCAAAATATAAAATTACAGCTGAATAAATTCCCAAAATATGACTAGTTACCCCGATGGAACACTTACAGTCAGGAAATTGGATGACACCCACTCTATAGCAGATGTTACCGCCAAAGCCAATTAGAAGGGAGTCTAAAATGAAAATAAATTACAAATTACCAAAGTATAGCCTCTCACATCCCAAGCAATAAACCTGACCCAAGGATCACATCACTCACCTCTTCTCCCACACTGTCATGTCACCACTGCAATGGATGATGCCTGAATGTGTCATATAAATAGCTCCTATAGCAGCCACTGCTATAATTTAAACAGTCGTGGACACATTCCTAACCTAAATCTGTGGTTTCCAATAACTGGTGTCAAGAAAGCATTTGATGAGCTGAATCTCTGTTTATCTTTCAGTTTGTCCCACAATGTTAGGGAATTAGTTAGGGGAAGGCATAACATTGCACAGCTTGGTTGTGTTTTATGAACTGTAGTAAACCCAAGCCTTTAGCAGTTTTTGCAGCAAAACATTCTGTTATTCACTCGATGGCCTTTTAAACCTCAAATAAAGCGCTTCAAAGCCTAGAATCTGTCCAGGTGTTTTCTAAGACCTGATTAACACTTGTGAATGATGTTGTGTGCGATTAGCAAGGGGTTCCCTGTGATTAGCTGCAGATATGAAGCGGCAAGCCCCACTGAAAGCAACCCAAATCTGACAGCACCTACAGCAATTTGCAGCCAATAAATACCTAAATAAGGAAGAATAGATTATTCCCACTAAAAGTGAAAATGTGATTTGAGCAAGTCACCCACCTCTATGGGTAAAAGCACATTTTGGGCTTGGGATCTAGATATATTTACCTGCAAACCAGGTAGTTTTTTTCCAGCAATATAATCTCTAAATACCTTTTTCCAGCAGTGCTTCTGTGCAGTCATGGTTTTCTCAGGTCTTTTTCCCAAGCAGAGGGGCTCACATTCATCTGCTGTAATGGGCCATACACACTATAAGATTTTCTGAAGACTTTTTCCTTCAGATTTACCTATTCTATGTAGTGCAAGGGCCTGCCAGATTGCATACAAATTGAAAGTGTTTAGGTTTGACCTCATATTATATGGTTTTGGTAAGTTTGAAGGAAAAAGTCTTCAGAAAATCTTATAGTGTGTATTAGTTTCAGTTTTAGGAGAAGAGCAGGGAGAGGAACAGCTTCACACAGACCACAGAAATTACAGGAAGGGAGGGGAAGATAGGGAGATACAGATGCTGCAGAGAGAGCAGGATGATGGAAAGTCAGTTTACTGACAGAAACATAGGTACAGGTAGGATCAACCAAATATTATACCATATGGAAAAGGATAAATAACATTGCAAAAAATTACTAGCACAAAAATAACAAAGGAAGGAAGGATCAAAGATACGAAGGAAAAATCAATTGATATATGGAAGAATTGGTCAAAGAACGGATTGGTCGTTTGATTGCAGGAAGGTTTGGTCTGTCGTTCGCAGGAAGGATCAAAGTAAGTAAGGATCAGTCTGTCGATTGCAGGAAGGATCCTCGATCGATCGCAGGAAGAATCGGTCGATCGGGCGCAGGAAAGATCAGTCAATCGATTGCAGGAAGGATCGGTCAAGCGATTGCTACAAGGATCAGTCGGTTGATCGCAGGAAGCACCGGCCAATCGAAAGAAGGATCAATTGAAAGATAGGATCGATCGATCACACAAACGATCATTTGGTCAATGGACAGATTGGTCGATCGATCGATGGAAGGATTGGTTGAAGGAAGGATCAGTCGGTCAATTGCAGAAAGGATCGATCGGTCGATTGTTCATACCTTGTGAAAGCAATAAAGTTTATAAAAAAAAAGAGAGAGTGTAAAAAAAAAGCTTTGAATAAAATAAAGAATAAAAATAATTTAAAAAAATGTAAAGCGCCCCCTCCCCGATGCTTACGTGTAAATGCAAATTCATATATAAATCACAAACGCATATGTAAATGGTAAACGCACCACACATGTTAGGTATCGCTGCGAACGCCAGAGCGTGAGCAATAATTCTAGCACCAGACCCCATGTGTAGCTTTTAACTCGTAACTGGTAAAGGCTTTTAAAGCATCACTAATATAGGTTTATAGGTGCCATTGTTTGGCATCATTCTACGGACATATGCAATTTTAGAGAGTGACGTGTTAGTGATTTATTTACAGAGCACTCAATCATCTTTTATATATTAACAAAATATTAGGTATATAGTTTTTGTGTGCAAAAAAAAAGGTGTATTTTTTCCAAAAAAATTGCATTTTAAAAACTGCTGTGCAAATATTGTGTACCCACCATTTCATTCCTCAGGCTAAAAATAAAACAATATAATGTTTGGGGGTTCTTGGTAATTTTCTAGCAAAAAAATACTGATTTTTACATGTAGGAGAGAAATGTCAAAATTGGTCTGGGTGGGAACTGGTTAACAAAGATGAGGAGAGGATTAGCTACAGGGGAAAAGTGTTGCTCTATCTAGGCAGGAGGAGAGTGGAGGGGCAGGGAGGAGATTGGGTTCTCACACAGACTTTGGAAGGGACAGGGAAGAGAGGGAGGGGGGAGAGGGGGAGAGGGGGGAGAGGGGGGAGATGCAGAGACAATGAGGAGCTGGTAGACCGAGGCATGTAAGCTGACCACGCTATCAGAGATTGGCAGCCGTGATAAACATGGTCTGTTTACAGAGGGGAAGACATGAACAAGCAGGATCAACCAAGTATTGTACCACATAGAAAGGGACAATTGACATGGCAAAAGAACTGGGCTATATCTAGTGCCTTAAAGGGACAGGAGCATTTTTTTTAGGGTTACAACCACTTTAACCACTTTACGACCAGTCACTGTGCCTCTACTGCGGCACAGTGGCTCGTTCCCGTCCAGCGACGTAGACCTACGTAGCTGGACTCCTCCCCTTGTGGGCGGCGCCCACGCGCCGCCGAAGGCTCGCTCCCGCTGTTTTCAGTCACAGCGGGAGTCGGGCCAGGGGAGGAGCGGCGGTGATCACCGCCGCTCTTCCCCGATCGTCGGGGAATCGAGTTTGGAGATCCGCCCGCTTGTGTAAACAAAGCGGGCGGATCTCCTAAGTGACAGACAGTGACAGATTGCAGGGTTCAGCTTAGCTGAACATGCGATCTGTCCCTGTGTCACTCAGTCACCTCCCCCCACACACGTTAGTAAGCACCAGGCATACATTAACCCCTCCCTCTCCAATAAAATTAACCCCTTCCCTGCCAGTGTCATTTTTACAGTAACAGTGCATATTTATAGCACTGATTACTGTAGTAATGTCACTGGTACCCCCAAAAGTGTCAGAAATGTCAGTCAGGGGTCCGATCTGTCCGCCGCAATGTCGCAGTCCCGCAAAAAAAATCGCAGATCGCCGCCATTACTCGTTAAAAAAAAAAAACACCAAAAATGACAGAAATCTTTCCCTTAGTTAATAAACGCAATAACTTTTGCGCAAACCAATCAAAATACGCTTATTGCGATTTTTTTTTACCAAACATAGGTAGCAGAAAACAAATTGGCCAAAAATGTAAAAACATTTTGATTTTTACATTTTTTTGGGGGGGGGGGAATTTCATATAAAAAATTTGAAATTTCTCTATCGCTCATTGACAGACGTAGTCTTCTTGATTCTCAAGAGCTGGGTTATGTTGTCTCCGCAGGAGTAGGACTAGGCAGAAAGACAAAACGTTCTGGCTCCACCCTAGGGGCAGTCCCTGAGGGTATATCCTCCCTCTCTCTGCTACAGGGAATCAGTTTTTTTCTGTCTAGTCAGGAGTAAGGACCTAAGTTCCTTGCTGGGATCTTTTGGTCCTGGCAAGACTTTTTTTCTTTAAGAAAAAGACATTTTTTAGGTAGTTTTCTCCAGTGTTTTTTTCCTGTGAGATCTTCAAGCAAAAATGCCGGACTGGGCGACACTTGTGGTCACCCCAGCCGGCCTACGAGCGCGCGCAGACCATGGCATTGCGCTTGGTCGGCCGCGACATATTCAAGTAAGTATGCGGGGCCGGGCGACGGGCTGGATGTTGAGATCCAGTGGTCACCCCGGTTTCTGCCTACGAGCGCGTGCAGACCAGAGCTCCGCGATGGGTCGGCCGCGACGGAGTCCCAGTGAAGGGACTGACTTTGCGAGTTAAAAGTCTCGCTTGGACGCCAGGTACCAGAGAGTCGAGGCGTCCACAAACCCCCACCCCGGTGGAGAGGGTATTGTGAAGAGAGGGTGCCTGTCGGTTCGGTATGGTGAGTAAACGTTCCCTTTTTTCCTCGTTATGAGGCAGTATGTATTATGGGCCCCTCCATATATGGTCAGTATATATCTGATACTTACAAGTCCCCCTTGTAATACAGCATGTGTTTGTGGGAAGTGGACTTGGTTTAAGAGCTAACACTCTACCCAGCAGACTGTAACATTACAGCAGACATAGGAGGTATAATCCTACCTTATGTGTAGTGTATCTTCTGTAGATCCATATATCGCCTCTTAGCAGAGATGCAGGTGGATGTGCTGGGAAAACGATTTCGGCGGTCCGCCGCCATTTTGCCGTAGACCGAATGCATGTATGTCCTCAGGTCACGCCGGCCGCCATGTTTTTGGAGTCTTATGTCTCTTCTATGGGGGCGGCCATGTTTTGTGAGCCCAGCTACCTCGTGGAAAGCTGGGAAACGCCGGAAGGCGTACACAGGGGGCGGAGCCACGTCCTTCTACCCGGGAAAAAGCAACAGCTCCTTCCAGTCTGTAAAGACAGACGCTGACTGCAGTTGGTTGGAAACTTCACTGCATCGGTTGGTGAGCCTTGGGGGTCCCTCTCTCTCTCTGTGGGATCGAGAAGCAGGTACTCTGAGGGGCGCTATTGCGCTAGGGGGAGACACATAAAAAAAAAAAAAAAAAAAAACTTTAAAAAAAAAAAAAAAAAAAAAAGAGGTATTTTTTATTTAAAAAAAAAAAAAAAAAAAGTTTTTTTGTGTTTTCTGGCAAAGGTGTCCTGAATTATCATGGACCCTGCCACTCATGTATCTCCTCCGGATCCCCTCGAGGGGTCTGCAGGATCCTCCAGCACCCCACTGACGATTAAATCATTGTCCGCTATTATGGAAGCTTGTGTCCCGGGTGGAAGTGGCTTGTCAGGGACAGGGCGCAAGTAAGCGACCCCCGCCTAACCCCCTATTATCTGAAACCTCGGATTCAGACTCTGAGCCTATTTCTGCAGTTGCAGGTACTTCATCTGGTATTGGTGTCTCGTGTACTGTCTTTTCAGACAGTGAGGAGGATGTTTCGGCATCAGCCATAGCCAGAGAGGAAGCGTTGGTAAACGCACTCATGGTATCTGTTCAAGAGACCTTAAGATTACAGGGTATTCCGTCAGAAATAGCTGAAACTGAGATCCCTTTTGGGTCTAAAAACGCATCTAGTGGCGAAGGTTTTTCCATTGCCCAAATGTTTTGGCAATCCAATCAAAGAAGAATGGAGTCTGCCAAAACGCATTTCTACTATTTCTAAACGCATTAACAGGCGTTATCCGTTTGAGGAAACCCTCATTAAGAAATGGACAGAACCACCTGTGGTGGATTCACCAATTGCTAGATTGAATAAAGCCACGGTTATTCCTTTAGAAGACGCTCCGTCTTTTAAAGATCCAGTGGATCGCAAGATAGAAGCTATGTCTCGCACCATGTTTGCCTTGATTGGATCAGCTTTCAGACCTATAATAGCTATTGGTCTGTTTTCGCAGGCTGTAACTGAATGGACCTAGTGGTTACGCCGGGACTTAGAAGAGGTCCCTCAGGCGGTATCAGATTTGTTGGAACAAATGATACAGGGGTTACAGTTTGTGTGTGATGCGGCGTTAGACGCCACTCCATTATTGGCGCGAGCATCAGTCTCAGCAGTGGTTCTCAGGCGTACACTGTGGCTAAAAGGTTGGTTAGCCGACCAAGGTTCCAAAAAATCATTGGCTAATATCCCCTTTTTAGGAGAGCGTCTATTTGGAGCCAACTTAGATGAGATCATTAAGGATCTCACGGGTGGAAAGAGCACATTTTTACCGCAAAATTTTAAAGGTAGAGGAACTCGTCAAAGACGAGGGCCTTCTTTTTCTGCTCACAAGAGGTTTTTTCATCCCGCGGGTGAAAAAACTAAGTCCTCCATAGCTCCTGCAGGAGGCGTCAGGGGTCGTTGGTCGGGCAAGCAAAAGCCCGCCCCCTCCAGACCTGAAGATAAACCGTCCAAAGCCTGAAGGTGCGCCCCCACCCATAACTGGGGTGGGGGGACGTCTTCGCCGGGTCCCGGATCCATGGCTTTCCAGAATCCCGGACAAATGGGTCTGCGAAGTCATAAGGTCAGGGTACAAGATCGAGTTTCGATCTCTCCCACCGGCGCGATTCTTCCCTTCCAATATCCAACTATCCTCAGATCGTTTAGAAGATCTGCGGAGAGCAGTCACAGATTTACTACAACAAGGAGTGGTAGTCCACGTTCCTTGGACAGAACGGTTTCAAGGGTTTTATTCAAACCTATTTACAATAAGAGGGCAAAGTGCGTCCAATTCTGGACTTAAGGGCACTCAATTCTTTGGTCTTCATAAGAAGATTCAGAATGGAGTCCATTCGCACAGTAGCAGCTTTTCTGCATCCAGGGGATGTCCTAGCGTCCATAGACATCTAGGACGCATATCTTCACATTCCCATTTTCGCAGGACATCAGCGGTTTCTACGTTTTTCCGTAGAAGAGAACCACTATCAGTTTGTGGCGTTACTGTTCGGTCTCGCCATGGCTCAGCGGGTCTTCACGAAGGTGTTGGCCCCAATGTTGGCACTTCTGCGCCAAAGAGGCATATCGATTCTTGGTTACCTAGACGATCTTCTGCTTCATGCAGAGTCTCCTCAGACCTTGCTACAAGACGTAGAAATTACTATGATTTCTTTACAGGAATTCGGGTGGCTGGTGAACCAGCAAAAGTCATTTCTGGTTCCCACCCAGAGGCTCGAATATCTGGGTCTAATTCTAGACACAGTCAGGACAAGAGTTTTTCTTCCGGTAGGGAAACTCCGAAAGATTCAATCAGCAGTCCACCAACAGCTGGTCTTCCCTTCGGACTTGCATGAGGGGTCTGGGGTTGATGGTGGCTTCCTTCGAAGCAGTCCCATTTGCCCAGTCCCATACCCGAATTCTTCAGCAAGAGATTCCTCTCAGATGGAATCGGAATCCGGAATCCCTGGACAATCAGATCCGATTGAGCAAACAAGACCAGAGAGTCTCTGGTCTGGTGGCTTCGGTCTCCGATGCTCAGCCAGGGAAAGTCATTTCTGCCAATATATTGGACGACAGTGACCACGGATGCCAGTCTTCCGGATGGGGAGGAATTCTCGGTCAGTTATCTGTCCAGGGACTTTGGTCCCCGGAAGAATCCAGGTTACCGATAAATGTATTGGAACTGAGAGCGATCAGACTTTGTCTGATTCACTGGACCGAGCAGCTCCAGGGCAGCCCGGTTCGGATCCAGTCGGACAACGCCACGGCCGTGGCTTATGTCAATCACCAGGGGGGCACCAAGAGTGTCCGAGCGGCCAAAGAAGTGGCTTGCATTCTTCGCTGGGCGGAACGATTTGTTCCAGCAATCTCTGCGGTGTTCATTCCGGGGGTGGAAAATTGGCAGGCAGATTATCTCAGCCGTCAGACTCTGGATCAGGGGGAATGGTCCCTCCATCCAGACGTTTTCCACCAGTTGTGCCTACGATGGGGCACCCCGGATATGGATCTGTTGGCATCTCGATTCAACAGGAAAGTTCAGAGATTCGTGGCTCGCTCCCGCGATCCTCTAGCAGAAACCGCAGACGCACTGATCGCCCCGTGGGGGCAATACCAGCTAATGTATGCCTTCCCTCCTCTTGGGTTACTGCCAAGACTTCTTCGCAGGATAGAGGAGGAAGGAATTCCAGTAATCCTGGCAGCTCCGGATTGGCCTCGTCGAGCTTGTTACGCCGACTTGGTCAGACTGATGGCGGACGTCCCGTGGAGACTTCCTCTCAGGAAGGATCTACTGTCTCAGGGACCGATCTTCCATCCTGCTTTACGATCGCTGGTTTTTAACGGCCTGGTTATTGAGACCCAGGTGCTGAAGGACAAGGGATTGTCAGCTTCAGTTATTCCTACTCTAGTTAAAACAAGGAAAGCGACTTCCAGAAAGATTATCATCGTACATGGAAGTCTTATATTGTGTGATGTGAATCCTTTGGGTTCCATCTACATCTTTATTCGGTAGTCCGAATATTGGCTTTCTGCAACAGGGAGTTGAGCAGAAGCTGGCCTTGAGTGTTATCAAGGGTCTGGTTTCAGCATTTGCTATCTTCTTTCAGAAGCTTTTGTCTACTCATTCCTTGGTGCGGAATTTCATCCAGGGGGTGCGACACCTGGCTCTGCCAGTGCACGCGCCGTTACCATCCTGGGATCTTAATTTGGTGCTGTCGGTTCTTCAGACACCTCCCTTTGAAAATATCAGGGAGATTCCCTTGCTTACTTTATCCCAGAAGGTGGTCTTCTTGGTGGCTATCACTTCTGCACGCAGGGTGTCAGAACTGGCTGTATTATCCTGTTGTTCCCCAGATCTGGTGGTTCATAGGGATAAGGTTGTTCTTCATCCGAATCCATCCTTCCTTCTAAGGTGGTTTCAAAGTTTCATTGATTAAGGACAGTGTATTGTCCTTCCTATGTCCTTAGCCCAATCATCCTCGAGAATTTGCATGGCATTCCTTGGATGTAGTTCGGGCGATCAGGATATACTTGAATACTACGGATTCAATTTGTAAGACGGATTCACTGTTTGTGATCACGGATGGCCCTAAGAAGGGGTTGCCGGTTCTGCTGCGACCATCTTTAGATGGATCAGACAGACGGTGGTATAGGCTTATTTTATCTAAGGGTCGGGATCCCCCGTTCCCTGTTAAGGCGCATTCTACTCGGGCGCTTAGAGTTTCCTGGACCTTCCGCCATCAGGCGTCAGTGGTTCAGGTTTTCAAGGCGACTGTTTAGTAGTCGGTTCATACCTTTACAATATTGTATAAGGTTTATGTGATGGCATCGTCAGATGCCTCTTCTGGCTGCAAGGTTCCTGCAGGCCACTGTTTGAGGAGACTGTTGGTCTACCTCGAGGATTTGTGGGGTAGGTCTCATCTGTTTACTCGATGAGTCCTTTGATACTTCTGGTTGGCTCCGGTTGGGCCTTCTAGATTGGATTTTGATTCTGTCAATCCCACCCCTCATTTTGTGGCACTGCTTCTGGATGTCCCAGCTCTTGAGAATCAAGAAGACTACGTCTGTCAATGAGCGATAGAGAAAAATGGATTTTTGTAAGATCTTACCGTAAAATCCTTTTCTCTTAAGCTCATTGACAGACGTAGTACCCGCCCCTCTATCATTGAGTTGGGTTGGGTTAAATTCTCTGTACTGCTTTAAAACAGAACTGATTCCCTGTAGCAGAGAGAGGGAGGATATACCCTCAGGGACTGCCCCTAGGGTGGAGCCAGAACGTTTTGTCTTTCTGCCTAGTCCTACTCCTGCGGAGACAACATAACCCAGCTCTTGAGAATCAAGAAGACTACGTCTGTCAATGAGCTTAAGAGAAAAGGATTTTACGGTAAGATCTTACAAAAATCCATTTATATTGTTATTTTTTCACAATTTATGCTCTTTTTTTGTTTATAGCGCAAAAAGTAAAAATCGCACAGGTGATCAAATACCACCAAAAGAAAGCGCTGTTTGTGGGAAAAAAAGGACGTAAATTTCATTTGGGTACGGCATTGCACGACCGCGCAATTGTCAGTTAAAGTCGCACAGTGCCGATCCGCAAAAAGTGGCCTGGACGTAAGACAGCAAAATCCTCCGGTGGTAAAGTGGTTAAGATAATAGTACCCATTATTTGTCAATGTTGGGGCTCATAGATGTCTGTCTCTCAGATTAGTACAAAACTGTGGTATTGGCACACATCGTTTACTGCCTCTTCTGGCGTCTGTTGTTGGAAACGGGCAACACGAGTTCCCACCCAAGATTTAAGGCCTTTAGTTTATCACTCTGCTCTTTACAGGAGCACGCTGCAGCACAGCACACCTCTAGCCTGTGTTGCAGTGCAAATGGGACACATAGGAAACAATTGTTTCCTGTGTGTCCCTGTGGTAAAACATCTGTCATTGCATATAAATTGGCCCTAAGGCCTTGTTCACACAGGCACTCCTGTTTTTAGCTTTTCTAAATGCAAAAGACATCAAAATGGACCATTCAGGTCTGCAAAGCAAATGGTCATCAATGGATCTTCATATATCATATGGTTTTCCATGTACAGTGGGTACGGAAAGTATTCAGACCCCTTTACATTTTTCACTCTTTGTTATATTGCAGCCATTTGCTAAAATCATTTAAGTTCATTCTTCTTCCTCATGAATGTACACATAGCACCCCATACTGACAGAAAAACACAGAATTGTTGACATTGTTGCAGATTTATTAAAAAAGAAAAACTGAAATATCACATGGTCCTAAGTATTCAGACCCTTTGCTCAGTATTTAGTAGAAGCCCCCTTTTGATCTAATACAGCCAGGAGTCTTTTTGGGAAAGATGCAACAAGTCTTTCACACTTGGATTTGGGGATCCTCTGCCATTCCTCCTTGCAGATCCTCTCCAGTTCTATCAGGTTGGATGGTAAACGTTGGTGGACAGCCATTTTTAGGTCTCTCCAGAGATGCTCAATTGGGTTTAAGTCAGGGCTCTGGCTGGGCCATTCAAGAACAGTCACGGAGTTGTTATGAAGCCACTCCTTCGTTATTTTAGCTGTGTGCTTAGGGTCATTGTCTTGTTGGAAGGTAAACCTTCGGCCCAGTCTGAGGTCCAGAGCACTCTGAAAAAGGTTTTTGTCCAGGATATCCCTGTACTTGGCCGCATTCATCTTTCCCTCGATTGCAACCAGTCGTCCTGTCCCTGCAGCTGAAAAACACCCCCACAGCATGATGCTGTCACCACCATGCTTCACTGTTGGGACTGTATTGGACAGGTGATGAGCAGTGCCTGGTTTTCTCCACACATACCGCTTAGAATTAAGGCCAAAAAGTTCTATTTTGGTCTCATCAGACCAGAGAATCTTATTTCTCACCATCTTGGAGTCCTTCAGGTGTTTTTTAGCAAACTCCATGCAGGCTTTCATGTGTCTTACACTGAGGAGAGGCTTCCGTCGGGCCACTCTGCCATAAAGCCCCGACTGGTGGAGGGCTGCAGTGATGGTTGACTTTCTACAACTTTCTCCCATCTCCTGACTGCATCTCTGGAGCTCAGCCACAGTGATCGTTGGGTTCTTCTTTACCTCTCTCACCAAGGCTCTTCTCTCCCAATAGCTCAGTTTGGCCGGACGGCCAGCTCTAGGAAGGGTTCTGGTCGTCCCAAACGTCTTCCATTTGAGGATTATGGAGACATCTGTGCTCTTAGGAACCTTAAGTGCAGCAGAAATCTTTTTGTAACCTTGGCCAGATCTGTGCCTTGCCACAATTCTGTCTCTGAGCTCTTCAGGCAGTTCCTTTGACCTCATGATTCTCATTTGCTCTGACATGCATTGTGATCTGGAAGGTCTTATATAGACAGGTGTGTGGCTTTCCTAATCAAGTCCAATCAGTATAATCAAACACAGCTGGACTCAAATGAAGGTGTAGAACCATCTCAAGGATGATCAGAAGAAATGGAAAGCACCTGAGTTAAATATATGAGTGTCACAGCAAAGGGTCTGAATACTTAGGACCATGTGATATTTCAGTTTTTCTTTTTTAATAAATCTGCAACAATGTCAACAATTCTGTGTTTTTCTGTCAGTATGGGGTGCTATGTGTACATTCATGAGGACGAAGAATGAACTTAAATGATTTTAGCAAATGGCTGCAATATAACAAAGAGTGAAAAATTTAAGGGGGTCTGAATACTTTCCGTACCCACTGTACTTTTGTATACTAGATGCTCGGAAGTGCTTACAAGCTCAATGTTTAGACATGTTTACCAAATCAAGAAAAAAATGTATTTACGGTCTATTAAGTGTTGGTTTTGCAGCGATTAACTTAAGTGAATGGGTGTAAACACGACTAAATGCATCTAAACCTGCTTTAAAACAAGAACATCAAAGCACGGTAAAGAACTGATCTGGGAGGCATAAACAATTGTCTATGCGTCCCAGATATTGTCTTCTGCTATATAAAAAAGTAAAAGCAGGAGTGTACATGAGGACTAAAAGAAAGAAGACAGATTCAATAGAAAAGCACTTTTTAGTACTCCCACAAAGCCCCCCCTACCTTTCTATAGGCTTCAGTGCCTTAGAAGCAGGATGTGGAGAGCTCATGATGTGTAAGGCAAAGGAAATGCTGAGATGACAGAAACAAGAAGGTAAAAAAAAAAACCTAGAATAATGAGGCATAAAGGCTCCAGAGAAGAGAAGGGAGAAGATTTGCTGCAGGGCCGGAGCACTAACAGAGACGCCATAATTCTGGCATTTAAAAAAAACAACCTATTAAAAACCAACACTTAATAGACGGTAAATACATTTTTTTCTTGATTTTTCTTTATCCAAACTCCTTGAACGTCTGGTCTACAACCGACTGTGTGACCACCTTGCCGAGAATAGCCTCCTTGATCCCCTTCAGTCTGGATTTCGGCCTCAACACTCCACTGAAACTGCTCTCCTAAAACTGACAAACGATCTACTAACTGCCAAAACCAACGGACACTACTCTTTACTCCTACTCCTGGACCTTTCTGCTGCCTTTGATATGGTTAACCATCCCCTCCTCCTCAAAAAACTCCACGCCTTTGGTCTCCCTGACTGTACTCTTCACTGGTTATCTTCCTACTTATCCAACCGCACCTTTAGCGCTACTTACAATTCTACTTCCTCCTCTCCTCTTCCTGTTGGTGTCCCCCAAGGCTCTATTCTCGGACCCCTCCTATTTTCAATCTACACATTCTCTCTAGGTCAGCTGATAGCCTCCCACGGCTTCCAATACCATCTCTACGCTGACGATACTCAAATCTATTTATCCACCCCTCAGCTCTCTCCCTCAGTCTCCTCACGGATCACTAATCTACTATCTGATATGTCACACCATTACCTCAAACTCAATCCGTCCAAAACCAAGCTTAAAATCTTTCCTCCACCACGTGCTCCTGCCCCTGATCTCTTTGTCAATATCGATGGCATTACTATCAGCCCATCCCCGCATGCCAAGATCCTAGGCGTTGTTCTGGACTATGAACTCTCCAAATCACTGTCCAAATCTTGCCGCCTCAACCTCCGCAACATCTCCAAAATACGCCCCTTTCTAACCAAAGACACAACAAAGCTCCTAGTTCACTCCCTGGTCATCTCGTGCCTCAACTACTGCAATTCCCTTCTCATTGGCTTACCTATACACAGGCTATCCCCCCTTCAATCCATCATGAATGCTGCTGCCAGACTCATCCACCTTACCAATCGCTCAGTGTCCGCTGCTCCTCTCTGTCAAGCCCTCCACTGGCTTCCGCTCACCCAACGAATAAAATCCAAAATACTAACAACATCTTACAAAGCCATCCACAACTTAGCCCCCAGCTACATCACTAGCCTAGTCTCAAAATACCAACCGAATCGCTCTCTTCATTCCTCTCAAAACCTCCTGCTCTCTAGCCAGTGTTGCCAACCCCCCGGAGGGAAATTTACTGGCAGAACGTCCAAAATTTACGGACGGCACCAATTTTTTACTGGCACTGCAAAAATGTACATAAACAGGCTGTTTTCAGTGCTAAACCGTGCAAATATCAATACTTAAACTATAAACATGTAGATAGTGCTATTAGCAAAGTGTTTAGGTTAAACAAAAGTAAAAAACCATATTTCTCCATTTACATGAAGACCAGATTAATATAACCCAGCCAGCACAGCATTCCCCCATATATCAGAGTGTGCAGGATTCCCTTACAGTGTAACTCTGACATAAACAGGAATGCTGCAGATCTTGATTTAAGGGGGAACTCTGATTTAAGTGGGTGCTCTGGTGACCAGAAACCGCCTTATATCAGAGTCCACTGCATTCCCCTTTACATCAGAGTTCCCTTTTACATCAGGGTCTGCAGAGTTCCCCTTCGCACTGTAAGGGGAAAATCCTGCAGAGTCTGATGTAAAGGGGAACGCCAGGAACTCTGATGTGGGGGGCAATCTGGTGACTAGAGACCACCTTCCACAGAGTGAATACATTAAGATATGGGGGGGGGTTACTAATATAGAGGGATCTTTATATCAGTGCCCCCTTACATCAGTGACCCCCCCCATCAGACTGGTCTGGTGGCGCTGTCACTGACCTCCTCTCACATCTGACTTCTCCCGTGACCCCCATCCCGGCGGCCCTCTCACTCTTGACTCCTCTCCAGAGTCCAGACTCCCCTGCAGACATGATAAAAGACAAGAGATGGTCAGAGACTGCGGACATGGTACAGGAGGTGGTCAGAGACTGCGTACAAGAGGTGGTCAGAGACTGCGGACATGGTACAGGAGGTGATCAGAGACTGCGTACAGGAGGTGGTCAGAGACTGCGGACATGGTACAGGAGGTGGTCAGAGACTGCGGACATGGTACAGGAGGTGGTCAGAGACTGCGGACATGGTACAGGAGGTGGTCAGAGACTGCGGACATGGTACAGGAGGTGGTCAGAGACTGCGGACATGGTACAGGAGGTGGTCAGAGACTGCGGACATGGTACAGGAGGTGGTCAGAGACTGCGGACATGGTACAGGAGGTGCTCAGAGAAATGCATCGGGAACACAGAACTTGTGGAGTGATTTCAGCGATTTTGCTGACTACACGAGGCGCAGCTGAATCTACTTCTCTGAGCGACAAAATACTGTACAATGGCATTGTTTGTGATCCCATGGACAATCCTTATAGATTTATCTGCTGATGGGTGAGGAGGAAATGGCCTGCGTCAGTGTCACCAGCCTAGGATGTCATCTGGATCCCCTGTGAGGGGACAATGAATGAACACTAATAGGGGGACCTCATTGTAGGATACAGAAGGGTCACCACTTTAATGTAGTTTTATCTCCTATGGGACACTCGGGAGATCAGATCGCAGGGGGTGATTGAGTCCTGGGACAGGAGGTCATCCTGGGTGCTGTGAGATGATGACAGACAAGGTGACATCGCTATGTACTATGTGTCAGCCAGAAGCACAACTGTTTCCAGGTGTCGTAAATGTATGACATTCATCAATAATTTTATCTTTTGGGACAATACCATTGAAAGTGTGTATAATTCAATAACTAAATTTAAAATGGCAGCTGCATATCGACATGTCACTATCCAGAACAGAGACGAGAAGCAAGTGATTTATACTACAAGGACCTGACATCAATTTGAATATACTCTTAGGAATATTTGTTAAAACATTGCACTGCTGCAATTTAGAAGCAAGCTTGAAGAAAAGCTGCAAAATAATAATACTCCTATGATTTGAAAAGGGAACGAAAAAAAAAATTCAATATTCAAGAAATAACATTGTATTTTATGACTGCAGATCTGCAGTAAAGGTATCTTTACCTGTAAAGATTACACAGAAAATATATTATTTACACTTTCTTGGGGGGAAAAAAAATCTATATAACTCATTCCAGCGATCACATCTCCCGATGTGCCTCTTCCACTGTGTAGTTTTATCTCCTATGGGACACTCGGGAGATCAGATCGCAGGGGATGATTAGTCCTGGGACAGGAGGTCATCCTGGGTGCAGTGACTGAGATGGTGACAATTTAACAAGGTGACATCGCTATGTACTTGTCTTACTGTGCCTGTGCCGCGCCGCCTGTGTACTGTGTGGAGAATACAGCTAGCTCCGAGTCCTCTCCTCAGCTCCACCCGCCCGCTCGGCTCCTGCAACGATATGGCGGGAGCGGGAAATTCCAGGGAATGCGCCATGACATCATCACTGTGACTCCCGTGACCATCCTGAGTGGGTCACGATAAGTAAGCGCGCTGCACTGCACAGCTTCTGCCAGACCCGCCCCCAGCATTGGGCCCGCCCTGCTGGCCGAATGCAGCATCGGATCACTCAGATGATCGTCTTCTCGGAAATCTCCGGAACTGCGCATGCGCAGTTTCAAGCTAAGCCGTTCACAGCCATTTTTACGGGCACTTTTCTCCTGCTACGGGCATTTACGGGCAGGAGAAAAGTGCCCTGTGTTTACGGACTGTCCGTAAATATACGGACGGTTGGCAACACTGTCTCTAGCTCCCTCATCACCTCCTCCCATGTTCGCCTCCAGGACTTTACCAGAGCCTCACCAATCCTATGGAACTCCTTACCCTTATCTATCCGATTATCTCCTACTCTATTAGCTTTTAGATGATCTCTGAAAACCCTCCTCTACAAAGAAGCCTATACTACCCACACCTGACAACTGTACCCCTCCATTTTCTCCATGAGCTCAACCCCCACAGCTATTGCCTTTTGTTTCACTTGACCCCCCCCCTTCTAGATTGTAAGCTCTAATGAGCAGGGCCCTCTAAATCCTCCTGTATTGAATTGTATTGTAACTGTATTGTCTTCCCTCATATTGTAAAGCACTGTGCAAACTATAAATCCTGTATAATAATAATAATAACCTATTTTCGTCTTGCTTCATCCCTCTTCCATAGTTAAACAAAATGTAGGTACCCTTTTTGGGGTGAAAATGACAGATCTGCCATGGTCTTTGGCACTGGACAGAGATCTGTACAGGTATGGAGTCTCTCTGTGTGTGCAGGAAAACTCTGAAGAAAATGCAAACCCTAGATCTCAGCATGTTTGCGAGCTCTGTTCCAGGTTGAGCTTCAGAAGAGTGACAGCACAGAGCTTTTGGCATCACTGGGGAGATTCTCAAGGCATGCAATTTTAAAGCCCGGGCAATTTTTTTTTCCCCCATGTAGTGGGGCGTGCTGACGTAAGGAACAGTACATTTTCAAGACCGCTGGAGCGCGGGGGTGCCGGACCGGTCTTGTGCAGGGAGGATCGTAGGATCAGGTAAGTATATTTCTGCTGTCCTCTCCCCTAGAATAAAATGAGCAGTTAACCGGTTATGTGGAGGCACAGGCCCACTACATGGGAAAAAAAAATTTTGCTCAGCTTTAGGACTTCAAGTTTGGTATCTGTTTACTAGACACAATCCCGTCTTTTATGTTTTACCCGTAAAACTGGGTATTATTTTGTGTTTCTTTGAACTAAATTCATTTTAGTATATTTTTTTTGCTGAAAATATGCTCCCACAGAGGCATTGGGCTTTCTTTTAATGAGTTTGCACCTACTACACCTAGATTATCCAGTTCTGGACCAGAAGGTTTTCCCTCTTAAAGCAGAGTTCCAGCCTAACCGCACACTCACCTGTCCTACGGTCCAGCGATGCGTCTTCTCCCTCTCTGCTCCGCGGCGCCGGCATCACTGATGTGGGCACCCGGCTGTGACAGTTTGCGGCTTCACAGCCGGGTACGCACTGCGCATGCGCGAGTTGCGCTATGCGTTGTGATTGGCCGGCAATCTTCTGGGACCTCTGACATGTCCCAGAAGATTGCAGGGAGGGAGGGAGAGAGGAGAACTTTCGCTCAGGGTGCGGCGGCGCTCCGAGCGGAAATGGGAGCGGGTACATGTCAAAACTAGGTACCCACTCCCCCCCCCAAAAAAATGACATGCCAAATGTGGCATGTCAGGGGGTTAAGACTATTTAAAGCGGAAGTTCCACTTTTGGGTGGAACTCCGCTTTAACCTCCCTGGTGCTCTGATTATGTCAGAATTTTTGTGCTACAAGCAGTACATTGTTTTGCATGGAAATAACGGAATTTTTGTAAAATCTTACCTGTAAAATTCCTTTCTCTGAGTCCTCCGACAGTCGCCGCCTCTTCATATTCGTCACATATGGGGTATTAGACTTTGCTCCGAAGGAGTAGCTAGGCAACAGAATATGTTAACATTAAAGCTTTTACCATATCCTACCCTCAAGGGGTCGTCCCCTCAGTCAATACCCTCCTACTTCCTGCAACCATATCTCAGTTTCAGTGGAATAGCAGTAGAGTATACAACCAAACCCCAAAAGAGGGGCGGGGGCGGCGACTGTCGGAGGACTCAGAGAAAGGAATTTTACAGGTAAGATTTTACAAAAATTCCGTTTTCTCTTACGTCCTCCGACAGTCGCCGCCTCTTCATATTCGTCACATATGGGGACGTCCCAAAGCAGTGCAAAACATGAGGGGTGGGAAACGCATCCGCGCCGAAAGGCAACGCAGTCTCCGCATCAAAGAAAAGAACCTTACCAAAGGAAGGAAACCAGCTGGGCTACAGGAAAAATTAATTGCTCAACAGGAGCAACAACCCAGGAAAAGACAAATAACCAGGGGATAAAAAACTTATCCCAACAGCCAGAGGTCCCCAACAAGGGACCCGAGGGAATTGCCGCATTAAGAACCTTGCGGCCAAAGGAAGCATCCGCCGATGCCTGAACATCTACTTTGTAGAATTTTGTGAAAGTGTGCACGGTCGACCAGGTCGCCGCCTTACACACCTGGGCTACAGAAGCCCCATGACGACAGGCCCAAGACGTACTCAGAGATCTAGTAGAGTACGAGTAGAGTAGCCTGTTCAATGGTCTGCCTGATCCATTTGGCGATGGTAGAGGCCGACGCCGCCATGCCCTTCCGAGGACCCTCTGGAAGAACAAACAAGGAGTCCGTCTTTCGAAAGGACTCAGTCGATTTAAGGTAAACCCTTATCGCCCGAACAACATCCAAAGAATGTAGTCTCACCTCCTTTGGATGTTTAGGCTTCGCGCACAGCGAAGGCAAGACAATATCTTCATTAAGATGGAATTCCGAAACTCGCTTCGGAAGAAAAGAAGGATTAGGTCGCAAGACCACCTTATCCAAATGAACAACCAGATATGGAGACTTGCAGGACAAAGCCGCCAGCTCCGACATTCTGCGAGCCGAAGTGATCGCAACCAAAAAGGCGACCTTTTTGGACAACATAGACAACGAAATCTCCCTGATCTGTTCAAAAGGAGCACGTTGCAACACAGATAGAACGAGATTCAAGTCCCAAGGGGGCAGAGGATCCCTCCTAGGAGGAACCAGATGCCGCACTCCCTGAACAAAAGTGCCAACCAAGGAGTTGGAAGCCACGGGACGTTGAAACAGAACGGCCAGCGCAGACACCTGACCCTTTATCGTAGCCAGCGCCAAACGCTGATCGACACCCGTTTGAAGGAAGGACAGCACTCGGGAAACCGAGTACGTGCGGGGTGAAAACCCCCTGGACTCACACCAGGCAAAATAGGCCTTCCAAGTACGGTAATAAACCTTCCCCGAGGAAGACTTCCTCGCGTTGATCAAGGTATGAACGACCTCTGGGGAGAGACCCTTCTCCTTCAGGACCTCGGTCTCAACAGCCAGGCCGTCAAAGCCAGCGACTGTAAAGCAGGATGGTATATCGGCCCTTGAGACAGGAGATCGTCTCGAAGAGGCAGACGCCACGGGGCGTCGACCGCCAGATTCACGAGGTCTGCGTACCAGGACCGGCGAGGCCAGTCCGGTGCCACAAGAATCACCGTGCTGTGTTCCGAGTGTAACCTGCGAAGGAACCTGGACAGCAACTGAATCGGTGGAAACGCGTACATCAGCTCGTACTGATGCCACGGGGCCACTAACGCGTCCGACGCGTCTGCCCGAGGGTCGCGCGTCCTTGCCACGAACCTTCTCACCTTGTTGTTGAGACGAGACGCGAACAGGTCCACATCTGGAAGACCCCACTTCGCGCACAACATCTGGAAGACAGTCGGGTGGAGAGACCATTCCCCCCTGATCCAGGGTCTGGCGACTCAGATAGTCCGCCTGCCAGTTCTCCACCCCCGGAATGTGCACCGCCGTTATCGCCGGGACATGAGTCTCGGCCCAAGACAGAATGTTGGCCACTTCTCGAGCCGCTCGGGCACTCCTGGTGTCCCCTTGGTGGTTGATGTAGGCCACCGCCGTGGCATTGTCCGTCTGCACCCGAACCGGGCAGCCCTGCAGCCGGTCCGTCCAGCGATGAAGACAGAGATTTATCGCACGCAATTCCAGAATGTTGATCGGAAGGGAGGACTCCCCCTCCGACCAAGTCCCCTGGGCGGACAGAACGCCCAGAACACCACCCCAGCCTGACAGGCTGGCATCCGTGGTGATTACCGTCCACGAGATAGGACGAAACGACTTGCCCCCGGACACCATCGGGGACTGGAGCCACCACAGAAGGTCTCTTCTGGTGCGATGACTCAACGAGATTTAAAGATCCAGAGATTGAGGTCGCCCGTCCCACATGGACAGGATCTCCGCTTGGAGACCCCGCGTGTGAAACTGGGCGAAGGGAATCGCCTCGAAGGCCGAGACCATCAATCCCAGACATCTCATGCACGTCCGCAGAGACGAGTGCGGAACGTCCCTGAGGGACCTGACTTCCTCCTGAAGAGTTCTGAGTTTGTCTTCCGGCAGGAAGACCCTCGCCTGCACCGAGTCCAGGATCATTCCCAGGTAGGGAAGACGAACCGACGAATCGACTTTGGAAAATTTATCGTCCAACCAAACACCTGCAGAGTTTGCATCGTGACAGACAGGTCCTTCTCCAGGGTCCAGACCCTGGCTGGTC
This sequence comes from Pelophylax lessonae, assembly GCF_965119305.1. NCBI lineage: Eukaryota > Metazoa > Chordata > Amphibia > Anura > Ranidae > Pelophylax > Pelophylax lessonae. The sequence goes on along the minus strand of NC_138769.1, from coordinate 208,649,054 downwards.
GCAGACCGAACCAGAATGTCGTCCAGATACCCCAGGACAGAAATGCCCTGAGCTCTCAATAATGCCAGAACCGGTGCAAGCACCTTGGTGAAAACCCGCGGAGCCGAGGCGAGACCAAAAGGCAACGCCACGAACTGGTAGTGATCCTCCGCAATGGCGAATCGAAGGTACCTCTGGTGACCCTCGAAAATGGGGATGTGAAGATACGCATCCTTCAAATCGATGGAGGCCATGAATTCCCCCGGAACCAGGGCAGCCACCACCGACCGCAGGGATTCCATGCGGAACTTGCGAACCCGCACAGAGCGGTTCAGAGCCTTCAAGTCCAGGATTGGACGAACCTTGCCCTCCTTCCTGGGCACGGTGAACAGATTGGAAAAAACCCCCCGAAATCTGTCCCGATGAGGCACCGGAACCACCACTCCCTGAGCCCTCAGGTCCCGCACCGCCAGGTGCAGGTCCCGTAAACGCTCTGGGGACAGTTGAAGATTTGAGGGAAAAAATCTGCTCTCCGGCCGAGAGAGAAACTCGATCTTGTAACCAGATCGAACGATCTCCTGAACCCATCTGTCCCGCACGCGGGCCAACCAGGGTTGAAGAAAACCGAGCAAGCGTCCCCCCACCCCAAAACTGGGTGAGGGCGCCCCTTCAGGCCGCACTGTTATGGGCTGCGGATCCGGATTGACCGGACTTCTGTTTCCCAGACCAGGGCTTCTTCTGAGAGCCTTGACCCTTGAACGGTTTGCCCTTGTAGTGCGACCGAAAGGCACGAAAGGACCCCTGAGGGGGCCTAAAATTAGCATGCTTCTTCCCAGAAGCCCCCTTAGCCTTGGGGAAATGGGGCAAGAGAGTGCTCTTACCTCCGGTGATCCCCTTAATCAACACATCCAAGGACTCCCCAAAAAGGCGAGACCCATCATAAGGCAGATTGGCTAAGGTCTTACGTGAAGATTGGTCCACCGACCAACATTTCAACCAAACCAGGCGGCGAGACAACACCGCCACGCTGTGCACATGTGCAGCCAATGGGACTAAGTCCAAGTCCGCATCACACAGATACATGACACCCTGGTGGATTTGATCCACCATATCCAGGGTCGCCGGCGAGCCGAATCGGCCACTAGGACGCGCCTAAGCATCTGCGTCCAACTTGCGACAGCCTGGGCCGCCATGAGAGAGGCAAACAGAGCCTTAAGCATAGAACCCGTAACAGAATAAGTATGACGGGCAAGAGACTCCAATCTCCTATCCGTGGCATCACGGAACACAGGGGAATCCTCTGCAGGAATCGCAGTGGATTTGTTTAAAACCGCAATTGCGTGATCCACTGGGGGTGGCACACACCACCTTTCATCAGTGGAAGGCGAGAAAGGATAACGCAGCTTGAACCTACTTGGTACAGCAAAAGGTTTGCGTAGATTGCGCCATTGTTCCTTAACAGCGCGCTGAAAATCATCATTGCAGGGAAAAACCTGCGGCGTCCTGCGTTTTCTCTGCGTCCCATAAGCCGCCAAGGCAGCGGGGGGACACACTTCATCCTGCAAACGCAGCGTTTGTTTTATGGAAGCAATCAATTCATCCATGATTGCCAGCTCTTCAGGCGAGCCAGGGGGAGAATTATCAACCCCTTCAACTTCAGCCTCCACCTCGGACCCCACTAGATCCAGGGAGGAGCGGGACCCCGATAAGGAGGCCCCCGCCATAACAACCCCATCACCTTCACCCTCAGAATCAGAGGAAAGAGAAACTCTGGGTCTCTTAGTAGATTGAGCAGCCACCAGCATCTGCACCTGAGCAGCAAGGCCAGCCACAATAGTGGCTAAATCCCCCCTGGGGGGGAAACAGCGGTCCCCTGGCTTTCCACCAAGGCGGTAGGAAATTTGCCCTCCTGAGAATCCATTGCCCCAATATCAAATGCCGGATAATAAAGGGTTAACTGCCCCTTTAACAAGCGTGGCGAGCGCAGCCCACCGCACCACACACAAGCACAATGAGACCCCCACAGGGACAATAAAACTGACACAGGCAATGGATAAGAAGGATATAACCTGAGGAGACCCTCGCCGCTGCTGCTGCCTCGATCGGTGTATCCTGGAGAAGAGGAAGTGATGCGGCCAGGGAGCTCTATGAAAGCCTATAGGAGGCTACAAGAAAATGGCCGCCATGCATGTAGAACATGCGGCCGGAGCGAGTGTAGGCAAAATGGCGCCGTTTGGCGCCGAAACCGCCGCTCCACAGTACAGTAATGCACACATGTTATCCATGTATAAAAAAACATGTTAGATCGCCGCAGCGATCGCTGTATAGTGCCCAAACATGCCACAAAACATGCCCCACAGCACACAGCTTCTCACACTGACAAGGCTGACACACACAAGGTCACACAGCCCCCCCCCCCCTTGCAGCCCACAGCATGCAGCCGAGTGATAGGGAGACAAACAGTGAGAACAGAGGCAGGTTAGACAGTCCCAGACTGACACCCCCCCAGACAGACAGGTCCCCACATAGATACACTTACCTCACAATGGCGTGGGGGACCCGCACAGGCGAACAAGCCACTGCACATGAGGCAGGGAGAGTCGCATACAAGACGCACAGAATGGGGGTTAAGAAACCGCACAGCGTCCAGTGAGGTAGCCACCTCACCAATCATCCCTGCACCGAACAGGGATGGGTCGTTCACTGTGCCAGGAGCGTTACCTGGCTGAACGCTCGATGGCAGGCTGGGAAGCCACTGACCCACGACCTGCGACCAGGGGGATCAGCCCGAGACCCAGCCCGCATGATCCTCTTCATCCGAAGAACTAACTAATGCTGACAAAAAGAACAGCTAAGTAAAGGTAGAGAGAAAACTCAAACAAAAAATCAAAAAAGAAGAAAGAGTCTGGGGCACAAAGCCCCAGCACAGAGAGAGCCAGCCACTCCTGACAAGCTAGACATTGAAACTGAGATATGGTTGCAGGAAGTAGGAGGGTATTGACTGAGGGGACCACCCCTTGAGGGTGGGATATGTTAAAAGCTTTAATGTTAACATATTCTGTTGCCTAGCTACTCCTTCGGAGCAAAGTCTAATACCCCATATGTGAGGAATATGAAGAGGCGGCGACTGTCGGAGGACGTAAGAGAAATGTTGTTTTATATTTTAGACCTGTAATTCTTAGGAATAACTAACTTAAATCTGTCCAAACAAGAGTCTAGTAGACACCCCGGGTATGATAAAGTTTGAAACATGAAATCATAATATAATAATAATACATTTCATCAAATTCTTCATTGTTTTCGAAGTGGAGATATTTCATTATGAGGGAGAGTCTGTACTCTGATATGACCCTGCCAAAGAATGGAGTGGCAAGTAATGTATTGGTTGTCCAATACCACTTCTGCAGGGGTTTCCCCACCACTAACTGAAGAATTATTAGGCTTAGAAATTTCCAAATGTCATCTTTGGTCAGTGGTTCCCACTTTCTGCATCTTGCAAACTTCCGATGCGTAGCCAATTGTTGCTCTTTGTACCGGTAACTATTTTTTCAATAACCTCATCGGTCAGAAACGTCAACTTTTATACCAGGCACTCCAGTAAAAGGGAATCTTGAGGGCGCTACCTGATCCGTACCGCAGTCAATAGAGCACCAAATCCGCACATCGCTGAGCTCAGTCGCAGAATCGTCGCTGTTGTCACTTTTAGTACCTGATGACGAATTTTCCCACGAATCACTATCGCTCAGTTCTTCAAATATTTCCGATTCACCGTTGCTTTTTTCTAGTTGGTCCAAAAGCGTTTTTGAGCTAAAAGAACGCTTTTTGGATGCCATGGATGTTATCAATTTTCCAGGCACAAAGTACCACAAAAAGTACAGGCAGGGCACTGGAAAAGCCTCTAGGTGAAATGGCATGATACAAAATTGTAATCCTAACAGATTACACTGTATCATGTCATTTGTGTAATCTCCCGCCAGTTCCACCCCCCTGCGACGCAGCACTCGCAGGGAAGGCAACCGGAAGAAGGTGCCGGCATTGGCCGAACACAATCGAGAGGACGGCGGGGGATCGCAGGGGAAGGTGAGTATCATTCTGGGATAATCCCGAGAGTGGCACGGGGTTACCGCCGCTTTTGTCACTGAATATTAACCCCGAGCCACACTTGAGAATGCCGCTAGGAAGGTTAATGACCAGGCCATTTTTTGCTATTTGGCACTGTGTTACTTCAACGGAAAATTGTGCGGTCAGGCGACACTGTACCGAAATAAAATTGATGTTCTTTTTTTCCCATAAATAGAGCTTTATTTTGGTGGTATTTGATCACCTCTGTGATTTTTATTTTCGCTGTAAACAAAAAAATAGTGACAATTCTGAAAAAAAGAAAAAACAATATTTTTTCACTTTCTGCTATATAACATTCCCCCCAAAAAATGTAAAATTTGTCATCTTTTTAGGTCAATTTGTATTCTGCTACATATTTTTGGTAAAAAAAAAAAGGCAATAAGCGTATTTTGATTGGTTTGTGCAAAAGTTATTGCATCTACAAACTAGGGGAAAGATTTATGTAATTTTTATTTATTTTTTACTAGTAATGGCGGCAATCAGCGATTTTTAGCGGGACTGCGACATTGCGGTGGACAGATCGGACCCCTGACATTTTAGGGGGGACCAGTGACATTACTACAGCAATCAGTGGTAAAAATATGCACTGTTACTGTATTAATGACACAGGCAGGAAAGGGGATAACCCAGGGGCGATCAAAGAGTTAGTGTGAGCCTAGGGGGTGTTTTCTAACTGTGGGGGGTGGGCTTGTAAAATCAATACAGAGAACTGTGATCCTAACTAGGAGGAACACAGGCGCTCTGTGCTGAAAGCTGAGAGAACAATAGTCTGCTGTGTTTACAACAGCAGACCGCCGTTCTCTCTTCCCAGGGAGCGATCACGAGTGCCCGGCTGCAATCGTGGCCGCCGGCCCTGTGGATCAGCTTCCCCACTGCCAAGTGGGCGTGCGCACCCTTAGGAGCGCTTCGGTGGACCGCCGTACAGGTACAGCGATTTGCAGGAACCTTCCGCTGTATAACTGCAGCGGCTGGTCGGCAAGTGGTTAAAAATGAATTAAATAGCATTTTTTTGTTTGTGGTGCTGAGATGGAGTGCAAATCCCCTATCTGCACTCCCATGCATACCTCACTCAGGTAAACGTTTCTGTCACGACTTTCCCACAGCTAAGCAGAGAATTCTCCTGAGGGAAGACTACAAAGAACACACGTGACCTCTAACTGAGCAGCCAGAAAACCTTTGTGTAAAACCTAGTAACACATAATAACACCGAGCTCGTTGACCCGAGCTATAATTCATTGTTAGTTATCAACGCTATAATCCGTTTAAAAGGCTTTGCCCAATTCAAATATGGCCGCCTAGGTATTATTTTGGTGACGTACCTTCCCATGTAGCTTTGCGCAGTCTCGTTCTCCGGAAGAAATCCGCCCCCTGGTACTGGGAACTTCCTCTTCGCGGACAGCCCGGGCCTAGGTAGGATGATAGTGTTGTGTCTCCGTTTTGTAATCTGCCGTATAGTGCGGCCATCCCGCCTCGTTAGTCCTCATTGTCCCTCAGGACAGGTCACTGCACTCCGCACGGTGCTGGTTGACGGAGTATTTGTGGGATTGGAGGAGGAATTGTGGGTAATATCGGTGTGAGGCACGGGTCGGCTTGGTCGCTCATACATAGCTGTATAACAGGGCCGGTTATCATTGTAGGAGGCTGAGAACACTCTGCATTGATAGAAGCCCTTCCTATATTTTTCTTAGCTATATTTATATATATATATATATTGTGTGTGTGTGTGTGTAATGGAGCTGGGCTGCCATTTCTGCCGTGTGTTGTGTTGTCATTTCACAATGTCCAATCATTTCATTCACCTGCTTATGATTTTATAGTAAGCTTGTGGTTGTATCAGTCAGCAGATCCTACGTAGATTACATACCATAGTTCTTTTTCTGTGCCCCCCCCCTTCCAAAAATTAAAAGGCAGCAGCTACACATACGGTAGCTACTGACTATTTTTAATATAGGAACACTTACCTGTCCTGGAATCCAGTGATGTCGACCCCCCCCCCCAGCCGATGTTTCCATCGGGTTTTACTGCCGTTGCTGGTAAGGCAGCCCGGCAGTGAAGCCGTTCCCTACGGCGTATTCTCGAACTCTTACTGGCCAGGTGTTCTATCAGAATCACGCTACCCATCAGGAAATGCAATGGAAGTGATGTTGCAAATCTGCTTTATTGCGAATGTGCTTTGTGTTTCAACGTGGCTGCTATGCGTTTCAATAGGTTCCCAAATCTGATAGAACACGAAGGCGGCAGCGGACATCTTACACCCAGACAAGTCTTCAATTTCACACTTATCCACTACCCATCAGAAAATGTGACGTTCTGAGCAAAAAATGCTTACTGCGAATGCATTCCAGCATGGCCGCTATGGATTTCGTAATCTGACAGAACATGATGGTGGCAGCGGACATCTTACACTCAAGCAACTCTTCAATTTCACACTTAATTTAGCAGCTAACTCACCTTATATACTGAAATAGACTCGCGGCCGAGTGAAATAATATATTTCACGATATAATCAGTTTGGCGCTGAGCAGTGCAGGGTGTACCAAGATGGCCGTCGCCACCTTCTGCCTGCAGGTTTGTCACTGTAATTACTATTAGGGATGCAACGATCCAACCTTTTTGCTTTGTGAAATCGCCGATCCTGAGTCCGATCTGGAAGTACTGTTTTGTGAGCGTATAACAATATAATACTTCCAGATCGGTATCGGCAGATACCTTATAACATTGTGCATTCAAAATCTAAAATGTCATTGGTTTAGTCTTTAAGAGGTTAAACTTCCCTCCTCCGGCAGACAGACGGAACGAAAAGATACATTGTAATCATTGTGTTTACTTAAAGAGAAAGTAAACCCTCCTGAGTGCCCATTCACACTAGCGCGACTTGTCAGGCGACTTGGTCGCCTGACAAGTCGCGGTGGGTCGTCTGCCATAGATTAGCACAGGACCCGTTCTAATAGGAGCGACACAATTCGCTCCGACTTAGAAAAAGGGTCCTGTACTACTTTGGGGCGACCTGCATTGACTTCAATTATATGAAGTCCGTGCATGTCGTGCCGAGGTCGCGGTGCACTCTGTGAACTGCGACTTCACAGGTCGCCCCAGCAAGTCAGGTCTGACACTTTTACCTATAGGTACTGTAAATATCTCCTAAACATGTACCGTTTAGGAGATATTTACCTTACATGCAGCCAGTGACGTCACTGGCGCATGCGCTCTGAAGGAACGGCCGCTGGTGCTTCTTCAGCGTGCGCGGGAGTGATGTCACCGCGGCTCCGGCCAATCAGATGGTCGGATGCCGCGATCCCGGAAGACGGGCGACATGTCCATACAGGTGAGCAGGCAGCACGGCGGGGCCTCGTTCTAAGGTAAGTATTTCATAATGAGCTAGTATGCGATGCATACTAGCTCATTATGTCTTTCTCTTACAGGTTGCAAAAAAAAAAAATATGGGTTTACAACCTCTTTAACTGGGAGAGTTAAAAGGCATTTTGCAGGAGGCTCTTTTTTTTTTTTTTTTTTCTTTGACAGCTGTTCTCTGCTCCCTCACAAGCTATAAAGAGCAAAACTGGATCGGCCGTGGATCTGTTAATTTTACCGATCCAGCTATTTTGCCCGTATCGGGGCCGATATTGGATCGGTGCATCCCTTGTTACTATAATAACAAAAATGTATTAATCATTTTCCTTATATAAGGAGAGTTTACTGCTATAATAAGTGTCAAATTGAAGAGTTGCTTGGGTGTAAGAAGATGTCCGCTGCTGCCTTCATGTTCTGTCGGATTAGGAAACCTATTTGAGCGCATAGCGGCCATGTTGGGAACGCGCGCAGTGTAAGCAATTTTCAGGTCACTTCTGTTACATTTTCTGATGGGTAGCGGTATAATGAGAGGACACTGGCTGCAGGGGGAGGAGAGGAGCTGAACTGGTGACATATCTCGCCACGGGACAGGGTACCTGTCAAAAAACGGCTACCCCCCCCACCGAAGGGTGCCAAATGTGGCACCGGAGGGGGGGGGGGGATCGGATAAGGGGAGGTTCCACTTTTGGGTGGAACTCCACTCAAAATCCAAATCTGGGAGACTACCAGATGAGCCAAGGTTTCTTTCCCATGGCTCTAAGGCCAGGAATTCAATGAACGAGAAGAGTCCCACATCCCATTGAGATCACACTACTGTGATATTTTTTTTTTTTTGCCTACATTTGCTGGACAGTTACTATGTAAATCACATTATTCTCTATGGTGCCCATACACATCAATGCAACATGGTGCAGTGTGACTTCTGCTAAGGTGCTTCTTTTGGTGCAGCATACTGCATTTTTGTTTCTATAGACTCCAATGGGTGCGCAGGAAAAATGCATTTATTTTATTGCATTGTTTTGTGCCCAAAATAGAACTTCTCCTTGAACGTGAAGTTCTGTTTTTAACCCCATGGTTCTGACTGCACACAAATATGCGGCCTCTCGGCAGGTGGGCCTTGGTGCTGAGCTTCAACATATTTGCGTGAATTTATGTAACTACGGCTATGCTGAGAGCGCGCTGCTACCGATCACTACTTGCGATCGGGAGCTTTCGTATCATGTGGCCACCGTGACAGACAATCACGGTGGTCACATGATCCTCTTAGAGGGGTTCGGCCTCCTACTGCCTTAATTCAGCTGTGCCAAGAGCAAGCAGTTACCGACTGCTAATGGAAAGCTCCCGTCACTACCTGCGATTGGGAGCTTTGTGATCATGTGACCACCGTGACAGGCAATCATGCCAGTCACATGATCCTCTTAAAGGGCCGGGAGGCACCAGCGCCAAGAGTAACAGAAAAGTGATGGCAGAAAAAGACTAAGTCGTCCATTGGTGCCCCCCCCCGTTAACTTTTATTGTCCGACTATAGCTCTGTTTGTCCCAAGCATGGTTGAAGCCATTTGCTGTTGACTATCTTACTACCTCTGCTGGTAGTTTATTCCAAGCATCAACTACCCTTTTAGTAAAATAATGCTTTCTAAGATTAGTTTTAAACCTTCCTCCAGTTTGAGGTCATGTCCCCGCGTTCTTGATCTTGGTTTCACATTGAAACCTTCAAATACGTGAAGAGGCTGAATAGGGTTCAGGAGGGCAATTTTTTTTCATCATGTCTCCCCTTTCCTCCAGACTGTACAGATTAAGTTCCTGAAGTTGCTCTCTTGTTACCAGTCTCTGGATTCGTTCTATTTTATCAATGTCTTTGTGTATGCGAGGTTTCCAGAACTGGACGAAGAGGTTAAGAATCTCCCCCCATTTTTAACACTTTTGGAAGTTTATTTTTGGGGGGGGGGGAGAGGCGGTACCTGCTCCCACTTCCACTGGAATCACCTAGATGATTCCACTGGAATCACCTAGATGATTCCACTGGAATCACCTAGATGATTCCACTGGAATCACCTAGATGATTCCACTGGAATCACCTAGATGATTCCACTGGAATCACCTAGATGATTCCACTGGAATCACCTAGATGATTCCACTGGAATCACCTAGATGATTCCACCGGAAGCTGTCCGCAACCTCTTGGGACATAGTGTTCTCTTGATAGCTATCTATATGTTCCTCCAAAAAGTCAGTGGCTACTACCATTTTGGTTTGTATATGCCTAATTTTTAAGTGGAAATTCAGACCAAAGTTAAAAAAACTGTAAATCGACTTGAAGCCACATTCCAAGACTAACCTATCTAGCCCTGTAAAGCAAAAATCGCTCTACATAGATTTTCTGAAGTCACTCCAGTCCAGTCTCCAGTGTTGGAAGCTGTGTACAGGAGACAGACAGCCGACAATGCCTGGGAAGTGTCGTCACCCATACAGTTACTATGGGGCTACCTCCTCTGCACAGGCCTACACAGAGAAGCTGCCACTGACAGCTCAGTGTGGGCCTGGACCGGATTGGCTTCAGAAAAGTTATGTATAGTGATTTCTTCTTTACAAGGTTATATAGGTTAGTCTTAGATTGTGGCTGCAAGTAGATTTACAGATTTTAGTTTTAGGCTGAGCTTCTTCTTTAACCACTTCCGGATCGCCCACTGTGTTTTTATGTCACTATTTTGTCGTTAAATTCCTGCACAACATGTCTGTGTTAGCTGTTGTATAGTTAATAAATAAGGTTTCTACTAGTTTCGGAGTATATTTTAGTTTTGTGTCTGTTTGATTTTGCATATCAAATAACCTAATTATATTTTTGAAACATTTGTGTTTTCTAGTGCACCATGGGACGTGTAATCAGGGGACAGAGAAAAGGTGCGGGGTCTGTTTTCAGAGCCCATGTAAAGCACAGGAAAGGACCTGCTAAGCTCAGGGCTGTCGACTTTGCAGAAAGGCATGGCTACATCAAGGGCATTGTGAAAGTGAGTACCATTTATGCAATGCTGCTCTTAGTGATCAAGCAACAGACAAACCCGATTCCAAAAAAGTTGGGACACTGTACAAATTGTGAACAAAAACAGAATGCAATGATGTGAAAGTTCAATATTTTATACAGAATACAACATAGATGACACATCAAATGCTTAAACTGAGAAAATGTATCATTTTAAGGGAAAAATAAGTTGATTTTAAATTTCATGGCATCAACACATCTCAAAAAAACTGGGGCAAGGCCATGTTTACCACTGTGTGGCAGCCCCTCTTCTTCTTTTTATAAGTCTGCAAATGTCTGGGGACTGAGGAGACAAGTTGCTCAAGTTTATGAATAGGAATGTTGTCCCATTCTTGTCTAATACAGGCTTCTAGTTGCTCAACTGTCTTAGGTCTTCTTTGTCGCATCTTCCTCTTTTTATGATGGGCTAAATGTTTTCTATGGGTGAAAGATCTGGACTGTAGGCTGGCCATTTTTGTGCCCGGATCCTTCTACGCAGCCATGATGTTGTAATTGATGCAGTATGTAGTCTGGCATTGTTATGTTGGAAAATGCAAGGTCTTCCATGAAAGAGACAACGTCTGCAAGGGATCGTATGTTCTAGAACTTGGATATACCTTTCAGCATTGATGGTTCCTTTCCAGATGTGCAAGCTGCCCATGCCACACGCACTGACCTGAGCGCTGATAATTTGGGTCGTCCTTGTCCTCTTTAGTCTGGATGACATGGCGTCCCAGTTTTCCAAAAAGAACTTTAAATTGTGATTCCTCTGACCACAGAACAATTTTCCACTTTGCCACGGTCCGTTTTAAATGAGCCTTGGCCCAGAGAAAATGCCTGCGCTTCTGGATCATGTTTAGATATGGCTGCTTTTTTGGCCTATAGAGTTTTAGCCGGCAACGGCGAATGGCATGGTGGATTGTGTTCACCGACAATGTTTTCTGGAAGTATTCCTAAGCCCGTGTTGTGATTTCCATAACAGTATCATTCCTGTAAGTGATGCAGTGCTGTCTAAGGGCCCGAAGATCACGGGCATCCAGTATGGTTTTCTGGCCTTGACCCTTACGCACAGAGATTGTTCCAGATTCTCTGAATCTTTGGATGATGATATGCACTGTAGATGATGATAACTTCAAACTCTTTGCAATTTTTATCTGAGAAACTCCTTTCTGATATTGCTCCACTATTTTTCGCCGCAGCATTGGGTGAATTGGTGATCCTCTGCCCATCTTGACTTCTGAGAGACACTGCCACTTTGAGAGGCTCTTTTTATACCCAATCATGTTGCCAATTGACCTAATAAGTTGCAAATTGGTCCTCCAGCTGTTCCTTATATGTACATTTAACTTTTCTGGCCTCTTATTGCTACCTGTTTCAACTTTTTTTGGAATGTGTAGAGGTCCTTTCACACGAGCGCTCCGATCAGATCATCCTGTCAGTTTTTTTAGGTGGATCTGATCGGATGCTCCATGCATCCCTATGGGGCAGCGAATATCAGCGGAGACATGTCCGCTGCCATCCGCATCCGATCCTGTCCGTGAAATCCAGACGGGTGGAAACCCTATTTTCTATCTCTCCAGGGGGTGGGATCGAATGAGAGCGGACAGGCGGTCCGCTCTCATCCGATTCCCCCATAGAGATGCATGGGGCTCTGACACCTCCCTCACCATCCAAAATTTTCTTTTTCTCCTTCTATATTTTAGGGCTACTTTGGACTAGCTATATAAAATTCGGTAAAATAAGCGCCTTTAGCGTAAAGTTATTGTAAACTCTCGTTTGTTTTATTTTCTTCTATAAAAATAACAAACGTTATACTTCCTCTGCATTTAGTTTTGCACAGAGCAGCCTAGATTCTCTTCTTCTCGGGTTCCTGGCTGGAGCTCCTGGCCCCATCTTCCTGTTGAGTGCCCCCACAGCAAGCAGGTCACTATAGGGGCAACTGAGCCAGGACAGGGGACCCGAGAAGAGGTGGATTGGGTCGGCTGTGTGCAAAACCACTGCACAGAGCAGGCAAGTATGACCTATATGTTTTTAAAAGCTTAATGTCACTTTAAGATAGAAGGGGTCAAAAAATCTAGTTGCAGTTGACTAAACTGTGCCCTCAAGTGTACATGAAATTCTTGGGTCTTACTATGATATCCAGGATAAATTGGCAAAGTAAGTATTCAACATATTCTTTTACAGGATTCTTTTGCCTTAACCGTTTGCCGACTGCTCACAGTACATTTACTGCGGCAGTCAGCCCCGGCCAGGCAGAGTGACGTAGATCTACGTCGCTAGCCTGTCGCCGGCTTTTGAGCCAATAGCGGGCGAGCGCACGCCCGCCCCGGCTCGTTCACAGAGGAGTCCGCGTGTGACCGGCGGACCCGATGTCCGCCGGTCACACTACGATCGTCGGTAGTGAGGGAGAAAGGCGGGCGGCTTATGTAAACAAGCCGCCTGTCATTCTCCCCTGTGTAAAAATGGAGATCAGACGGTTCTATGTAGAACCGTTGATCTGTTTTTACAATAGGAGACCTGTCCTATCACAGTTAGAAACACGCCCCTATGACACACTTAACCCCCCCTCTCCAATACAGTTAACCCCTTCCCTGCCAGTGTAATTTTTACAGTAACAGTGCATATGTATAGCACTGATTACTGCAGTAATGTCTCTGGTACCCCCAAAAATGTCAGTCAAGGGTCCAATCTGTCCGCCGCAATGTCGCAGTACCGCAAAAAAAATCGCAGATCGCCGCCATTACTCGTTAAAAAAAAAACACCAAAAATGACAATCTTTCCCTTTTAGTAAACGCGATAACTTTTGCGCAAACCAATCAAAATACGCTTTTTGCGATTTTCCTTTTTTTTTTTTCCCCCAAACATATGTAGCATAAAACAAATTGGCCGAAAATGTTTGATTTTTACAATTTTTTTTGGGGGGGGGGGGGAATTTCATATAAAAAAGTGAAAAATATTGTTATTTTTGCAAAATTTACGCTCCTTTTTTTTGTTTATAGCGTATGATCAAAAAATCGCACAGGTGATCAAATGCCACCAAAAGAAAGCTCTGTTTGTGGGGGAAAAAAGGACGTGAAATTCGTTTAGGTACAGCATTGCACGACCACGCAATTGTCTGTTAAAGTCACGCAGTAAAAAATCGCAAAAAACCCCCTGGTCAGGAAGGGGGTAAAATCTTCCGGGGCTTAAGTGGTTAAAGTACAACTGAAGGCAAAACTTTTTTTTTTTTTCTCTGTTTGGCTATAGGACAGGAAGTGAAGGAAATCTCTGCAGTGGGACAAAAATCCATCTGACTGGTTATAACCCTCCCTTACTCTATCCAAAATGGGGGGAGGGGTGTTTTGCCTATAGTTCTACTTAATTTTTTTTTTTTTATACATCTTTGGGTATTGGCAACAGAGTTGCTTTTTTAAACGGTATGAGGAGGATCTAGTCATAAATAAAAGCATGTTGACAGTAGTTCTCTGGTAACTTTTGGGAAATTGTTAACTTTTATCATTAAAATTCTTGTTTTTCCACAGGACATTATCCACGATCCTGGCCGTGGTGCTCCACTTGCTAAAGTTGCCTTCCGTGACCCTTACAGGTTCAAAAAGAGGACTGAACTTTTCATTGCAGCTGAGGGTATCCATACCGGTCAATTTGTGTACTGTGGCAAAAAAGGTAAAATAGTAGTTCAATCCTAGAAACATTTAAATTACTATTGAAAAGGCAGCCCTTCAAATCTAGTGCACTTTAACAATTAGGCTGGTGATAACTCGCAAATAGAACTGCCAAGAAGTAAAGTGGTTCAAGTTTGGCCACAAATCGTTTTCTGTAGCAAAATACTAACCCTTCAGTCTCCTAAATATACTTTTTTTTTTTTTTTTTTCATTGATTTTAAGACTAACCTAGTTGTAGCATTGTAATTTATGGTTGTGGGTCTGTTGACATTTCACTGACTTGGTTTGTCTTAAAAAAAAAAAAAAAAAAATCTTTGAAAATCAGTTTTCTTAAAAGCCGTTAAGAGAGAAATAAGAAGAGTGCCATCCTTAATGGTTCCCCTTTTTGAAATGACTAGTTCTATTGCTGAGGCAATGGGTTCAACTTATTGGTGTGAAACAAGAATTCAGATAAGCACATTCTCTTGAATGTATTTGGTCCAGGTTAGTGATTATTGAAACCAGTGGGTCGAAGTAGCAGACAAAGTGTTTTTCAAGTTGTTGGTTATGGCGGACATACTCAATGGTCTCTAATCTGTGAATATCCTATTTGCGGCTTGGTTAAGAAGAGTTTTTGTGTTCTTTATATAAAATTGCTTTTGGAATGTTACTTGTATCTGTTGATGCTGAAAAACGTATTTCTTAACTTTTTTTTTTTTTACTTTTTAGCTCAGCTAAACATTGGTAATGTCCTCCCTGTTGGCACCATGCCCGAAGGAACTATTGTTTGTTGTGTAGAGGAGAAGCCAGGTGATCGTGGCAAGTTGGCTCGCGCGTCTGGCAACTATGCTACAGTCATCTCCCACAATCCTGAAACAAAGAAGACCAGAGTAAAGCTGCCATCTGGCTCCAAGAAAGTTATCTCTTCTGCAAACCGAGCAATTGTTGGTGAGTGCTTCAGCCCAGTTAGCCAACCAGAATGTTTAGCCTTGTTGCATAAAAATGCAAGCTTATTACAACTGCATGTTCCTTACCAATTGGTTTTCTAAATGCAGGAGTCGTTGCTGGTGGTGGACGTATTGATAAGCCCATTTTGAAGGCAGGTCGTGCTTACCACAAATATAAGGCTAAGAGAAACTGCTGGCCACGTGTCCGTGGTGTGGCTATGAATGTAAGTGTTTGTTTTTTCTCTCTCTCCCTTCCACTCCCAAAATCCCCCCCCCTTTTTTTTTTTTTTTTTTTTATTGTACATTCTAACACGCATAAAGAATATTTGGGCCTTGTGGTAAGAGGCAAAGTGTTTTGCCTGTAAAAAAACAGCAAATAGGTGCTAGTGTAGTGATGGTCATTCCATTGGATCCACTCGCCAAATTTCCAAATATTGGTCCTGTTGGCTGCCATCACAAGTGTTGATGCTTAATTCATCAGAGGAGCAAGATTTTATGCCTTTACTTTTTCTCAGATGTGATGAGACAAAGTAGAAATCCAGGGTTGGACTGGTTGTACACAAATAAAAGCAATAAGTGACCAGCGCTATGGAGTGTGCGGTGAAGCGTGAACGGCTATCAGGTGTAAGCGGCCAACAACCAAACCCCAAGGGGTCAAGATATAGGTAAAAGTGCAAGAAAAGGTTGAAAACGGCGCTACCTTTGTGCAATAAATAATAAGGTGCAATCACTTGCAATCAACTCATAAATAAAGGGGTGTGACCCATAAAAGAGGTAAAATAAATGAATATATACTGTGTATTGGGTAGATTCAAAATGGAACCGATTAAATCTTAGTGTGTGGTAGGTACAACCCAAAAGTGCTGAAGTGCAATAAATTGATGACATAGACAAGTGAATTTATTTTTGTGATAAAAAATATACAAATACAGTGCAGAAGTAGAATAAATCATGTGTTGGATAATAATCCTGGCTCTGTTACTTGTGTGAGTATAACATGCCAATACAAAACATTTTGTGATGAAAGTGGTGAATAAACCAGGGGAAAAAATCCCTTAAGGTAAGATGGCAGCTGCAGTCACCTGTGTAACCACTAGGTGTCGCGCTGTATATACAACCTGCAGCATATAGAAGTCAGGCCAATGTGTGTCTCCAAGGGTCCCCCTCCACGGTCAACAAGGCACCAGTTGGCGTGTTTCCATATGGAAAAAGAAAGAGGGGAGCCCCACATCTGCTCCAGCAGACGTCCTCTGACGAAACTCGTAGGGCGGGTCCATTGCGTCATAGCGTCACTTCCGGTTTCAGGACTCCACCGCTGTGGAACGCGGAAGCTTCCCGGCGTTCGCTACTGATCCGAGGCAGCTCTCACAGTGAGTGGATGCTACGTATTCTCTAACTGTTGTTGATCAAATACTTCATGGGGCTCCCCTCTTTCTTTTTTGTATTGGCATGTTATACTCACACAAGTAACAGAGCCAGGATTATTATCCAGCACATGATTTATTCTACTTCTGCACTGTATTTATTTGTATATTTTTTATCACAAAAATAAATTCACTTGTCTGTCAATTTTATTTATTGCACTTCAGCACTTTTGGGTTGTACCTACCGCACATTAGGAGATTTAATCGGTTCTATTTTGAATCTACCCAATACACAGTATATACATTTATTTTACCTCTTTTATGGTTTTATGGGTCACACCCCTTTATTTATGAGTTGATTGCAAGTGATTGCACCTTATTATTTATTGCACAAAGGTAGCGCCGTTTTCAACCTTTGGTTGTACACAAGTTCATCGGTCGATTTTGTGTACAACCAAGATTCCCATACAAGGATTTATATTGGGCTGGTCCCTGCTGAATTTTGATCCATATATGGCCGGCTTAAGATGTGCAGTCACTCATGCTGTGATGAGACTTGCCGGGTGCTGAATAAAATAGCCAGTAAGCCGTATGATAGGTGTTGCCCCCCCCCCCCCTTTCAGAACCACAGATCCAAAAGACAAGGTGTGCTATCGTTTTAAGGATAACTACCAAGTCATGTAAATGTAGTGGCCAAATGTAAACAGAGAATTGCCAGCGTTTAGCACAGATTTTAGTCTTCAATATAGAACCCTCTTACATACAGCTGGTATTGGCTTTTTACATTTCTCGGTACACAATCTGGACACTGGCTTCAGTGGAGTATGACTTGTAGCAATGATGGAATAACCATTTGGAAATATTTTGTCCCTTTATCACTACATAATTGTCTTTTTAAATTTAAGTATTTGTAATCCTTTCTCAAAGCCTTCAACTTTTTTCCTTTTTTGGATTATGACAAGTAAAATCCTCGGGTAACCTGCTGTGTGTAGACAAGTGGCAGTATCAGCCTGAACCCCTACCAGACCATGCCCCCAACATGTTTCACTCTGCCCACTTGAGCTTACTCATGGGGATGGCCATCGGTGGAGTGAATGGCGCCTCTCACCAAGCCGCTAGGAGACTGAGCCAGCTGCTCCCATCCCCTCCACAGTCCAGCGCTCCAGGGACAGTCAACTGCTCTCTGTTCAGAGGGGAGGGGGAAACTGAGCAATTTGCGGTGGGGGACAGATTGCGTCAATGCTGCATCCAAATACATGGATTGTTTGTGTTTTTTTCTTTTTTTGGAAAGCCTATACTTCTCAATTTTTACTGCTTTATCACCCTAGCAGCTGGAGAGAGTTCTTCCTTAATGTTTTACTTTAACACTTTTTATATATGCAAGGTAAAATGTAAATATTTAAAACTTTTCAATGCACTGTGTGATAAAGCTAGCACTTTAGCTCATATCCTCTTGTTGAATAACGTACATCAAGTAACTGCAGCTTATTATAGAAACTGAACCTCTAAATTTACTGACCCTTCACCTTTCACCTTTCATCTGCAGCCTGTAGAACATCCCTTCGGTGGTGGTAACCATCAACACATTGGCAAACCTTCAACTATCAGGAGAGATGCTCCAGCTGGTCGCAAAGTCGGTCTTATTGCTGCTCGTCGTACTGGACGTCTGCGTGGCACAAAGACTGTGCAAGAAAAGGAGAACTAAAAATATTCCCTGCATAATTTACATAATAAACTTTCGAAAACTTCTAAGATTGTGTTTTTTTTTTGTAATACACAAGTAGCGCTAGATGTTTACTGGTTTTATGTTGGTGGAAAAAGGCTAAGCACATCAGGTAACAATCACATTTAGGACTACCTAAAACAGACGGTGCGCATAGTTCTGTACGCAGCAGTAGAGAAGATGGTGGGTCCAGTCATACTGAACCTAGCAGCAGAATGTTGCACTGCATTTAGCTGGGGGCTGCATTTGTACCATGTTCTATTCTTGTAAACATTTGTGCTCGATCAACACTGAAATATTTAACGATGTGTGGCCGATTTACACTTTTGATGTTTACGTGTTGACCCTGAATTAGTCATACATGTGCTACCACAGCATGAATGATTCATTCAAGGATGACATATAAACATCAATCGTATGTTATTGGTGGCAGCACTATTGGCTATGCATTGTTAAAGCTTAAGTGTTGGCACTGAGACGTGGCAGCCAATAGGGTCTATTTTTCTCAAGTCGTCTTCCAGGACAGCCCATGAGACCTAGGGCTCCTCCTAACAGGACAGGAAACGCGTTAACCCCACCAGATAAAGAATTCCTTCAGGCCTCACCCTTCAGTATTAGTGTTTCCTCCAGGCAGGGGATAACCTGTTTCCTGGAACCTGGTTCTTTGGTCTCATGGTCTGTCCATTTAGAGATTTGAAAGAACCTTACCTTTTGCTGCCCAGTGCGATACCTCTACTTACAGGTTAGTGGTGGCTGCTCTTTCTCCTGTTCTCAGTGCCTGGGGAGGGCCAGAACTGTTGATGGCATCCTAGGAAGCAGAAGGGAGTCTCTACCGAGCCATGTGGTGTTTTGGCAGCGGGGGAGATGCTCAGGCAATACACGTGCACTGAGGTGTTTGCTGTTTCCTTTGCAGATCGTGCAGAGTGCGGTGTTCAGGGTCCCTTGTATCAGCTCCACGTGTAGGAGGAAGGGGCGAAACTCCTGCGTGGAACGCTGGCCCCAGGAAGTGACTAGGTCACTTCCGGTCGCGGTGATGTCATCGGTGGGTGCTGGAGACACTGGTTCTGGGCCCTAAGCGCGAACAGGAGATTGCTGGGCGACTGGTGATATGTGACGAACCCAGCAGAGGCTGTGGGAACACTAACAGAGCGGGATGGATTCCTCTGCAGCAACTGCTCAGGCAGCAGAAGCTGGCTCTGGCACCAGCACCTCTCAGGTAAGCCTGGGAAATCTTCCCTCTTGCAATCCTGTGAGGTTTTTCTTTTCCTTCCATCAAGCTTTGGGCCTGGTGAAAGGGGCACTTTTCATCTCTCCTGCACTGGGGTTGTTTGGAGTTTTTGGGTGGTTTAAATTCTCAAACTGGATTTTCTTTTTTGTTTGTCAAACAAGGTCCAGGCACAGTCACCCAGGAAGAAATGTGCAGTCCGTGGAACTAAGCTAGGCTCGACGTGGAGTAAAGTAGTTTGCTGCGCATGCGTAGTTTGGTAAAGGATGATCCAGTAATATCCTCCCAAAAAATGCTCACTACAGTTCGAGATTAATTTTCTCAAGTTGTCTTCCAGGACAGCCCATGAGACCTAGGGCTCCTCCTACCAGGATAGGAAACACATTCAAATCAAATAAAAGGCGGTCCCCTGGTTCTCACCTTCAGTATTAGTGTTTCCTCCGGACAGGGGGTAACCTGTTCCTGGAACTGAAGCTCCTGGTCTCCTGGACTGTCCTTGAAGACTTGGATTAAAGATACATCTTCTTCTGCCCAAGTGCGGTACCCCTTAAGTGTCGCAATAGGGGCTGACCGCTGTCTCCTGTTCTCGTGGTCCACACGGGCAGGACCGTGGATGTGGTCAATGGATCGCAGGGGGAGTCCTCTTCTGTTCCTGGTGGCGTCCTTGGAGCAGCACACGCTGTGTACCTGTGACGCCGCCAAATTCATGCAGGGAGACGGCCTGCAAGTTTGAATTTGGCGCCACGAACATAGGGGGGTGGAACTCTTGCGTCTTCCACCCTGACCTCGGGAGGTGGCACACGTAATTTCCGGCCAGTTGACGCACATCCGCGGGCGACGGAAACAGTTCCAGTTTCAAGGTGCGAACAGGAGACGTCTGGGCGACCGGTGTGAGGTGAACCCAGCACACGCTGTGGACCACGAAACGGAGCACTATGGATTCCACGGCAGCATCCGCTCAGTCGGTAGAAGCAGGCTCTGGCACCGGTACCTCCCAGGTAAGCGATAGGGTGTTTCCCTTTCCGCATATACCTGTTGGTGGTCTTTTTCCTTTTCCTTCACCTTCTAGATAATAAGGTCGGTAAAAGGGGGCACAATTTCTTTACCCTGTACACAAATGTGTGGGAGGGATTGTTTTGGGAGTCATAACTAATATGTATTTTTCTTGTTATAGACCAAGGCTCAGGACAAGGTCCAGGCGCAGCCCCCCCCCCCCCAAAAAAGATATGTGCAGTTTGCGGAACCAAGCTAAGTTCCACTTGGAGCAAAACAGTGTGCCGCATATGTATAGATAATCTTGTTAAAGATGACCCTACTGTATCTACTCAAAGTATGTTGACTTCAGTTAGGGATGAGCTAACCAGCACGTTTAGCTCTTTTAGGACCCTCATGGATAAATTTCAGGCATCAGTAGAGGCCCCCGTACAATCTCAGGTCCCTACTTCCGTGTCTAAACCAACAAAGGTACATGAGGATGACACAAGGGAAGAATCAGAGTCCCCCCCCCCCCCCCCCCCCCCATTCCTCATTTGAGGAATCGGGATCCAGGGAGGAACCCAGGGAAAGAGAATCCTATGGAAATTCCAATTTTAAACTTTCCCTGGAAGACAGATGATTTACTTAAGGCAGTGTATACCACACTAGAACTTGAAGAGAAGGTGCAATTATCTAAGCATGATCTTATGTATGCAAACCATAAAAAAAATGCTAGAGTTTTTCCTGTACACAGTTCCTTGCTAGAAACAATCAAATGGGAAAATCCCGAAAGGAGACCTTTTTTCCCTAAAAACTTAAAAAGGTTTCCTTTTGATGACAGCAAGGAACAACCATGGAACAAAATTCCAAAGCTAGATGCCCCTCTTGCCAAAATATCCAAAAATACAGATCTGGCATTTGAGGACCTAGGGTCACTTAAGGACCCAATGGACAAAAGAACTGACATGTTGCGTAGAGCTTGGGAAGCCTCAGTCATGAGTCTAAAACCAGCCTTAGCATCCACTTGTATAGCAAGACATTTGGAGTTATGGCTTTCACAGATTCTAGCCCACCTATCAGCTGGAACGCCTAGGGATCAGATTGTTAAATCCCTTCCCCTTCTGTTTCAGGCAGTAGGGTTCTTGGCTGACGCATCTGCTGAGTCGGTTAGAATGACAGCCAAGACCTCAGCTTTGGCAAATTCAGCCAGAAGAAGTCTTTGGCTTAAATCATGGGTCGGGTGACTGTGCTTCTAAACTGCGCCTCTGTAGTCTCCCCTTTACAGGTGACCATCTCTGAGGCCCTGGACTGACAGAGGCTCTGGAACGTACTGCTGACAAAAAGTAATTTCCAGAAAAGAAAAAATACCCATATACCCGAAAAGTTTTTCGGGGTAGGGGCAAACAGCAGGCGACACGTGGGGCTCAGTCCACATTCAAGAAACACTGGACCGGCCACAAAGGTAGGGGGAGCATCTTGTTTAACCCTCCTCAGCACCCCACCAAACCACAATGACTTCTTTCACAAAGTAGGGGGAAGATTAAGGGCCTTCCTCCCTCAGTGGAAGAAAATAACTTCAAGCCCTTTTATTCTGGACTTAATATCCACAGGGCACAGGTTGGAATTCAATTCACAACCTTCAGAAAGGATATTGATTACCATTCTGCCCAGGGATCCAGCCAAAGCAGCTGCTCTAAGTCTCCAGATTGGAGACTTGTTAGATCAGAGGGTATCTAGGAACAGGGCAGAGGGTTTTACTCCCACATTTTTGTGATAAGAAAACCCTCGGGGAGTTATCGATTGATTTTAAATCTATGCAAATTAAATCTCTCGATAAAATACAAACCTTTTCATATGGAATCGATACACTCCATAGGAAACTTGTATCCAAAATGTTTCATGGCAACTCTGGACTTAAAGGATGCTTACTTTCACATCCCTATTCACCTGGCTTACCAGAAGTTCCTAAGACTAGCAATGAAGCTAGGAGCAGAGGTCCGACATTATTAATTCCGGACGCTGCCCTTCGGGTTATCCTCCGCCCCTCGTATCTTTTACCAAGGTTCTGGGGGAAGCTCTAGCTCCATTGAGACTAAAGTCCATCATGATCATCCCCTACCTGGACTATCTCCTGGTAGTGGTGGATTCAGATCACAAACTGAAGACAGACCTCCAAATAGTTCAGGAGTTCCTGGGGTCACTAGGATGGATGATCAACAAACAAATCTTGCCTAACACCCTCCCAGAGAGTGACTTATCTCGGATACGAGATTTCCTATCTAGATCAAAATATTTTTCTCCCACAACTCAAGGTTTTAAAGATGCGTCAGATGGTAGCTTCTTTACAAACCAACCAGTGGGTCTCTCTAAGGGATATAACAAGAGTCATAGGTCTCATGACCTCCTGTTTTCCAGCTGTCCCTTGGGCACGGTACCAACAGCGTCCCCTTCAAAGGTTCCTGTTAAAGAACTGGGACGGATTCGTAGATTCCTTGGACATAAAGGTGAAAATTCCCACCAGGGTAAAAAGAGCCCTATGGTGGTGGAGATCACCTCTTCACCTTACATAAGGGTTGAATTGGGTCATTCAAGTATCACTAAGAATTACCACAGACGCACGCTCTTCCGCATGGGGGGCACATCTCCAGAGCCAACTAGCTCAGGGAGAATGGTCTCCACTGGAAGCACAGATCTCGTCGAATCAGAAGGAACTCATGGCAGTACAGAAAGCCTTAGAGGTCTTTCAGATAGACATAAAGGGAAGTCATCTGCAGATTCGATCTGACAACATGGCAACGGTGGCGTACCTCAACAAACAGGGAGGTATGCGAAGTTGGGGGTTATAGGGTATAGCCCAGAAAATATTCTCTTGGGCCGAGCTCAATCTTGCCTCCATTTCAGCTATTCATCTAAAGGGGACTCAGAATGTATTAGCAGACCACCTCAGCCGCCACCAGGTGTTGTCAGGACAATTGGTCCCTCAACCCAAAGGAATTTGCAAAAATTGCAGCCGAGTGGGGCCTTCCAGAAGTGGACCTTTTTGCAGCTCAAATGAACAGCAAAACAGTATTTTTCCCTGAACCAATGGGATCAGTCCCTGGGGGTCGATGCCTTTGCACACCCTTGGTCTTTCAATCTCTGCTATGCCTTCCCTCCAGTCAGGTAATCTCGGAGGTCCTCCGGAAATTCCTCCAGGAGGACACCGATCTGATTCTAATAGCTCCTTTTTGCCCCAAAAAAACATGGTTTTCACGTCTACAAGGCCCTAAGCTCCAAACCTCCAATAGTCCTGCCCTGGAGACAGGACCTGTTGACTCAGGGTCCAGTACTTTGAAGGTGTAGGCTGCTGCCATTAGCATTTTCCTTCAGTATTCCCTTCAGGAAAATCCCATTATAGCTAGGTTCTTCAAGGCAATTGCCCGGGCTATGCCTCCAGTGGTTAGAACATGTCCAACTTGGAACCTTGGACCTATCTCTGGTCCTTCAAGCTTTAGTAACAGTACCTTTCGAACCCTTGAAGGGACTTAACAGAAAGACTACTCACTCTGAAAACTTCATTTTTATTTGCAGTGACGTCAGCTCGAAGAGTTAGTGAACTGCAGGCCCTCTCAATTAGGGAGCCCTTTGCTGTAGCCCATCTCCCAAACTATGTTTATATCCAATTGGTCTAAAGTCATTAACTTGAACATTCTTTGCCCAGGTTCAACACCTTATCCTCCAGTGGTCCCTCTCATCCTCTTCGATAATTACTTCCTTATCATATGTAACTTCAAAAGTACCCACTATATATGTCCAAATAGTTGTTTGGCTTCCTGACCATATAATGCATACCCACCATGTATTTTAATTGTAATCGTCTTATTTATTATTATAACCTATTATCCATTTTATTTTGAATTGGCTCTAAGATAGAATAATTTATTTGAAATTGGCTTTTAAGATAATCGTACATATTTCCTAATACATCGCTTTTAGGCTCTTTCCCCCCTTATATGTCTTCTTTAACCACTTTACCGCTGCTCACTAGAGCTCTACTGCGGCAAAGTGGCTCGATAACGTCTGGCGACGTAGACCTACGTCGCCAGACATTCCCCTCTCCCGGAGGCTCGCTCCCGCTGTATTCAGTCACAGCGGGAGTCGGGCCAGGGGAAGAGCGGCGGCGATCGCCGCCGCTCTTCCCCGATCGTCGGGGAATCGAGCCTGGAGATCCGCCTGCTTGTGTAAACAAAGCGGGCGGATCTCCTAAGTGACAGGCAGGGTCAGATTGCAGGGTTCAGCATAGGAGTACTCACTATGGCACCAGGTGTAGCACGTAGTTTGACCGCCCTCCAATGCCTCCGGGCAGGCTCACAGGGGAGCAGATGGACAGGTTCCTTTCTTGCTTTCCCCCATCGCGCTGCTGTCACCACGCTACAAACATTTCCATCCATGCGGCAAGAGTGTCGCCCAGGAAGTGACATCAGCAAGATGGCCCCACCACAGGAAGTGGCCAAGCGGCCATCTTGGATATGGGCAAAATGCAGCAAATAACCAAGGGGATGCCCTTTCTTCGAGGGGCGGGTCCCAATCGCAATCTGATGCGAATTTTAAACATAAAAAGGCACCATAGACGCAGCAGCGCGGTTATCACTTCAGACCTTGAAGTGACCCCCCCTCCAAGGTGGTCTGAGGACCGGACAAAACTGCCAGAGACTGCGGAACTTAACCCCAGCTCTCTCACAGTAAGGAGGCAGGGGGGGATGGATAGGATGCCCAGCATACGGCTTACCCTCACTCTTTATATGGGGAAAGAAAAAAAGCCCAAAAGCCAGGAAATGGCGGAAGCCACGGAAAAAAAAAAAAAAGAGGAAATATTGTCGCACATGCAGTGCAAAAATGACACCGGAAAGTGACAAACTGTTATGCGAAAAAAGCATTAAAAAGATAATAGAAGAAGAAAGTAAACCCTTAGCAAAAGATTTCATGGACTTCAAAAAAGAAATTATGTCTACGCTACAGAGTTTACAATCAACTATCAACACGAAGGGACAGGACAGAGCAACCACTTCATCACAGGGAAAAACCCCTAAAACAAAGGGAAAACCCAGGGCCCAACATCGCAAATACATGCGTTGCTAGAAATGTCGCTTTTTGGGTGGAGCAGCTCAAAGATCATCTGAGCAAAATCCCGGGAACCGAAGAAGCTCTGGATTCCCTAGTCCTCGTAGAGAAAGGGGTGGCCTATATGGCAGATGCCTCAGCGGAAGCAATAAGATTTTCCGCCCGCAACACAGGTCTCAACGCAGCCAGAAGAGCCTTATGGTTGAAGACCTGGGAGGGGAATTATGCCTCCAAAAATAAATTATGCAACATCCCATTCGACGTTAACCTGCTGTTTGGGGCGGAACTCGAAAAAGTTCTAGAAAGATCAGCAGACCGAACGAAAGGATTTCCGTTTAAAAAACCAAAACAAAAGAAGTTTTTTTCGTCACCCAAGACGTGAAACACAGACGAAAAACGAGAGACCTCAGACACAACGCAGATGGACCTTCAACAGGAACAAAGCTAAACCCAATGTCCTGTTCCAAAATACGGCTTCTTCCAGCAAGACACAATGACGCCAGCCAGGCAGTGAGAGGCAGACTGCGTCATTTTCTTCCGCAGTGGAAAGCATTCTGCTCAAACAACTTCATTCTACAAACAATAGCCCAAGGCTACAAAATAGAATTAGATTCAAAACCATCAAACAGGTTCAGGGCTA
Source organism: Pelophylax lessonae (assembly GCF_965119305.1). NCBI lineage: Eukaryota > Metazoa > Chordata > Amphibia > Anura > Ranidae > Pelophylax > Pelophylax lessonae. The sequence continues at coordinate 208,622,968 of NC_138769.1, read as the reverse complement.
TGAAAGTACAAGCCGGATCAGACCACAAAAAGATCATGAAATCCGCAATCAGGGAGCTACTAAGGGAAGAAGTAATAACGGAAATAAACCCATCCCTCTTCTCACAGGGTCATTACTCACACATCTTTCTGAGAGTAAAACCCTCTGGCAAACCCCGATTGATTCTGAACCTAAAGAATTTGAACAAAACGATAACCTACAGAAAATTCAAAATGAAAATGATTTTTTCAATTCGAACAATCCTCCCGAAGGCAGCACTTTTAGTAACGCTCGACCTGAAGGACGCCTACCTACATGTACCGATACACCCAAACCACCAAAAATTCCTGAGGTTTGCCATCCAGGAGGGGTCAAGGACGCGACACTTTCAGTATCAAGCCCTCCCCTTCGGCATCTCTTCAGCCCCGCGCATATTTACAAAAATTATAGCGGAGGCAATACAGGAACTCAGATTAAGAGGGGTCCAGATTATCCCTTATCTGGACGACTTCCTAATCTATGGAGCCTCCCAAGAAGAGGCCTTGGCTGGTCTACAGGAGTCCGAACTATTTCTCACCCACATAGGTTGGAAAATCAACTTCAAAAAAATCAATCAGGATCCCTTCCCAGGAAATCTTATTTTTGGGCTACATCATCAATTCAACAAAGCAAAAGATCCTCCTACCAGAGGAAAAAACAACGAAGTTGAGCAACAGAGCAAGCCAGCTGAAGACAGCAAGACGGGGGACCAGGAGAGCTGTCATGTCTCTTAGGACGCATGTCCGCAGCCATACCAGCGGTCAAGTGGAGCCAACTACACATGAGGGCACTACAACACCACTTATTAGATGGAGAGAAACCCTAACCTGGTGGACGCACAAGACCACTCTCAGAGAAGGCAAACCCTGGTTACCACAGACACAAGTCCGGGTCACCACGGACGCAAGTGCATCCAGATGGGGTGCGCACATCGGACAGCAGGTCAGGCAAGGGACATGGGACCCCACTCTGACAAAAGCATCTTCCAACCTAAGGGAACTAACAGCTGTATGGAGGGCTCTACTACCGTTCCAAGAAACAGTAACGGGAAAACATGTGCAGATACTGTCAGACAACGTGACGCCAGTAGCATACATCAATGGACAGGGAGGTACAAGATCAAAGACCCTTATGAGGACAGCACATGCGCTCCTCTCCTGGGCAGAAACGCACATTCAATCCCTATCAGCGATACATATAAAAGGTTTGCTCAATACACAAGCGGACACGCTGAGCAGAAAACCGCTAGACCTAACAGAATGGCAACTGAACGACCAAATCTTTGCCAAAATCATCAGCAAATGGGGAGTCCCGGAGGTGGATCTCTTCGCCTCAGCGAACACCAAGAAGGTGGAGAAATACTTCTCTCTGAAGAGGGAAAAAGACTCCCTAGGGATAGACTCCCTAGGGTTCCCATGGCCATTCAGGCTGGGGTACGCTTTCCCACCCATACAATTACTCCCCAGAACAATCAGGAAGGTTCAGACAGAAAAAGCAAGAGTGATTCTCATAGCACCACTCTGGGCAAAAAGATCCTGGTTCTCAGCCCTGAGGAAAATGACAGAGGCAGAACACTGGACCTTGCCACTACAGAACGACCTTCTTCACCAGTCAGGAGCCCATCACCCTCAACTTCAAACCCTAAAATTAACAGCGTGGATGTTGAACGGGGCATTCTACGAAGAAAAGGCTTCACTGCAAGAGTGATAGAAACCCTTTTAAATAGCAGAAAACCCGTTACACAGAAAATATACGGGAAAATCTGGAATAGGTACTCGGCAACCATGTGCCAGAAAAACAGAGACCTACAAGACATAGCAACAGTGCTGGAGTTTTTACTGGACGGAGCAGAAGCAGGGTTGACAGTAAGCACCCTCAAGGTACACACTGCTGCACTTTCTGTCTTTCTGGATACCCAGCTTAGTGCAAACCCGCTAATTACACGGTTTTTCAAATCTATAGCGAGATCACGCCCAATCGAGACCATGAATGTGGCACCATGGAACCTCTCCTTGGTACTCAAGGCTTTGACTCAAACACCTTTTGAGCCAATCTCGGAAGCCTCTGTAGAAAACCTGACACTCAAGACTGCTTTTTTGATAGCAATTACTTCAGCCAGAAGGGTCAGTGAACTCTAAGCACTCTCAATAAAGAGCCTTTCCTCACCGTCTTTCCAGACAAAATCATACTCAGGACTGACCCACTGTTTCTTCCTATAAACTCATCAGAGTTTCACATCTCAGGAAATCATCTTGCCATCCTTTTGCCAAAATTTGGCTAACCAAGGAGAAGCTATGTTCGCAACCCTGGACGTTAGAAACCACCAAACAATTCAGAAAAGCCCCGAATCTATTTGTACTGTTCGGAGGGATACATAAAGGAAAACCAGCGTCCAAAAACTCCATTGCCAGATGGATAAAAAACGCAATAAAAATGGCTTACGACAATCAAAAACAAGCTGTACCAACACATGTGAAGGCACACTCTACACGCTCCATAGCCACGTCCTGGGCAGAGAGAGCTGGGGCCTCCATTCAGCAAATTTGTCGAGCAGCCATCTGGTCCAGTGATTCTACTTTTACAAAGCATTACACAATCGACTTGGTCTCCGCACAAGATCCTGTCTACTGATACAGTGGCTCATTATCACCCCGGAAGGTCTGGGTCCGCAAACTAGCGATACCATGTCACAGCGATGAAGGATACTTACTAGAAACCTTCTCATGTCCTGTCTCCATAATCCCCCTCAAACTACATCAGAGCACATTATTGCACTGTGCGGCGCCTCTGGGAAAGGTTCATCCACTAAAATTGGAGCCCAAATATTGGGTTAGAGAACCATGCCTTTGACACTAATTCAAGAAGCCAGAATGCAGCGTCACTCCTGACTGGTTTAAATCACCAAGAGGGGATATCTATGTAGAGGGCAATAAAGACAACGACTAAAATACGGAGGACCTATTCTAACTGAAGGATCAATAGTCAGACTGGTCTACACCACCAGTCTTGTGTTTACAAGACATTTACTAATACAGGAGCCTATATATCCTGCCCACTAACGATACTTCTACATACAGCAAGAAATATCGGTATTGCTCGGTCTCTTTGGCCCTGACGAAGCCCGATGAGAAACGTGTTGGCTCATTGGGACCCTCAAACTGAATATCAACAGAGACTTCTTGCACCAACATCAGCTTGAAGCATGTATTAGTCCCCTATTAGGTGTATATTTCTGTGCTGTGTTTCTTTTTTTTATGTTTTTTGGTAAATATATAGGGGATTTATTTTTCTTCTTCTTACAATCCCTCATATACTACAATATACTTTTATGATCAAAATAAATAAAATGTTCTATTTTTTTATAAATCATGGATTCTTGGTTTTCCTTTTTCAATTAGACCCTTAAAACCCATACTTTTTCTATTTTGTGTTATACAGGGAGTGCAAAATTATTAGGCAAATTAGTATTTTGACCACATCATCCTCTTTATGCATGTTGTCTTACTCCAAGCTGTATAGGCTCGAAAGCCTACTACCAATTAAGCATATTAGGTGATGTGCATCTCTGTAATGAGAAGGGGTGTGGTCTAATGACATCAACACCCTATATCAGGTGTGCATAATTATTAGGCAACTTCCTTTCCTTGGGCAAAATGGGTCAAAAGAAGGACTTGACAGGCTCAGAAAAGTCAAAAATAGTGAGATATCTTGCAGAGGGATGCAGCACTCTTAAAATTGCAAAGCTTCTGAAGCGTGATCATCGAACAATCAAGCATTTCATTCAAAATAGTCAACAGGGTCGCAAGAAGCGTGTGGAAAAACCAAGGCGCAAAATAACAGCCCATGAACTGAGAAAAGTCAAGCGTGCAGCTGCCAAGATGCCACTTGCCACCAGTTTGGCCATATTTCAGAGCTGCAACATCACTGGAGTGCCAAAAAGCACAAGGTGTGCAATACTCAGAGACATGGCCAAGGTAAGAAAGGCTGAAAGACGACCACCACTGAACAAGACACACAAGCTGAAACGTCAAGACTGGGCCAAGAAATATCTCAAGACTGATTTTTCAAAGGTTTTATGGACTGATGAAATGAGAGTGAGTCTTGATGGGCCAGATGGATGGGCCCGTGGCTGGATTGGTAAAGGGCAGAGAGCTCCAGTCCGACTCAGACGCCAGCAAGGTGGAGGTGGAGTACTGGTTTGGGCTGGTTCATCAAAGATGAGCTTGTGGGGCCTTTTCGGGTTGAGGATGGAGTCAAGCTCAACTCCCAGTCCTACTGCCAGTTTCTGGAAGACACCTTCTTCAAGCAGTGGTACAGGAAGAAGTCTGCATCCTTCAAGAAAAACATGATTTTCATGCAGGACAATGCTCCATCACACGCGTCCAAGTACTCCACAGCGTGGCTGGCAAGAAAGGGTATAAAAGAAGAAAAGCTAATGACATGGCCTCATTGTTCACCTGATCTGAACCCCATCGAGAACCTGTGGTCCATCATCAAATGTGAGATTTACAAGGAGGGAAAACAGTACACCTCTCTGAACAGTGTCTGGGAGGCTGTGGTTGCTGCTGCACGCAATGTTGATGGTGAACAGATCAAAACACTGACAGAATCCATGGATGGCAGGCTTTTGAGTGTCCTTGCAAAGAAAGGTGGCTATATTGGTCACTGATTTGTTTTTGTTTTGTTTTTGAATGTCAGAAATGTATATTTGTGAATGTTGAGATGTTATATTGGTTTCACTGGTAAAAATAAATAATTGAAATGGGTATACTGTATATTTGATTTTTGTTAAGTTGCCTAATAATTATGCACAGTAATAGCCACCTGCACACACAGATATCCCCCTAAAATAGCTAAAACTAAAAACTACTTCCAATAATAGTCAGCTTTGATATTAATGAGTTTTTTGGGTTCATTGAGAACATGGTTGTTGTTCAATAATAAAATAAATCCTCAAAAATACTCATTTGCCTAATAATTCTGCACTCCCTGTATGTACCCTTTTGGGGCTTGGGCCAACTTCACGGTTATTTTTTACATTTAGGAAAGCCTATCCCACCTCGCGATCCAGCAGCTTCCTTGAGCTGCTCTGCATGAGGTTCACGGTAAACCACTACAGATGCCAGAATTTTACCCTCCAGTTTCCTCCGGCACCCCCCTCCCCCATACTATACTTTTCTCTCTTGCCCCCCTACCTGAAATAGATAACTGATATCAATGTAGGGGGCCAGGAAAGAAATTTATAAGCCCTTCCAATTTCTCACCTAGCCCCCCTGCCCCTCCCCATACTATTTTCTTCTTGCCCCCTATACTGTTCCTCCCTGCCCCCCCATACTATTCTTTCCTGGCCCCCTTGTACTATACAGCTCTCTCCTCACCCCCTGTACTATTCTCTCCTGCCCCCCCCGTACCATACAGTTCCCTCCTGGCCCCCCTCTACTGTGCTGTACTCTTTCCCTCCCTCATGTACTGTTCCCTCATGAATTCCCGGTGCTCTGCCCTGCTGACCCCCTGTACACTGCTTATCTTAGGTTTGACCCAAAATTGAGCATCTGTGCAAAAAAAAGCAAGCACAAGTTTCAGCTAAGGAGGTAAGTTTAATTATTCTTAGAAATAGCATTATGCAATAGAATAAATATTTTTTTGTGATATCTACAGCTCACTGATCACACAGATTGTTCCATGAACTGTAAATATAAAAACTATTTCAGGGGTTCCCCGAACTCTCAGCCTTTTCGCCAGGGGTTCCTCGAAGGTAAAAAAAGGTTGAGAAACACTGTTGTATGCTCTTACAGGCAGAGTCCTTCTAACCATTGTGTCTTGTATTGTATTGTAACTGTGATGTCTTCCTTTAGTTTTCTGACACATGGCTTCCAATACCCTGGCAAATCTTTGCAGCTGTTGCCTCCTTTTATTGATTTTAGGTGCCTATTTGTAATTTTCTACACTTCCTGATTATTAGTAGTGTTCACAGTAGCTTGGCTAGCATTATTCCTCTTTATGCCAGGGTATGAATTTATTTCATTATTTAATATTGTATTCTGTATTATAGTAATACATTAGTAATGTTTTATTTTATTTAGTTATGATATATTTATTTTCCAGTTATTCCTAGAGTACTTACCCTTTTATTTCTAGGCCAACACAAATTGATATGTGGGTTCCAAAAGAAAAATTAAGAAGACGAGTATGTAAAATATATCATTGGAAAAACAGTTATGGGTGGGTGACACTTCCTCCATGTTCCCCTCCTCGTTGGGTGCCAAGTACGGGTCACATAGAAAGACTACCCCAGGGTGGGTTCTTCTGGGATACACTGGGCACTTGAACAGGGTCACTGCCTTACACATGGGGTACCTTGAACAAGTGACTGAACTCTAGTTAAGTCTCTTTAGAACTCACACTCTCTCAAAACATCAGGAAGATGCCGCCATTACCATGCTTCACAGTGTGGATGGTATTCTTGGCGCTATAGGCCTTCTTGACCCCTCGCCAAACATAGTGCTTATGATTGTGACCATAAAGATCTGTTTTGGTCTCATCACTCCCGATGTCAAGGTGTTGTTGGCCATATTGGAACCGGCCTTTTTTGTGGCATTGGTGCAGGAAAGGCTTCTTTCTGGCAATTCGACCATGCAGCTCATTTTTATTAATGTATCATCCTATGGTGCTCCTTGAAATACCCACATTGTATTTTTCCAGAGCAGCCTCTGTTTCTCCTGAGGTTACCTGTGGGGTTTTTCTTGGCTGCAATCTTTACTGGTGTATGTGATCTTAGCTTGTTATCAAGAGATCCCTGAATTTTCCACTTCTTAAAAAGTGATTGAACAGTACTGACTGGCATATTCAAGGCTTTGGATGTCTTATTATATCCGCTTTCATCTTTATAAAGTTCCATTACTTTGTTATGCAGGTCTTTTGACAGTTCTTTTTTGCTCCCCATTTCTCAGTAGCTAGCCTGCTCAGTGCATCTACGTGAGAGCTAACAAACTCATTGACTATTTATACACAGACAATAATTGCAATTTAAAAAGTCACAGATGTGGGAAATTAAACTTTAAATGAAATGTTTACCTGTGTGTGTGTCACCTTATGTGTCTGTACCAAGTCCAAACATTCCAGGGTATGTAAACTTTTGATCAGGGCCATTTGGGTGTTATCTTTATGATTTAAAAAGGAGCCAAACTACTATGTGATAATCAATGGATTCATATGATCACTATCCTTACATATTTAATCTCAAAATATAGGTAAAAGCACTACAGATAACACTGATTTCTATACACTAAGTATGTGTGTGTGTGTGTGCGTGTGTGTGTATATTGTTAAAAGTATTGGGACGCCTGCCTTTATGCGCACATGAACTTTAATAACATCCCAGCCTTAGTCCGTAGGGATCAATATTGAGTTGGCCCACCCTTTCCAGCTAGAACAGCATCAACTCTTCTGGGAAGGCTATCCACAACGTTTAGGAGTGTGTCTATGGTAATTATTTGACCATTCTTTCAGAAGTGCATTTGTAAGGTCAGGCACTGATGAGAAGTCTGGGCTCACAGTTTGCTATAATTCATCCCAAAGGTGTTCTATCGGGTGGAGGTCAGGACTCTGTTCAGGCCAGTCAAGTTCCTCCACCCCAAACTCGCTCATCCATGCCTTTATCGACCTTGCTTTGTACACTGGTTCCAAGTCATGTTGGAAACATGAAGGGGCCATCCCCAAACTGTTCCCACAAAGTTGGGAGCTGGAAATTGTCCAAAATGTCTTGGTTTGCTGATGCCTTAAGAGTCTCCTTCACTGGAAATAAGGGGCAAGCCGAACCCCTGAAAAACACTCCTACACCATAATCCCCCTCCACCAAATGATTTGGACCAGTGCGAAAAAGCAAGGTCCATAAAGACATGGATGAGCAAGTTTGGGGTCCATTTACATCTGGCCACTCAGAGTCATCACAAGTCCATCCCTGTCTACTGTGTGGAGTATGCAGACACAAATTGAACAGGCACAGATGTCAAAACACTGACATCTGTCCCATTCAGCTCCACTTTTGAATGGTGAGTTTTTAATAAATACACAAGCTTTGGATGGTGCCTTAAACCCCTTGGCATCTGGTCCTTAGTGCCAAGGGGCTGTATATTTGCATGAATTGCTCCCAATACATCTGCGCTAAGAGCACATGCACTGCGCTCTCCCAACACAGTTCCTGTTGCCTAACAGAAAGCTCCTGATCGCTCCTTGCGATCAGTTTTCCGACTACATGACCACTGTGACTGCCAATGATGGTGGCCATGTGATCCTAAGCCGCGCCCCACCTCCCGGTGTGATAAACCTCTTATAGGGCCAAGAGGCATGGTAGACAAGTAGTTAAATCAATCTCATAGCTGCTGCTCCTCGTTTTCTGATAAAAAGTGATCAGGTGGCTCTAGAGGTGAAACAATATATTGCACTTCATGTCCCACCTTCCAGCTAACTGCACCTGTACCACCATTTTAGGAACCGTTTGGTGCCTTTGCACATTATTGAGATACCATTCAGGGCATTGTGAAGGATTTGGTGGGCCCCTTAGTGAAATAGCTCGGGATCACGAACACATCCTCGTGGTACTCCACTATGTCACCAGGTATTCAGAGGCGGTCACTTTGATGAAGCCTTCCCCAAAAGCAATTTCCAGGGAATTGTTTAAAATGTTCTTTAGGACCGGGTTCCTGAAAGAGATTTCGTCAAACCGGGAACCCTCCATTCATGTCTAGGGTGATGACAGATCTGTGTAAATTATTTCAGATTAAATAATTGCATAGCTCTGTCTACCACCCACAGATGGACGGGCTAGTTGAGCAGCTTATTAAAACCCTAAAGTCAATGCGTAAAAGGTTGTGCAAAGCAATGGCAAAGATTGGGACTGCCTGCTTCCAGAACTGATATGTTCCATTGCGGAAGTACCTCAGGCATCCACCAGGTTTTCCCTGTTTGAGTTGATGTATAGGCGATGACCACAGGGACTGCTAGACTTTGGTCAGAGAACCATGGGCAATTCTTTCCCTATAAGATGTAGTAGAGCATATAACCCAGAAAAGAGAGAGGGTCGCTAATGTGATGCCCCTAGTAAAGGAGCGCATGCAAAGAGCACAAAAAGAACAGAGAAGGTTATACAGTTGATCCACTGAACTCCAGGTTGGGGATTGGGGGGTTTTAGTCATACCCACAGTAGAAAGTAAGTTCCTGGTGAGGTGGCCAGGGCTTTTTGCGGTGGTAGAAAAGGTTAGAGGGGTGAACTTTAAAGTACATCAACCTAAGAAGCGGAAGCCATGCCAGATATACAATGTGAATTTAGGTTGTTAGGTAGTTGTCCTGGCTGGGGTTAGTTATAAGCCCTCTGTAGGGGTGGACTTATGGAGTTTTTACATAATAGGGAATTGTTTTCAGGAATGCCAGGTCTTACCAAGGTGATTAAGCATGACATGACATTGTCACAGAACTTGGTGTAAAAGTCATAGTAAAACCCTACTGCATTCCCAAGGCACATTAGAAAGCAGTGTCAGAGGAAGTTCAGAGGATGCTGGAACTCAATATCATTGAGGAATCGCAGACTGAGTGTTCAAGCCCGACTGTGCTGGCACCAAAGCCCAATGAGACACTGCAGTTTTACAATGATTTCAGAAAACTCAATGAGGTATGGAAGTTCAATGCATATCCAATGCCTTAGATAGATGAACTGATAGAGAGGTTGGTGCCATCCTGGTATATTACTACCTAGATTTTACCAAGGGCAGCTGGCAAATACCTTTACCCAAGGAAGAGACAAAAGTCTGCATTTTCCACTCCATTTTTAATATATAAAAAAAAAAAAGAATACTGTTCTGCTTGCAATCTGCCCTGGCTACTTTCCAGAGAGTGATGGATAAACCCTTACACCCACATTGGAAATACACCTCAGTATATTGAGACGACATTGTCATGTTTAGTTCTGACTGGGAGTCCCATTTTCTATGAGTGCAAGCTATCGTGGACTCTCTAAAGAAGGAGAGGCTTAATGTAAATCCATAAAAATGTGCCATTTCTATGGAAGAAACCATGTACATGGGGTACATTGTAGGTAGGGGTTTGGTGAAACTCCAGATGAATAAGGTACCTGAGGCTATTCAGGCTTCGCCCTGCCCAGTCACGAAGAAACAAGTGCAGTCTTTTTTGGGAATCGTGGGGGGTACTACCGTAGGTTTGGCTCCAGCTTTACCACTATTGCTGCACCTCTCACGGACTTGAGAAAGGGTAAGAAACCACTTATGGTCAAGTGGAATGACAAATCTGAGGAGGCTTTCCAGGAGCTTCAAATGGCCTTTAATGCCACTATCTAGTGCCCAGTTGCTCCGGACTTTTCATAAAGATTTTGTTGTCCAAACAGATGCTCCACTGAGAGTTTAGGAACTGTTCTGTCCCAAGAGGTCAGTGGGGAGGAACACCTATTGTCTTTCTTGTTAAAAAAATTTGACAGCCACCGAAAGAATTTGCCTGGCTATTAAGTGGGCTCTGAACTAACTTTGCTATTTTCTCCTTGGCAGTAAGTTTCTTCTAGTGTCTGAGCATGCCCCACTGATTTGGATGAGACAAAACAGACACACAAATGCCAGGGTAATCCAGATGGATACTGCCATTACAAGGGATGTTCCGAGGTAGCCCGGAGAGAGAGGAGAGGACTGACTTTCAGTACTCTCCTGATTGCCAAGTCCATATTACCTTGACTTTCTGAGATTCCAAAAGTTTTGGATAGGAAAACTTCCAAACCCTGATTACAGGGTGTATCAGTTGTGGATATTTTTAACTGATTCATGACAAATGTTCCCATACATGTGTAATAATATCTCTCACCCACAGGTGGTTTAGTGAAGTTTTGGATATAAAATGGTTGCCGCATATTCAATGACCAATGTGGTTGTGGGGGATGTGCAGCCATGTGTTGATGACCTCACTCACAAAATGACCTGTGAGTGGTCAAGAGGAATGACCACATCCTGTGGGTGGTCGTTTGTATACAGGACTATAAAAAGAATAATTCGCATGAGAAAAGGCCCCTTGGATCTGAGCTGTGGATCAGCCATGATTTCTCAATGCCTTGCTTCTCCAGAGAACCATTGGAAGCTGTTGAATTTTAACTACCGGAGCTAAGTATTTGATATTCTTGGGACAAGGGTTGTATGTTTAAGATGTGGTATTTTGTGTATTTGTTTGTGCAAGGAAGCTTTATGTAATTTGATGTCCAATGAAGTATTGTTTTGTGCTTTTTATCAAAACTGCTCTTGGTGTCTGTTTTCATTTTAAATATTCACAAGATATTTCAGTGGCTGTCCAGTATACCTACATTATGAATTTTGTTGTTTCCCACCATTTGATACAACTGGTGTAGTCGGCAGAATACTGCATGGTCACTAAATATAGAATATTTAGATGAAATATTGTGTTATAGAGGGTGCATGAGTAGTATTCATTGAATTGCTGCTAGACTGAGCAGTTTAGTGAATAAGCCCTAAGCACAGTCACTTTGAGCCAGGACAATACACAAAGATTGTGATTGTTTTTGCATTTGTGTGAGAGTGGTGAGGTGGGTGCCGCTGCCTAAAAATGTAAGGGTCTAATTATATAAGAATATTAGTAAGGTATCCGACACCACAATAAATACGTTAAAAATAATATATAGCATAAACCATCAACAATATAAAGGAAATATATAAAAATGCATAAAGTGCAGTAGAGTGATGGTGTCAAAGATAATTTAACACAAAAAGCTATATATAGATAATAGTATAAATATAAAGTGCTTAGTGGGCAGTAAGTGACTGATATGGATAAAGAATGTCCAAACCAGTAAATGACTAAAAAGGTGACTTGAGTAGGCAACAATAAGTACAAGGTGAAACGGTGTTAGGTAGGTCCAAATAATCTGTTGATGATAATGAATAATTTAATAAATAAATATAATAATGACTGAAAGTGATTGGGTGAAGGATATCAACAAAAAATGTGGCAGTATAAACCAAAAAGGTGAAAACTATAATTTTAAGTATATAGGAGTAAACAATAAAAAGTCCATAAAGTGATTATATTGTGGATCAAATTGCTTCAAAAGACTTTGTGAGGGTGATTCTCAAGGTGATCCAGGTGCTGGGTGCCGGGTGAGGAAACAGTGCTCCCCTTCAATATATCCCCCACTCACCAGAGCTCGGCACCCCTACAGGGGTAACCAGTGTGTTGTTAACAAGGTATTCCCTCAGTCAGGCAATTCCTGTGTGCCGGCATCATCAAAGGTTATTCCTGGATCATCTCACTCATTTATGCAATGTATTCAGCAACTTGATACAGCCTCATATATGGTTCCCATCCATCAATAGTATATGCAATTCCAAGATCATGTACAAGAAGAAGACCTCATATAGTGAAGTACTGTTTAAAATCACTACTTTATTTAGATAAATTATAGTACTCACATTAAAAATGCAGGTAAACGAGCATGCAAATGGATTAGGGACCGCAAAACCCTCGTTAGCGGTTACTTCGGGGACGCTATGCGTGCCAGCCGCCGGATCTGCGTTCCAGTGGGGCGGAAATGATGTAACCACGCTCTACGCGTTTCGTCACCATTGACATCATCAGGAGCAGCCTTGTGTTCCCCCTGAGAGTAAAGATGCATATTTCTTTTTTAAAAAGCAAGAAAACAGGAGGGAAGGAATCAGTTTCTAGGTACAGGGCGATTCCTACACGAGTCTGTTCTGGGTACTGGAAACCCATGGCAGAGGAATTAAATATGCAGCTCCAATCTATCCAGACCTTGGTACGGAACTTGGTACGCAGGTTTTGCGTTTAGATTTGAGCGCATATTTTAACCCCTTCCGTACCGCGTCATGTAAAATGACGTCGGCACAAATCCTTTCTCGATCCGGGCCGACGTCATATGACGGCGCCCGGATCTCCCCGCTACTGCGCGCCCCCGGGGGCGCGCAGCGCGGCGATCGGGGGTGAGGCTCGTCCCTCGGACTGAGCCCAACCCCGATCAAGGTAAACAGCCAATGAAATTGGCTGTTTACCACGTGATCGGCTGTGTCAATCACAGCCGATCACATGAGCGGCTCCAGCGAGAGCCGCTCGTTCCTTCCTTAATGCGCGCCCCCGGGGGCGCGCAGCGCGGCGATCGGGGACGAGGCTCGTCCCTCGGACAGAGCCCATCCCCGATCTAGGTAAAGAGCCAATGAAATTGGCTCTTTACCACGTGTCCAATCACAGCCGGTCACAAATGTCATCAGAGAACACGGTAACTAGCTGTCACCGTGTTCTCCTCCTCACACACTGATCCTGTGTGAGGAGGAGATTGTGGTAACAGCTAGTTACCAATCATAGTGCACCCCAAACACACTGATTGCCCCCCCCCCCCCCATAAAGAGCACCTGTCACTAGCCCATCAAAGTACCCGAGTACCTGTCACCAGCCCATCAGGTACTCAGATGACAGGTACTCGGGTACTCTGATGGGCTGATGACAGGTACTCTGATGGGCTGGTGACAGGTACTCGGGTACTCTGATGATGGGTACTCGGGTACTCTGATGACAGGTACTCGGGTACTCTGGTGACAGGTACTCTGATGGGCTGGTGACAGGTACTCGGGTACTCTGATGACAGGTACTCGGGTACTCTGATGACAAGTACTCGGGTACTCTGATGACGGGCACTCGGGTACGCTGATGACGGGTACTCGGGTACGCTGATGACAGGTACTCGGGTACTCTGATGACAGGTACTCGGGTACTCTGATGACAGGTACTCGGGTACTCTGATGACAGGTACTCTGGTACTTTGAGTACCCGTCATCGGAGTACCCGAGTACCTGTCACCTACCCATCAGAGTACCCAAGTACCTGTCACCTACCCAACAGAGTACCCGAGTACCTTCCACCTGCTCATCAGAGTACCTGACACCTGAAGTACCCGAGTACTTGCCACCTGCTCATCATTACCCATCACTACTCAGTACTCATCAGTACCCATCAGTACCTATCACCTATTAGTATCAGTACTGATCATCCGTACCCATCAGTACAGTATCAGTATCACCTATCAGTATCAGTACTACTCATCAGTACCTATCACCTGCCTGTCACCTGCCCATAAGAGTACCCGAGTACCTGTCACCTGCCTATCGGAGTACTCGAGTACCTGCCACTTGCTCATCAGTACCAGAGTACCTGTCACCTGCCCAGCAAAGTACCCGAGTACCTGTCACCCTTCATACAGCCACCATGTCTAAGTCCAAAAAGGTTAACATACGTCGTCCGTTTAAACCTAAATACCGGTGTTATGGCAGCAGATAGCTGCCATAACCCTGGTATTTTTTTAAACGGTGGACGGTTGGCTTTCCGATAAGGGTGGTCCCAGCGGCAGATTCGCCGCGGGATCACCCTTCCGGGGTGGCGGAAGAGGTGCCCCTCCCCCCTCCCGCTGCATTCTGGTCCTTTTCCCCGCTTACCGGACCCGCCGGCAGCGGGGAAAACGATCCGGTCCCAGATCCTCACAGACAGGATGTCGAGTGAGGGCAAGCTTGCCCTCACTCGACTCTATGGTCTTGGAGGACCGGAGCTACGGCAAACGTCGTTGCCTAGCAACCAGTTTAAAGGTCCCTTTTTTTTTTTTTCATTTTATTTAATTTTTTTTTTAATTTTTTCTATCTTTTAGTGTACTTGTGAGATCTGAGGACTTTTTGACCCCAGATCTCACAAAAAAGAGGTCCTGTCGTGCCTTTTTCTATTACAAGTAATGTTTACATTTCTTGCAATAGAAATAAAAATGATCAATTTTTTTTTTTAAAAAAAAACAGTGTAAAAATAAAAAATAATAAATAAAATAAATAGTAAAAAAAAAAAAAAAAAAAAAATTAAAGCGCCGTGTCCCCGCGAGCTCGCGCGCAGAAGCGAACGCATACGGAAACCCCGCCCACATATGTAAACAGTGTTCAAACTACACATGTGAGGTATCGTCGCGATCGTTAGAGCAAGAGCAATAATTTGAGCCATAGACCTCCTCTGTAACTCTAAGATAGCAACCTGTAGAAATTTTTAAAATGTCGCCTATGGGGATTTTTAAGTACCAAAATTTGTCACCATTCTGTGAGCGTGCGCAATTTTGAAGCATGACATGTTGGGTATCTATTTACTCGGCGTAACATTATCTTTCACATTATGGAAAACAATTGGGCTAACTTTACTGGTTTCTTATTTTTTAATTAAAAAAAGTGATTTTTTTCCCAAAAAATTGCGTTTGGAAGACCGCTGCGCAAATACGGTGTGATAAAAAATATTGCAATAATCTCCATTTTATTCTCTAGGGTCTCTGCTAAAAAAAAATATATAATGTTTTGGGGTTCTAAGTAGTTTTCTAGCAAAAACAACTGATTTTAGCTTGTAAACACCAAATGTCAAAAATAGGCCTAGGCAAGTGGCTAGGATGCATGATGATGCTCCTTGGATGTTTAGGCCCCTCTATATGGCTAGGCTGTGAAAAAGTCTCACACATGTGGTATTGCCATACTCAGGAGGAGTGGCAGAATGTATTTTGGGGTGTCATTTTTGCGATGTACATGCTATGTGTTAGGAATATCCTATAAATTGACAACTTTGTGTAAAAAAAAAAGTTTTTATTTTTTTCCCACATTTTCCAAAAACTTGTGGAAAAAAATGACATGTTCAAAGGACCCATAATGCCTCATAGAATATACGTTGGAGTGTTTGATTTCCAAAATGGGGTAATTTTGTGGACTTTTCCATTGCATTGTTGCTCTAGGGCCTTGAAAAGTGTGATAGGTAGTAAGAAAGTTTTATGTGTATTTATGCTCCTAAAACGCCTTATGGTGCTACTTGGACGTGGAGTCTCTTTTTGTGGCCAGGCTGTGTAAAAGTCTCACACATGTGGTATCACCATACTCAGAAGGAGTAGCAGAATGAATTTTGGGGTGTCATTTTTGCTGTGTACATGCTATGTGTTAGAAATAGCTTATAAATTGACAACGTTTTGGGAAAAAAAAAGAAAAAAAAATGTTTTCTTCATTTTCCCAAGAATTGTGGGAAAAAATTATAACTTCAAAAAACTCACCATGCCTCTTACTAAATACCTTGGACTGTCTACTTTACAAAAAGGGGTCATTTGGGGGGTATTTGTACTGTCCTGACATTTCAGGGCCTCAAGAAAGGAGATAGGCCATCAGTACATCTGGTGTGATCAATTTTCAGTAATTGGTACCATAGCTTCTAGACTCAATAACTTTCACACAGACTAAATAATATACACTAATTTGGGTTAATTTTACCAGAGATATGTAGCAGTATAAATTTTGGCCCAAATGTATGAAGAAAAATTAATTTTTTGCAAAATTTTATAATAGAAACTAAAAAAAAGTGTTTTTTTTGCAAAATTTTTGCTCTTTTTTTGCTTATATCACGAAAAAAAAAAAACCCCAGTTGTGATCAAATACCACCAAAAGAAAGCTCTATTTGTGTGAAAAAAATGATAAAAATTTTGTTTGGTTACAGTGTAGCATGACTGAGCAATTGTCATTCAAAGTGTGAGAGTGCTGAAAGCTGAAAATTGGTCTGGGCAGGAAGGGGGTCTAACTGCTCTGTATGGAAGCGGTTAAGAAGGAGCGGAAAGCCGCTGCCACTACTGGGTGGTTAGTTTTGCAGGCACTTTGTAGCGAGGTGCAGAAGAATGAAGTGCTTGAGAAAGAGTTGCAGGAAGTGAAAGATATGTTGGTTCAAAGTAATGCAAGTCGAGTAGTTGCTTTAGAGGAAAAGTGTAAAGTGAGAGCGATGATTGCAGATCCCACATTAAATCCTGAAGGCATGCACCAGTCTTCAGATGATGAATATGTGTCCTATTCTGATGGTAGTGATGATCTGGATGAGTGTCATGCACGTCCAATAATCACACATCAGAGAAAAGGGAAAATAAATTGTGAGCATGGTGGAGAGAATGGTTTGCGGAATAGTGCTTGTGATGAACTGAATGAAGTGGAAAAGGGGCCTACCCAAATTGAGCCCAAGGAGCAGCTTGCAGTGGTGACCGAAGACACTGCAAGTGAGGTGAATGATTTAGGAAATAGGGCATTTAAATTTAAACCTGCAGTGGCTTTGAAGTGTGTTCAAACTTCTGTAGGCAGAGCTGAAGATTTGAATGATCGTTGTGCAGCCCAGATAAACATGTATAATGATGCCCCAAAGGACAAAGGCTCTAAGCCTGCAAGGAAGACAAGGCCTATGGTCTCCAGAAGAAACATGTGGACTGATTTACTTAAGGCGGGGGTCCCTAGAGAGGAAAAAGATGGGATTACTTCACCATCTTTATTTAACCAAAGCCCGCCCGCCCTATAGGCGTTTGACGGCGGGAATGTGGTTGTATTATCCTGACCGGACGTCATATGACGGACGTAGGCTCTTTCCATGTGACCAGCCATGTCCAATCACGGCTGGTCACATAGTAAACAGGAAGAGCCGTTGATCGGCTTTCCTAAGTACGTGCCTGACAGGCACGAGTAAAGAAGCGCCGATCGGCGGCTACCCTGATGGGGGGGGGGGTCGGCACTGGTAATCAGATCATTGTATTGATTACCAGTGCAGACCCTCGGGGGGGGGATGCCACTAGAACCACCAGGGATGCCCACCCATGACCCCAGGCATGCCCACCCATGACCCCAGGGATGCCCACTATAGCCACCAGGGATGGCAATCAGGGCTCAGGGAGCCCCCCATTGCCCTCCCCATCAGTGCTGCCCGCCAGTGCCCTCCCTATCAGTGCTGCCCACCAGTGCCCATCATTGCCATCTATCAGTGTCGCCCACAAGTGCTGCCCGTCAGTGCCAATCAGTACCGCCTATCAGTGCAGCCAGGATTTCTCAATGCCTTGCTTCTCCAGAGATCCATTGGAAGCTGTTCAACTACCAGAGCTAAGTATTTATTTGATATTCTTGGGACAAGGGTTTGTTTGTTTAACCACTTAAGCCCCGGAGGAGTTTCCTGCTCAAAGACCAGAGCCCTTTTTTTTTTCAACTTGGCATTTTCCTGTATTTTCTTCATTTTCCAAAAAAGAGAGCTGCAAAATACTCACCATGCCTCTCAACAAATAGATTGGAGTAAAATGGGGTAATTTGGGGGGGGTTTGTGCCATCTTGGCATTTCATGGCCTTCAAAAGTGTGATAGGTAGTAAGGAGTGAGATTAACAATTTACGCCCTTAGAAAGCCGGAAGGTGCGGATTGGTTTTCGGGGTTCTGTACGCGGCTAGACTGCCAAAAAGTCTCACACATGGGGTATCCCTGCACTCAGGAGAAGCAGCAGAATGTATTTTGGGGTGTCATTTCACATATACCCATGGCATGTGTAAGCATTATATCATTTACTGACAACTTTGTGTAAAAAAAAAAACAAAACAAAAAAAAATAATTTTCCCAAAACGTGGCAAAATATAAACTATTCCATTGACTCACCATGCCTCTCAGCTAATAGCATAGAGTGTCTACTTTGCAAAATGGAGTCATTTGGGGGGTTTTGTGCTATCTTGAAATTTCAGGGCCTCTGAAACTGTGACAGGTAGTGCAGAGGTAAAATAAGCAATTTACGCCATTAGAAAACCTGAAGATGGGGATTGGTTTTCGGGGTCCCGTACACAGCTAGGCTCCCAAAAAGTCTCACCCATGTGGTATCCCTGTACTCAGGAGAAGCAGCAGAATGTATTTTGGGGTGTCATTGCACATATACTCATGGCATGCGTGAGCAATATATCATTTAGTGACAACTTTCTGTAAAAAAAAAAACAAATTGTCACATTCCCGAAACTTAGGGCAAAATATAAAATACTCCATGGACTCAATATGCCTCTCAGCAAATAGCTTTGGGTGTCTACTTTTCAAAAAGGGGTCATTTGGGGGGTGTTTGAACTGTCCCGGCATTTTATGCTCAATCTTAACCACACATCACCCCCTCTTCTAACCACTTGAAAACCAAGCCTTTTCTGTGACTTTTTGTTTACATGAAAAAATATTTTTATTTTACTAGAAAATTAATTTGAACCCCCAAACATTATATATTCTTTAAAGCAGAGGCCCTATAGAACAAAATGGTGGATGTAGCAAATTTTTTTGTCACATGGTATTTGCACACAGATTTTCCAAATGCAATTTCTGCAAAAAAAATACATTTTTTTTTAAATTTATTGCACAAATATACTATATAATTCCAAATTGTTTGGTAAAATTTAAAAGATGATCTTAAGCCGAGTACATAGATACCAAACATGAGGTGCTTTAAAAATTGCGCACGCATGTGCAGCGGCAACAAACTACGTACATTTTTAAAAGCCTTTAACCACTTAAGCCCCGAAAGATTTTACCCTCTTCCTGACCAGGGCCTATTTTGCGATTTGGCACTGCGTGACTTTAACGGACAATTGCGCGGTCGTGCGACGCTGTACCCAAACAAATTTGATGTCCTTTTTTTCCCACAAACAGAGCTTTCTTTTGGTGGTATTTGATCACCTGTGCGATTTTTTTGATCATGCGCTATAAACAAAAAAAGAGCGTCAATTTTGCAAAAATAAAATTTTTCACATTTTTTTATATGAAATTCCCCCCCAAAAAAATGTAAAAATCAAAATTTTTTCGGGCCAATTTGTTTTATGCTACATATGTTTGGTAGAAAAAAAATTGCAAAAAGCGTATTTTGATTGGTTTGCGCAAAAGTTATCGCTTTTACTAACAAAGGGAAAGATTTTTGTCATTTTTTTTTTAACGCGTAAGGACGGCGATCTGCGATTTTTTTTGCGGTACTGCGACATTGCGGTGGACAGATCGGACCCTTGACTGACATTTTTGACACTTTTGGGGTTACCAGTGACATTTCTACAGTAATCAGTGCTATACATATGCACTGTTACTGTAAAATTACACTGGCAGTGAAGGGGTTAACTTTTTTTGAGAAGGAGGGGCTATGTGTGTCCCTAGGGGCGTGATTCTAACTGTGATTGGCTGTGGCTTGAGATGTATGAACAGTGATCAATGGTTCTACATAGTAGAACCGTATGATCACCATTCATACACCGGGGAGAATGACAGGCGGCGTGAGTGACCGGCGGACGCGCAGGGGGTCCCTGACCACTCGGGAGTGGGGGCGCGCGCTCGCTCCCTAGACCCTCACAGGCTAGCGACGTAGTACTACGTCGCTCTGCCTGTGAGGGGTTGAATGCCGCAGAAAATAGTCGTACGACGGTCGGCAAGTGGTTAAAAGTCTTTACAGGTTACAACTTTAGACTTACAGAGGAGGTCTACTGCAAGAATTACTGCCCTCAACCTGACGTTCACGGTGATACCTCACATGTATGCTGCAATTGCGGTTTACATATGACACTAGACCAACGCTTGTGTGCGCCTTTGCGCGCAAACACGGGGGGACTTGATTTTTTTAAATTTATTTTGCTTTTTTATGTTATTTTGACACCTTTCCTTTTATTTATTTTTTTTTGTTTTAATCATTTTTATTATCACAGTGAATTTAAATATCCCCTATGATAGCAATCTGTAGTGACAGGTACTCTTTTTTAAAAAAAAATTGGGGTCTTTTAGACTCTAGATCTCTCCTCTGACCTTAACGCATCTGACCACACCAAAATTGGTGTGATAAAATACTTTCCCAATGGCGCTGTTTATTTCTGGCGAAACAGAAGCCATGAAATGCTCGTAGCTTCTGGTATCTTAGGCCATAGAGATGATTGAAGCCATTCTCATCTCCAATCAGCTCTATGGTTAGATAACTGAACCACCGGCTGCACTCTCGGGTTAACCGGTGGGACAGGAGAGCCCGAGAAAAACCACGGAAGGCGGCGGTAGGGGGGAGAGGGAGTCCCCTCCCACTGCATGTAAAAGCAGTCTAGCGGCCAATTATCCGCTAGGATTGCTTTTACATGTAAGCCGACCGCTGGCTGTAAAATACGATACCAAGGTGATGCCTAAATCTGCAGGCATCATCCTGGTATAACCACTCAAAGCCCAGCAACGTAACAGTACATTGATGGTCCTTGTTTGGAATATAGTGTAGGTTTTTATTTTTTTTTCATGCAGCCTGTGGACTGAACGAAAAAAAAGAGAACCTAACAGAAATCACCACAGGAATATTGTGTAGTATTACTCACCATTAACCGCCCAACAGCCAAACCACTAATTTAAAGAGGTTGTAAACTCGTATAACATTTTTTTTTTTACGACCTGGAAGAGAAACCCATAATGAGCTAGTATGCATCACATACTAGCTCATTATGAAATACATACCTTAGAACGAGCCCCCGCTGTGCCGCCCGTCTTCCGGGATCGCGGCATCCGGCCATCTGATTACGTCACTCCTGCACGGGAGCCAACGGTCACGGCATGGGGCTCTGAAGGAACGGCACCAGCAACCGTTCCTTCAGAGCGCATGCGCCAGTGACGTCACTGGCTGCATGTAAGGTAAATATCTCCTAAACTGTACATGTTTAGGAGATATTTACAGTACCTATAGGTAAGCCTTATCATAGGCTTACCTATAGGTACAACTTGCAGAGGAGGGTTTACTTCCTTTTTAATGGTGGGTATACATGACAATATTCCACGTATACCTAAAGGTATTTTAACTGCAGAGGTGAAATCAGCCTACCACAGCTGCTGCCATCAGAGGTAAACACAGTTTGTGTCAGAATATATAAAATCAATGTGGCAGCTGACGGGTACCTGCAAGAGAAACAGGTTAACAAAAGAATGAAAAACAAAGTACAGTAGGAAGAGTAGAAGAACATAAAAATGACTGACACGACAACTGTTTTTGAATTTTTTTTTTTTTTGTAACACTGTTTTTTCTGTAAACTGCGATTTTCCAGCTTGGGTCTCTCAAAATGTCGATAGCCATCGAACGTCTTTCGAGACCCTGTGTTTGTGTGCCCTACACTGTCGTGCTGTACTCTACACTAAAACTCCGTTAGTGTATGGTAGCGACGGAATCGGCCCCGATGCAGAGACCAGGTTGGTCAGGACAGGTGGGACAATAATAACGGGTGTCACGCCTAAATCCGCGCCTGCTACAGACACGACATCTTCTTTGGGGGTGTGTTTGGGTAGGGGTACGCGGGAGGACATTCGGAAAATGCCCCTCATGCAGCCGGCTCACTGCATCTGGAAGGGGAAGTTGGGCAGGCATACCTCCTGGGTACAGGTAGGCTTCGATGATCGCTTCCTGGAATTCTGGGAAGCATCCAGTTCGTCCCGACGCCCTGTATAGGACAAAGGCGTTCAGCATAGCCAATTGGAATAAATAGACACTTTTTTTGTACCAGTGTCTGGCTTTACAGGCAACTAAATACGGTGCCAAAAGCTGGTCATTAAGGTCCACCCCTCCCATATTAAGGTTGTAGTCGTGGACAGAGAGGGGTTTCTCCATAACGCTAGGTTGCCGTAGAAATTTGGACTGTCGTGTCTGGGTGAATGGAGGACAGAACGAAAACACCCTGTGTATCCCTCCACTTCACTGCAAGCAATTTGTCCGTTTTCAAGCAGGCTCTCGCCCCCCGACTAAGAAGGGAATTTACAAGCCGTTGGGGGGAAGCCCCGGCGATTACGTCGCACGGTGCCACATGCGCCAATTTGTAAATCAAGAAGGTGACTAAATAGTGGCACGCTTGTCTAACAGTTGTCCACGTACAAATGGTACCCCTTTCCGGATAAGGGTGACACCAAGTCCCAAACTATCTTGCCGCTGCTCCCTATGTAGTCTGGGCAGTTGGGGGGCTCCACACAGCTATCTTTTCCCTCATAGACCTGGAAACTAACTGTATAGCCTGTGGCCCTGTCACAGAGCTTGTACAGCTTGACCCCGTACTTGGCACGCTTGCTGGGGAGGTACTGTTTCATAGCAAGGCGGCCAGTAAATTTAATAAGGGACTCTTCAACGCAGACAACTTGTTCGGGCATAAACAAGGCTGCAAACCGCTGATTGAAGTGGTCTATGAGGGGCCGAATTTTGTGGAGCCGATCATATTCAGGGTCTCCCCGAGGACGACAGATTTCATTGTCGCTGAAATGCATAAATCGCAGAATTTGCTCGTATCTCGTCCTGGACATGGAGGCAGAGTACACGCGCATATGGTGAAGTGGGCTAGTGGACCAATATAGCTGCAATTCACTCTTTTTGGTTTATGCCCATGTTGAGGGAAAGGCCCAGAAAGATTTTAAAATCGGGAACCGTTATAGGTTTCCAGGCGAATTGTCTGGCAAGGGGCGAATTTGGGTTGGCGGCAATGAATTGTTGTGCATATAAATTTGATTGATCCACAATAGATCCGAAAAGATCTTCCATGAAGAACAGCTCAAAAAAGTTCAGGGGCGTAAAACCAGCTGTCTCCACGTGGATTCCACGTTGGGCAGTGAATGGGGGAAGTACTAGCGCTGTAGAAACAGTGGGTTGCCAATTGGGATTTGCCAGCGCATCAGGGAGGGCAGTATGGGCTCTATGGGCCAGCCTTCAAATACGCGGTGGCTGCGGGCCACTACTCGTGCTAGCCACCGCACCAGCTTCAACTGCACTTATGGGACTCGCCATGTCACGAAATGTTACTGCAGTGCTGGTTGTACTAGGTCCAGGGTGGCGTTTGCCAGGCCGCCAGAAGGATGAGCGGCACTAGTACCGACACTCTGCTCCACACGAGCACCCTGCGATTCCTGCATCTCAACAACTCCAGAATGGGGTCGGGTACACCTGGGTCTAACAGGGACCCATCTGTCATCGGAGCTATCTGTCAGGGAGCCACTGCTGTCATCAGGTTCTATTGATTACTACACTTGCCTGGGTGGGGTGGGCTGGGTGGAGGGGTAAACGCAGGTGCTGGCAGGAATCAGTGCTGATCGTGCAAACACCACGTTTTGGGAACCCTAAACTATGGGGACGCTAGTATAGATATTGATCTGTTCAAACACTATACTAGTAATGGAAGTGTGTGTGTGTGGTAATCAAGAGGTTATTTCTAACTATGCGCCGGGGATCTGCTCTATTTTAGACTGACACTAACACTAGCTAATGTCACCTGTGTCACTAATAATAGTGATCAGAAAAAAAACTGTACACTATAAAAGTGACACGGCAATGAAGGGGTTAACTGGGAGTGATCGGGGGGATCAGGGGGTTAACTCTTTATTGGGGGGGAGGGTGGCGGGGACCCTAAACCTCCTTGGGACAGAAACGAACTCGGTAGCGCTAACTCAAGTCACAATCACACTAATAAAAAACACAATAAAACATTATATTACGTGTGTATTAGTGTGCAATGTGACAGGGGTGAAGGGGTCAACTGGATGTGATCAGGGGGGATCGGGGGGTTAAATCTTTATTGGGAGGGGGTGGTGGGTATCCTAAGTATAAAAGGAACGATGGCAAGTGCTAAACCTGGTCACAAGTCACACTTATACGGGTATATAGAAAATGCTATATACTGTATAGTGTGTTTTGTGACAGGGGGTGTAGGGGCGATCAGGGGGTTAAATCTTTATTGGGGGTGGGTGGCGGAGACCCTAAACCTCATTGGGACACAAACTAACTCGCTAGCGCTAACTCAAGTCACAATCACACTAATATAAACAAGTAATATAGTGTTTTACTGTATTTTCTAAGTGTGCAATGTGACAGGGGGGAAAAGGGGTTAACTGGGGGTGATCAGGGGTTAAATCTTTATTGGGGGGGGTGGCTGGTATTTTAAGTGTAAAAGGAACGGCCGCAAGCCAGTGACAGGCTAGTGACGTACCCATAAGTCACTTTGCCTGGCCGGGGCTGACCGCCGCAGTATATGTACTTGCGGCGGTCGGCAACCGGTTAAACAGACACAAAGTCCATCTGGTTCAACCAAAAAAACATATTGAAAACCCAACCATACAATCCCATATACACTATCCTATACCTGCTGTTGATCCAGAGGAAGGCGAAAATAAACCCCAGCAAAGCATGACCCAATTTGCTACAGCAGGGGAAAAAAATTCCTTCCTGATCCCCCGAGAGGCAATCGGATATTCCCTGGATCAAATTTACCAAAAATAATTTTAGTACCCATTTATATTATGTACACCTAGGAAAGAATCCATACCTTTTTTAAAGCAATCTAATGAGCTAGCCAGAACCACCTCTGGAGAGAGTCTATTCCACATTTTCACATCTCTTACGGTGAAGAAACCTTTCCATATTTGGAGACTAAATCGGTTTTCCTCTAGACATAAAGAGTGCCCCTTGATCTCTGTGTTGACCTTAAAGTGAACAACTCAACACCAAGTTCACTATATGGACCCCTTATGTATTTATACATGTTGATCATATCCCCCCTTAATCTCTTCTTTTCAAAAGAGAATAAATTCAATTCCTCTAATCTTTTCTCATAGCTAAGGTCCTCCATGCCTCTTATCAGTTTGGTTGCCCTTCTCTGCACTTTCTCCAGTTCCCCGATATCCTTTTTAAGAACTGGTGCCCAAAACGGAACTGCATATTCCAGATGAGGTCTTACTAATGATTTTTACAGGGGCAAAATGATCTCGCTCTCTGGAGTCCATGCCTCTGTTAATACAAGAAAGGACTTTGCTTGCTTTGGAAACAGCAGCTTGGCATTGCATGCTATTATTAAGCTTATGATCTACCAGAACACCCAGATCCTTCTCCGCTATGGATTCCCCCATTTCTACTCCACCTAGTATGTATGATGCATGCATATTCTTAGCCCCAAAGTGCATAACTTTACATTTATCAACATTAAACCTTATTTGCCACATAGTTGCCCAATGAAACAGTGCATTGAGGTCAGCTTGTAAGTTGGAAACATCCTGTAAAGAAGTTATTCCACTGCCAAGCTTGGTGTCATCTGTAAAGACTGAAATGCTACTTTTAATCCCAGACCCTATATCATTTATAAAGATATTAAAAAGTAAGGGTCCCAACACTGAACCTTGGGGTACACCACTGATAACTTTAGACCATTCAGAGTAAGAATCATTAACCACTATTCTCTGAATTCTATCTTTTAGCCAATTTTCTATCCAATTACAAACCGATCTTTCCAAGCCAGTAGACTTTACCTTACACATTAGCCGTGAGTGGGGAACTGTGTCAAATGCTTTTGCAAAATCCAAGTATACTAGGTCCACAGCCACCTCTCTGTCCAAGGTTTTACTTACCTCCTCATAAAAAGAAATCAGGTTTGTTTGACCACTTCTCTCATGAATCCATGCTGTCTGTTGCTTAAAATATTTTTTTCCAGCAAGAACTCATCTATGTGGTCTTTTATTAAACTCTCCAATATCTTCCCGACTATAGAAGTTAAACTAACAGGTCTATAGTTACTTGGCAAAGACTTTGATCCCTTTTTAAATATGGGCACCACATTGGCCCTACGCCAATCCAGTGGTACTATTCCAGTCCTTAACGAGTCCCTAAAAATTAGAAACAAAGGCTTAGAAATTACAGCGCTCAATTCTTTTAGGATGTGTGGGTGAATGCCATCTGGTCCAGACGCTTTATCCACCCTTATTCTGTCTAAATATTTCTGGACCATATCACTTTTGAGCCATTGTGGATCATTTGGGGCTGTCAATACCGTCTTCATTATGCTCATGAGCTCCCCCATGCTCCTTTGTATATACAGAGCTGAAGAAAGAATTTAATAAATTTGAGTTCTCTTTGTCCCCAGTCACCCACTCCTGATTATTTTGTAAAGGGCCTAACCTTTTTACTGTTAATATATTTGAAGAATTTTTTGGGGTTTGTCCTACTCTCTTTTGCAATCTGTCGTTCATTTTGAATATTTGCGTCCCTGATTTATTTTTTACATATTCTGTTATATTCTTTGTAACAATTAAACAATGATGGTGTTTCCTCATTTTTATATTTTTTAAAAGCTCTTTTCTTTTTATCTATAGCTTTTTTAACTTTTGCTGTGAGCCACATAGGTTTTATTTTTAGCCTTTTAAACGTATTACCCATGGGAATATACTTTGCAGGGAGTTTGCATAGTCTTTTTCAAAAAATTCCCATTTCTGTTCTGTGCTCATCGATGCCAATATTCCCTCAACAAAAGACAATGATACGTTCTAGTCCCAGTTAATCAAGCTCACTGGGGCTAGGGTTAGCCC
This sequence comes from Pelophylax lessonae, assembly GCF_965119305.1. NCBI lineage: Eukaryota > Metazoa > Chordata > Amphibia > Anura > Ranidae > Pelophylax > Pelophylax lessonae. The sequence continues at coordinate 208,595,754 of NC_138769.1, read as the reverse complement.
AGAAAGAAAACAGTAACCCTGGTCCTGTAAAATATACCACTTCTGCTATGGAATAGTTCTGTTCAGGTATGGAGGAGAAATTAGGTTATTGACCCAATCAACACAGATATCCAGTATATATCATGTATACTGTCCTTCACCCTGAAGCAGTATCAGTAAAGCTGTATCAAGAAAACAAAGATCAGATTCCAAATGAGAGAAAATTAACAGATTTAACTGTCTCAGGCATAAGTGAATATGCTAATTTAGAAAATGAATTGCTATTCTATCAGCACATTTAGAAGCAATATTGCAAATACTGAAAAACTGAAGCTGACCATAGATGGATCAAATTTCAGCCAGTTCAGCAGTGAGCAGCCGAAATTCGACCAATCTATGGGCAGGCTGTGTCTAACCAAGGTGATCCATTTATTGATCTGGGTACAACCAGCATGTTAAACTTTTACCATGCAAATATTATTGCTAGGAGAACACTCTAGCTCCACAGGAGGGATTCCACTAACTGTGTTGATAAGGGAACCAAGCTATTTTCCTTCCTGCAACCCATGGCTGCAGAAAATAACATTTCATAATCTATGGCCAGCTTTAGTGTATGGATCTTCTGCCCTCTACTTTTAGCTGCTAATATCACAGTGTTAGGTATAATTATGTATTAGCGCTTCATGTCTAATGGAGGAGCTTTGAAAACCCCACAAGAAGGAAGTGAAGAGAGAGACCGAGAACTGAACCACCCTGCCTTTACATACAGGGGCTGCTACTGCATTTTGTCATCCAGATCAGAATCAGAGACTATTATGCAAGTATTCCCATGTTCCATTTAGTTTAAAAGAGATGGGTTTGTTTTTTGATCAAGAATTATAGTCAAACAAATCTTAACTGCAGATGTCCATTTCTGCTTGAGTGTAATTCTAAATCCTGGAGAGAGACTTATTTCTGTCCTATTATCTCAAATGCACAGTGCCTGGGACACCGAAATCAGACCAACGTCCCAGTCTGAACAGCTCCCGGGCAGAATCCTGAAAATCCACCTGTCACGGACAGTCAGTGGGAGCTTGGCAGTGACACAGTTAAAGCACAGTAAAAAAAAAAAAAAGCAGCGCCCCTGGGGTAAAACAGAATAATTAGTCTGTCAGATGATCCTCTCCCACCACCTTTGCTTTCATGATAATGGTTCGTTTTTGATGTGCGATTGGCCAGTACTAGTGAGGGGGGCGTGGATAGCCGAGGGGTTATCTCACCAGCCTGGATTTGTGATAATTTTTTTGGGACTGAGCACATGGAGAGCCGAGAAGGAAGAAAGGCTGCTGCTGCATGGGCCACAGCACAGCACAGCACAGCACAGCACAGCACAGCACAGCCAGGGAACTCAACTGAGTAAGAGTGCCTGTGGCCTGGACAGGACATGTCCGATCACAGAGAAGTAAGCAGGGACAGAGATACAGCACAGGAGGCCGAGGGAGACAGACCCAAATAGGAGGACCCAAAGGACTCAGGTAATTTATTTGTCAAGAGACTATTTGCTCTAGATTTTGTCAAGTCTGCTTCTGATCAGATCTGGGGAGAGCCTTGTGGCTGGGGTTCTTTTAGTTTTTTCTTTTTGTGACTGATGGGGGGGCATGTTTTTTTTTTTTTTCTTTGGTGTGGTGAGAGGAAAAGGCAGTGGGTGGCATGTATGGCGACTAATGGCTGATAGGGCTCAATTTTTTGTGAGTGGAGTTTATAGGTGAGGGGAGGGGAAGCAGCGGTGGGTGGTTTGTATGGGACTAAGTCCTGATGTGGGCCTTTTTTTTTTTGGAGGGGAGTGAAGCGGTGATGGTCTATATAGCATCGGGAATTAGGTCTGTAATGGGGACCTTTTTTTTTTTGCTTACCTTCAGATCTCAGCAAGGCTCAAATAAAGCATAGAATTTCAAGGGCCTTTGGGAGATGCATAGATAACTATTTTGTTGCTGTTTTAGTCCGGTTCTGTAATCTAGTTTGCCCAAATGAAGTTATGTAGTTGTAGACCCTCTCCTGTAGTACGCCAGCAGTCTCTGGCCTTCTCCTGTAGTACGCCAGCAGTCTGACCTGTCTTGTACTATCCCAGCAGTCTCTGACCCCAGTCTTGTACTATGGCAGCAGTCTCTGACCCTCTCCTGTCCTACGCCAGCAGTCTCTGACCCTCTCCTGTCCTACGCCAGCAGTCTCTGACCCTCTCCTGTACTACGCCAGCAGTCTCAGACATTTCTCATAATTACTGTTATTTTGGCACTGTAAATGCCTTGTGAAAGTTTGCTTCTTATTCTGGAATGTATTTAGAATATGCTGCGCTGCTGAATAGTTTTTTTTCTCTTTCGTTTATTGATGGACACAGCTGCTGATCTTCTTAACCATTGGGTTATACGGCCTCCTACATGAGTAGGACACTAGGCAGAAAAAAAGTCTGGCTACTCCTATGGGCAGTCCCAGGGGGTATACACCCTCTCTCTGATATAGGTACTTTTTCTTTTGCCTAGTCAGGAGTAAGAACCTAGTTCCTTGCTGGGATCTCCGATCCTGGCAATTTTTTTCTTTTAGATAGATTTTTTTCTCCTGTGAGATCTACAATCAACTGCCAGACTGGGCGACGGGCTGGATGATCTAGATCCAGTGGTCACCCCAGTCTGGCCAGCCAGCGTGCGCAGACCTCAGCTCCGCGCAAGGTCTGCCGTGACATAGCCCCACCGGACGGGGGCTGGCCTGCGAGTTAAATGCCTTGCATGGTCGCATATGACAGGGTCTCGGCCCTAATCGCAGCATTCCTATTAGCCGACAGCCCCCCATTTCGATGGAGAGGTGGTTCTGTCTGAAGCAGTGCCCGCTTGGTTCCTGGTATGGTAACTGTCCCTCCTCTCCCCCTGGTGGGTTTTGGGGTGGACGTGGGCCCCTCAATGGGACGGTTGGACCCCAGGGTTCCCCTCTCCATTAGCCACCCCCCTAGCAGTCTGGTGGTCCCTGTGTGCCATCCGCCCCTTCACTATGCTGGTGATTGGGGTACATTGCCGGCGACTGGGCCCCGCCCCTTCCTGTGCCATTTTTTGAGCCCTAGGGATCCCTGAGAACCTTATAGTGCCATTTTCTTACAGCCTGTGTGCTCTATGCATGGTGGCCATGTTTATGTAGTCCGACGGCCATTTTGCAGTGGTTTGCTATTCTAAATGGTGGCGGCTGTTACAGTGGAGCCCCTCCTCATCCCCTGGTGCTGACTCCTGGATCTTTTCACTTCCTGATCGCCACACCTGGAGTGCAGAATTCTGGTGGCTGCAAGTGCCTGTTTCTGCTGGCTGGTGAGTCTGGTGGAGTTCTTTCCCTCTCTGTGGAGGATCGATTGGTGCTCTGTTACTGGAGACCTGGTGGTGCTGCTGGAACAATGGGGGGGGGGGTGCTGACACATTTGGTTTTTTACACCTTTTTTGTGGGGTCCCCCTATTGACTCCCTGGAGCACATTACCCCACCTAATCTCCTCTCAGAGGCTGTGGGGCCCTCCAGGTCCCAACCATCCACTGATGCACTGACGGCGGTCCTGGTGTCCTGTGTGTCCCAGGTATTGGTGGTTTTTAGGCAACGGGCTAGCAAAAAGCGCCCCCTGCCTTATTATGAATCTGATTCGGCCACCGCGGACGTGGGTTCCTCTCCTGGGTCTGCAAACACGCGCCTTGAGTTTTCAGATAGTGAGGAGGATTCCTCATCTCCTGTAGCCTCACATGAAAATGCGCTGGTGGCTGCACGGATTGTATCTGTGCGTGAGACTTTAAAGATGGAAGACTCAACTGAAGCTATTCCCTTTGGCACGCACAAGACATCAAGAGCAGCAAATGTGTTTCCTTTCCCCTCCTATTTAGATAGAATTGTTGCTAAAGAGTGGGAACTACCAAAACGTCCCCTTGTGGTCCCTAAGCGATTTGCTATGCGGTACCCCTATGAGGAGTCCCTTCTTAAAAAGTGGACTGTTCCACCAGTGGCGGATGCCCGGGTTTCCAGATTGAACAAGGCAACCATGATTCTGGTTGAAGAGTCCCTGGCCTTTAAGGACCTAGCTGGCAGGAATGCTGAGGCTGTGGCCTGCAATATGTACACTGTGGCTGGTATTCACCATTGCCCTGGTGTCACAAACTAAGTTTTCCCGCCGTGACCTGGAGGGGGGGGGGGAACAGCTCACCCCTGCCTTCTGCTGAGCTGGCGGAACAGTTGGTTTAGGGGCTGCAGTTTATCTGTGATGCCTCTTTGGATGTGGCTCCCCTAGTGGATAGGCTTTCTGTTTCGGCAGTAGTCCTTGTGCATATTTTTTGGCTCAAATGCTGGTCTGCGGCCCAGCCCTTGACTGATCTTCCCTTTCAAGAAGATCGCTTGTTGGAGCTACCCTGGATGACATCATTAAAGATCTCACAGGGAGGAAGAGTACTTTTCTTCCACAGGTTAGTAAGGGCAAGGACCCTCGTCGTAGACATGGGCCATCTTTCTTGGCTTATAAGACGTTTTTTTCGTCCCTCAGGGGTGACGGACATGGGATCAAAGCCTTTCAGGGCTTCCTCTGGTGGATCCAAGCGAACTTGGTCTGGCAAGTCGAGAGCGGGCTTTTCCAGACCCACCGACAAGGCTCCTTCAGCATGAAGGGGCGCCCTCATCCGTATCTGGGGGGCGTCTTCGCTGGTTTCCGGACCAGTGAACTTCCCTGGTACAAGACAAGTGGGTCCACGAAGTCACACGGTCCCGCTACAACAGTGGTCCTCAACCCTGGCCTACAGGGCCCAATAACAGGCCAGATTTGCAAGATAACTGAAATGCATCCCAGGTGATATTTGCTGCTCAGTGATTGCAGTACTCTAGTCTGCATCTCCCCAAGGTAATACTTAAAATCTGGCCTGTTAGTGGGCCCTGAGGACCGGAGTTGAGGACCACTGCACTACAAGATCGAGTGTTTCCTTCTTGCCCTCCGAAAAGGTTCTTTCCTTCCAACTTGCGCCTGTCCACAGACCGCTTTACAGGGTCTTTTTGGGGTGGTGCAAGATCTGTTACTTCAAAGGGTGATTGTCCCGACATTGTAACTTTTTTAGGGGTTTTACTCAAGGCTGTTTACAGCTCCCAGGAAGGTGTGTCCAATTCTAGATCTCAAGTGTTTTTTTAAAAACTAGTGTGAACATTTTTCAGGATGTTTTATTTAGCTTGTCATTATGGCTCCTGTAGTCGGTTTCCTAATACGCTCATTAGAGCGTGCATGGGCGAAATAGCATTGAGGAAAGATTACTGGCAGTGAAAACCTTCCCTCAGAAGTGTAGACGTTTTCACTCTAAAGAGACATCTCCACCGGCGCACACTCCATGCGCAGGTCTCTGTGCCGGTAAAGATCTATGTGCATTGCGGTGCAGAGTTCAAGGATCAAGCAGCAAGGATATGACCGCCAGCGGAGGCCCCTGTATAATGTGCAGATTTGTTCACCCGGCAGGGATATGTTTGCTCTGTGAAGTCAATATCGTTTTGATATCTATCTGCCTTTATAAAAGGGATACACGCTCACGTCTTTCTACTCGGCCTGATCACCCTAGTGGAAATAGCATGGCTCTTTTCCTGCAGATAGCCTCACGTCTATGGGAACTGATTGGGATTCACGCTAGGAGTAGTGGCGGAAATACATGCACGAGTTTGATCAGAGCAGCATTGTGTAGTGTTAGGCACAAATTCCGCTACACATGGGTTTCATTGTTAAACTACGGTGTGAGGATTTCAACACACCAATGGCAGGAAAACGTGCACACTGTTCTGCTGTTTCATGATTGTGGACTCCTCCTTTCTATTGTATATTTGGCTACAGGTGTGTCATTGGCTGATTCTGTTACTTATGTCATGTGACTGTACATTGGAACTGATGGTTGATGTTGTATAGCCATCACTTTCTGCTGTTGTCCCATAAATAAACAAAGCTCTATGCAGACCATTCTATCTAGCATCCAATGTGATAACAGCCTGTGTATCTATATTACTGGATACTGCTGAACGTGCCCCATTACCTTATACAAAAGAGCAGAGAACTGTGCTTTTTAGCACAATGGGATTATTTGTGCTTGGCGTATAATAATATCCAAAAGTGCACTTAGTAGCGCAGCGATATTTGCACATCAAGCGTACATAAAGATCCAGGACACAAGGCGCTGAACTGCTTTGTGTTGGTGCAGAAGTTCAGAATGGAGTCCACTTGCATGGTGGTGACATCTCTGCATAAGGGGAATTTTCTTGCCTCTATCGACATCAGGGACACTTACCTTCGCATTCCAATATGTGCCGGTCACCAGCGCTTCCTCTGCTTTGCTATGGGAGAAGAGCATTATCAGTTTGTGGCGTTACCCTTTGGTCTCGCCTCTGCTCCTAGGGTCTTCACAAAAGTGTTGACCCCGATGCTAGCATTGTTACATCAGTAGGGAATCACAGCATTGGTCTACTTGGACGACCTCCTACTGCGAGCGGAGTCTCCTACTGTTCTGGTGGAAAACCTGGAGATCACAATACGAACTGAGGAAGTTCGGCTGGATTATGAATTTTCGGAAGTCTGCTCTGGTTCCGTCCACAAAGCATGACTATCTGGGTCTGACTCTGGGCTCGGCCTTAGCCAGAGTTTTCCTTCCTCTCCAGAAACTGCAATTCGTCTCCTGCTGTCCAGCAGATGGTCATCCCTCAAGGACTTGGCTGTGGGTAATGGGCCTGATGGTGCATACCTTTGAGGCGGTTCCGTTTTCACAGTTCCATACGAGGTTCCTGCAAAGGGAGATTCTGGGCAAATGGGACAAAAATCCGCAGTCTCTGGCCACTCAGATCCAATACATAACAAACAGGCAAAAAACTTGGGGGAGCATACCCATGTATTTCCAAAGCTGCTGCAGCTATGAACCAAAAGACATGTATATTAAAAAAGAATAACGCGCAAATGCAAAAGAAATTACTACCAAATCTGAAGAGAGTCCATAAATAAAAATGGGGGTTTGGTCCCACCATATGGCCATATCGTGCTCAAGCCCACTACTGCGTCAAAGTACCCCATTATCAGTGGGTCCTACACTATCCATGAAAAAGAGATGAATCCAGCCCTTCTAACCCTTGGAGATAATACTCCTTGCTGGGGAAGATGTGCAAATGCACTACAGGGGACTCCTCCTATATCCACTTGATGGTGGACACTGATTGAGTACAGGTGTGTGTGGGGGGTGGGGAGGGCTGCTCAACCTCGATAGTCTGGTCAGACCGAATACATAACAAACAGGCAAAAAACTTGGGAGAGCATACCCATGTATTTCCAAAGCTGCTGCAGCTATGAACCAAAAGACATGTATATTAAAAAAGAATAGCGCGCAAATGCAAAAGAAATTACTACCAAATCTGAAGAGAGTCCATAAATAAAAATGGGGGTTTGGTCCCACCATATGGCCATATCGTGCTCAAGCCCACTACTGCGTCAAAGTACCCCATTATCAGTGGGTCCTACACTATCCATGAAAAAGAGATGAATCCAGCCCTTCTAACCCTTGGAGATAACACTCCTTGCTGGGGAAGATGTGCAAATGCACTACAGGGGACTCCTCCTATATCCACTTGATGGTGGACACTGATTGAGTACAGGTGTGTGTTGGGGGTGGGGAGGGCTGCTCAACCTCGATAGTCTGGTCAGACCGAATACATAACAAACAGGCAAAAAACTTGGGGGAGCATACCCATGTATTTCCAAAGCTGCTGCAGCTATGAACCAAAAGACATGTATATTAAAAAAGAATAGCGCGCAAATGCAAAAGAAATTACTACCAAATCTGAAGAGAGTCCATAAATAAAAATGGGGGTTTGGTCCCACCATATGGCCAGGAGTATTATCTCCAAGGGTTAGAAAGGCTGGATTCATCTCTTTTTCATGGATTGTGTAGGACCCACTGATAATGGGGTACTTTGACGCAGTAGTGGGCTTGAGCACGATATGGCCATATGGTGGGACCAAACCCCCATTTTTATTTATGGACTCTCTTCAGATTTGGTAGTAATTTCTTTTGCATTTGCGCGCTATTCTTTTTTAATATACATGGCCACTCAGATCCGCCTGAGCTAAGAAACGAAAAGGTCCCTGATATGATGGCTTCATTCTCCGGCGCTTCGGCTGGGCAAATCCTTCCTCCCCTTGTATTGGACAGTGGTCACCACGGATGCCAGTCTGTCCGGGTGGGAAGGCATCCTTGGAAAAAATTCCGCTCAGGGGGCTGGACACTGGAAGAGTCCAGACTACTGATCAATGTCCTAAAACTCAGAGCGATCAGCCTGTACCTGGAACATTGGACGGATCGTCTTCATGGATGTCCAGTGCGCATTCAATCGAACAATGCCACAGCCGTGGCTTATGTCAATCACTGGGGGAGCACAAGAAGTGTCCTGGCGGCTCTGGAGGTAGCACGTTTCATTCCAGTCCTTGCCGCCGTACACATTACTGGGGTGGAAAACTGGCAGGCAAGATTACCTCAGTTGGCAGGCGTTGGACCAAGGGGAGTGGTCCCTTTATCCAGAGGGGTTTCATCAGTTGTGTCTCTGGTGGGGCATCCCCAAGGTTGATTTGTTGGTGTCTCTGCTCAACAGAAAAAGTGCAGAGGTTTGTGGCACGGTCACGGGATCCTCTGGCGGACACCACAGACGTGCTGGTGGCCCTGTGGGGTCAACATCGTCTGATTTACACCTTCCCTCCTCTCAAGCTTCTGCCAAGACTTCTACGCAAGATAGAGGCAGCAGGGATTCCAGTCATCTTAGTAAGTCCGGACTAGCCTCGCCAGGCTTGGTATGCCAATCTGGTGCGGCTGGTCGCAGACGTTCCTTGGAAGCTTCCTCTCAGTGAGGATCTTCTGTCCCAAGCGCCAATCTTCCATCCTGCTTTACAGTCGCTGCCTTCGACGGCTTGGCTTTTGAACGCCAGGTGCTGAAGGATAGAGGTTTGAGTTGGTGATTCCAACGCTGTTAAAAGCCAGGAAATCTACTTCTAGGAAGATGTACATCGCTTGGGGATCATCCTCACTCTTTAAAGTGGCTTGGAGCTTGACCTTCCTTCCCTATCAAGGGCCAGGTGTCACCCTTGACGGTCTCCTTTCAACGGTCCATGGCCACACACTCCCTGGCGTGTACTTTTCTTCAGGGAGTTCTGCACTTGGCTCCTCCAGTGAGGTCTCCATTGCCACACAGGTGAGATGAATTGGCGGTAAGTGCAGTAAATAAAAGAGTCCTTGTAAACATTTAGTGTGCAAAAAGTTATTTTGGGGGCACTATCAATGAATAAGTCCACAAGTTAGGGCAGCCATCAGCAGGGGGGGACAGAAGCAATTTTCCCAGAACATCAGCAGGGGGGGACAGAAGCAATTTTCCCAGAACATGAAAAAGAAACAAATACAGAGGCACCTCTAAATGCAGACTGTAAATACACTTTAATGTGAAGTTGTAAGCTACATGAAAAACTCACATTTCCCATGAGTAAAAAAGCCTTTTGGAAAGGGTGAGGAGTCCCTCTGCGGCGTCCTGTGGGGTTAGACTTGCCGCCTTGGGACCTTAATTTGGTGCTCTGTCCTTCAGAAGCCTCTTTTGAGAATCTTCGGGAGATTCCCATGCTTACATTGTGCTATAAGGCGGCCTTTTTGGTGGCTATCGCCTCTGCGCACAGGGTGTCGGAATTGGTGGCATTATCTTGTCGTTCACCTTACTTGAAAGTTCACAGGGATAAGGTGGTTCTTCGTTTAGTCTGTCATTCCTTCCAAAGGTTGTCTCTGGTTTTTATTTGAATGAAGACATTGTGTTGCCTTCCCTGTGTCCCAGGCCAAAACATCTGAAGGAATTTGCTTTGCATGCCTTGGATGTGGTCCAGGTGATTAGGGGGGGTGTACCTGGCAGCTAGTCTTTTAGGAAGTCAGACTCACTATCTGTGCTCACGGATAGGTCTCGGAAAGGGTTATCCGCTTCTTCTACATCCATTTCCAGATGGATCAAACAGCTGTTGATTCAGGCCTATTCCATCAAGGGTCAGGTTTCTCCTTTCCCTGTCAAGCGCCACTCTACTCAGGCGCTCAGTGCCTCCTGGGCCTTCCGTCATCAGGCGTCAGTGAGACAGGTTTGCAAGGCGGCCACCTGGTTGTCGGTGGAAAGTTCTATAAAGTGGATGTGTTGGCATCTGCGGATGCTTCTTTTGGCCGCAAGGTTTTACTGGCTGCTGTTTAGAGAACCTGGTCCTCTTTGAGGGCGTACTGTTTTTTTCAGGTGGGCTCCAGTTGTTTTGGTTGAGCTCCTGTTTACCTGGCTGGCTATAGTTTAGCCTTGGGAATTTCTGTTTTCACTGTTTACGCCGCTTATGGTTAACCCTGCTTGGGACGACCCAATGGTTAAGATGATCAGGAGCTGTGTCCGTCAATGAAGAGAAATTGGGATTTTTGACTTACTGTAAAATCTATTTCTCGGATGTTCATTGATGGACACAGCACCCACCCCTCTGTGGAGTTGTAATTCTTCTGACACTGCTTGTAACCTATAGCAGAGAGAGGGAGTACCCATAGGAGTAACGACTTTTCTGCCTAGTGACCGTCTCCTGTAGGGGCAGTATAACCCAATAGGTTAAGAAGATCTGGAGCGGTGTCCGTCAATGAACATCAGAGAAATGGATTTTTACGGTAAGTCAAAAACCCCATTTTTCTTTTTAAATTGTTACACATTTTTCACTTTATTATACTTACTCCCTTCATCTGAACTGTTTTCATTCTGAAAACTGACAAAATAATTTTGTAAACATTTTAAATTTATAGGTTTGGTTCTTCTGTTTCTATGTTGTTTTTGGAAGCAGTTCTATCTAAAATACTGCATTTGAGGTTGCCTTTACCAATTAATTCACATGTGTTGTAAACGAGCAATCCTCCATTGACACACAGGAATAGATTTACTATAACTGGTGCACTCAAAACTGGTGCAGTTGTATATGGTAGCCAGTTTCAAACTTCAGTTTTTTCTATTAAGCTTTGGCAGTAAAGCCTGGCAGCTAATTGGATTCTTTGCAGCTGTGCAACAGATTTTGCACTCTCGAGTTTGAGTAAACTAAACCTCATAGTGTCATTTAAAACACCATTAGGAGATAAACCATTTCATGGATGGTGTGATGAGAGAGAGAAGAGAGGAGGAGAGAAGAGAGGAGAGAGGAGGAGAGAAGAGAGGAGAGAGGAGGAGAGAAGAGAGAAGAGAGGAGGAGAGAAGAGAGAGGAGAGGAAGAGAGAAGAGAGGAGGAGAGAAGAGAGGAGGAGAGAAGAGAGAAGAGAGGAGGAGAGAAGAGAGAAGAGAGGAGGAGAGAAGAGAGAAGAGAGGAGGAGAGAAGAGAGAAGAGAGGAGAGAGAAGAGAAGAGAGAGAGAGAAGAGAGAAGAGAGGAGGAGAGAAGAGAGAAGAGAGGAGGAGAGAAGAGAGAAGAGAGGGAGGAGAGAAGAGAGAGAGAAGGAGGAGAGAAGAGAGGAGAGAGGAGGAGAGAAGAGAGGAGAGGAGGAGGAGAGAAGAGAGGAGAGAGGAGAGAGAGAGAGGAGAGAGGAGGAGAGAAGAGAGGAGAGAGGAGG